>NC_051074.1:30468220-30778306 GCF_004664715.2 Peromyscus leucopus
AGACAGGGTGCACTTGACTCTGGCTTAACAACCCTAATTCCCGTGTCATTTAAGGACTGCAGCATTCATACACTGCAACCACATCTACAGGGTAGGAGAGGTGGGGTGGGCTGGCTCTCGGCCAGGGGCATTCTGTTCCAGCTGGAATTTAGAGTAGTTCTCAGGAATCTACTTGAGGGGTTGTCAAGTTCTTCCCTTTCAGAGAACACGAAGCTGCAGCCACATTCCGAGGGTCTTCGGACCACACAGACTCATGACCCACATGAAAAATCTTGTGTGGAATGAGGTCAAATGTTTTTGCTAAAGAACTCAAATAAACCATGTTGTGGGTTTTTTTTTTTCCTTTTGAGGGGGCGTGTTTTGGAGTAGAATCAGCTTAAATAAATGAAATCAGTGGTACCGGATGGTGCTTGTTATGTTAAGTAAAATAAACCAGACAGGGAGACTCATGCCAAGCTCTATCTCATTCATATATGGGACCTGAAAACAGTGGGTTTCATTGGAGTTGAGGGCAGAAGGTGGGGAGCTGGGAAATTTGAGAGAGAGAGAGAATGGGAAGGGAAGAGACTGGTCAGCAGGTGGTGGGTCCTATTCGAGAGGAGTAAGAAGTTCTGGGTGACAGTCTAATAACCATACCTGTATATGTAGAGACACCCCAACAATATATTTTGTACATCTTTAACATAAAGAAATGATAAATGAGAAAACCTTTGAGGAGATAAGAGTTTTCCTTGGTTTAACATTACATGATGCACATGTGTGCTAACACATGGTTCTTCATTAACACATACTACTTCCATGTTTTCAAATGTATTAGTGGAAATAAATTCTAATTTTGAAAAAGCATTACATTACATTACATTTATTTATTTATTTATTTATTTATTTATTATGTGCTTATTTATTTATGTGCTTATTTATTTATGTGCTTATTTATTTATTTATTTATTTATTTATTTATTTATTTATTATGTGTGTATGTGTGTGTGTATGTAGGGGATCTATTTGTATGCCTGTGGAGATTAGGAGACAGTTTGGAGGAGTCAGTTCTCTGACCACATTGGTTCTCACATTAAACTCAAGCCATTAGGCTTGGCAACAGATTCTATTATCCACTGGACCATATCGCCAATCCTAAATTAAAAAAAAAAAAATGAAAGTAGGAACAAGTAATTAGCCTGTATATTGGGAAATGGTTAACTCTAGCTGTCTATCTATCTATTATCTATCTATCTATCTATCTATCTATCTATCTATCTATCTATCATTTATCTACCTACTTACCTATAATCTATTTATCTACCTACCTATGCATTATCTATTTATCTATTGTCTACTTATTATCTATCATTTATTTACCTCCTATCTATAGTCTATTTAATCTACCTATGTATGTATGTATGTATGTATGTATCTATCTATCTATCTATCTATCTACCTATTTTGATACAGGGTTTCCTGTACCACAGGCTGGCTTTGAAATCACCATGTAATCAGAATGGACCTTGCTCTTTTGGTTCTCCTGTTTCCATGTCCCATGTTCTGGGATTCTGGGAATGCACTACCACATCCTATTTATGCAGTGCTGGGGTTTGAACTCAGAGCTTCATGCATGTTGGGCAAACACTCTGCCAACTGAACTACGTTCCCAGCCCTGATCAGCTTAACACTTAACTGAGAAGGTGTAGGCCATTAAAAGAAGTTCTCCAGAGGACTGGGGTAAATAAGGCTTCCCCTACACATAACTGAAAGTGGTTTCCTAATGTCTGAAAGCCTTTCCTAAATTGTTGGGCGGTGGTGGTGGTGGTGGAGGCGGCGGCGGCGGCGGCGGCGGCGGCGGCGGCGGCGCACGCCTTTAATCCCAGCACTTGGGAGGCAGAGCCAGGTGGATCTCTGTGAGTTTGAGGCCAGCCTGGTCTACAAAGCGAGTTCCAGGACAGGTGCAAAACTATACAGAGAAACCCTGTCTCAAAAAAACCAATAAATAAATAAATAAATAAATAAATAAATAAATAAATAAATAAAATAATTTATGTGTATGAGTGTTTTGCCTGAACGTATGTCTGTTCACCACTTACATGCAGTGCCTACAGAGGCCTAAAGGGGACATCATATCTCCAGGAACTAGAGTTATAGCTGGTTGTATGTCACTGTGTGGTTCTGAGAGTCCTCTGGAAGAGCAGCCAGTGTTCTTAACCACAGAGCCACCTCTTCAGCAACGCTCCACCCCCTTCTTTTAAATAAAAGCTCAAGCGTTGAAAATTCTAGTTTGGAAAAACAAAAATACACAAAATAGTTGTTCACACAATCAGAATGGTTTAATCACCAGAAAGAACTTTCTGAATGTTGTATCTGGTGGAAAGTACATATACTCATTGAATAAGTGAGAAATTATTTCACAGAATGAACAAGGCCAGGACATGTGACTAGACTTAGAAAAGACATAAACTTCTATATTCTTTTTGTGAGTAGAAAAGTCCAAGCCTTAGCCCCTTGTTCATCTGGTTCCCAACGTTGGCTACTTGCCCACATTGATGAGAGCACAGCAGGGTATGTTCCAACCCAAGATCTTGTTGCAGAGAAAACAAATTTCCCATGGTGCAATTCGGGGAAATCTGGAAGATCTTGGATCTTGTTCCCAAGACTGGAGCATTTGGAAAACATTGAGCAGAGACTCATAAAGCATCCCAGGGGAACCGGAGACTAAGGGTTTCTGTTTAAAAACAAATGGAGTTAATAATCACAAGGAGTTAGAGGAAGATAACACGGTGGCATTGGTTGGCCACGCATGCTAGAAAGGACTTCTGTTTGTATTCTGGTGGGAAAAGCCTGGAGATCTAACAGGGGTCTGCAGTGAGCAGATGCTTGGCAAAGGACTCAAGTGCTGATATGTAGTCTCTCTCGTGGAGGGCAAACGAGCTTCCTGTGAGAGGGTAACAGCCTTAGAACCTTCAGGATGGAGACAGCCTTCCATCCACCTTGTCTGCACAGGCCCCTTCCCTTGGACACAGGAAACCTACAATAAAACTCCAGGAAGGGGTGGGGCAGCTCCTGTCCTCTCAGCAGGTCGTTGACTCTTGTTGCATTTTCCTCTCTGACAACAGCTTTTCATGACTACTTAGCATAGTTAGGTTCCTCTGAATTCAAGCTCACTCTTCACCTGGACTGTGCCCTGGGCCATCTCTTGATGCATCTTTCTCCCTCCACGTCTTTTTTTCTCAGTGTGCGTATTTCTGCTCTCCCACAGAGTCTCTCTTTCTACTAGTCCCTAGCCAAGAGTCCGAGTTCTCTGTCACAGAGGCATGTTTTGAGTTGGATTGCCTTGAGTCCTGGGTTTATTGTGATCCTTCCTGTAGGGCTGAGGAGGAGGAATCAGAAAACAGAAAACATGGCTGTGCCCTCATGTGGCTGGGCTGAAGTTGGGACTCCGATGCCACTATGGAGAACGTGCCTTTTGTCACTAACAGTCAACAGTAGCAAGGCAGTTCCATTAAAAGACACATAACTTCTGCAGAAACTCACTGTGTAGAAGATCATCTAATGTTGTTTGCATATACCCTAGTGTCATAGCATTTCAGGCTGCTTGAGTTATGGTCTTTGTAGCAGCGATAAACTCAGAAACATAGTGTCTCACTTGTTTCATATAATGTCAGCCATTAATGTAGGATGCTCAGTTAGAGAGCAGCTGTTGTGAGAGATAGGGTAATTTTTTTGGACGCTGGACCAAAGCAAACCCTTCAATGTTCTTACTACTGGCTACCGCAAAAGAGAAAGTCCTCATAGATTGCATATAACACATGTTATATGTACTATATAATATATCATTGCCACGAAGACAGAACATCTTCGTGTGGCTGGTCTGTGGGCTGCACAGGTGCACATATAAGTGTGCACCCATCCACCATCTGCTCCCGGTAGAAAGACCGTTTCTTCCCTTTGGCAGCTCACTGAGAACGGGTCTTCACACGGAAGCACACGTATCCCAGGGAAGCAAAAACTGCTTCAGACTTAATATAACCCATTTTGTAGAGACTAAAAAGAATCCATGTCCAGATTCTCAGCTGTGGTTCATGTTCTTCTATGAAGTTCTTCTGTCTTTGATCAAGATTCTCACCTCTCTTTTCACAATTTTCCTTCTTATACTTTTCAAGAGAAGAGCCTACTCTCTGGGCTAGTTAGTTTTAACCTTCTACTTGACACAACCTAAAAATCACCCAATATGAGGAAGGGATTCATTTGAGGAATGGTTTAGATCAGGTTGGCCTGTACACATGTCTGTGGGGGATTACCTTGATGGTTAATTGATGTAGGGGGACCCAGCCCACTGGAGGCTGCACCATTCCCTAGGTGGGGAATCTTTAATTGTATAAGACAGGAAGAAGCTTATTGAGAGCAGTCAGGAAGCATGAGTCCATTCATTCTCTTTGCTCTTGACTGCAGATGTGGTGTGACCGGTTGTTGTCCTGCCTCTGTGACTTCTTTGTGGTGATGAGCCATAACCTGGAATTGTAAGTGTAATAAACCCTTCTCCCTTACGGTTGTTTTGTCAAGGTATTTTATCACAACAACAGAAATGAAAGTGGGTACTCCCATCCCTCAGCCATCCCAGACGTCCCTAGGGCTCACAGGCCAGCCAATCAAATCTGCTTGGGGAACTCCAGGCTAACGCTAGACTCTTTCTCAAGGAACAAGGTCAACAGCACCTGAGGAACCACACCTGAGAGTTTGACCTATGGCTTTCACACACACACACACACACACACACACACACACACACACACATGTGCAGCTGCACACACAAACAGTAGAGTATATATGGGATGGATGCTATGTACATACAATTTCATAATAAAAACTGAGCATTATAAATTTCTATTAAAGAATATATGTGCAACATTTTTACCCATTGGTGGTGAAAATCAACTGTGGTGGTGTTATAATGTACTTACTGGATATTTTCAAAATGATGCTGGAACAGATTTATTTTGATTTCTCCAGAAATCATCCATCCAAGTGTATTGAGAAACTCCAGATGTTAGGAAAGTAGTCAAGCATCCTTCTTCTGAATTTTAATGGTGTTCCTCTGTAAAAACTTCTTTATAGCATGCCTAGCTGATTGTGGAGATTAACTGCACCAATTATTCTTTTGACTGTGTCCCTGAAAGCCAGAAGAGGGTATCAGATCCTATTACAGACAGTTGTGAGCCACCATGTGGTTGCTGGGAATTGAACTCAGAACCTCTGGAAGAGCAGTTAATGCTCTTAACCAGTGAGCCATCTCTCCAGCTCCTGTATCAATTATTATTATTATTATTATTTTTTTGATTTTTTGAGACAGGGTTTCTCTGTGTAGCTTTGCGCCTTTCCTGGAACTCGCTTTGGAGACCAGGCTGGCCTCGAACTCACAGAGATCCGCCTGCCTCTGCCTCCCGAGTGCTGGGATTAAAGGCGTGCGCCACCACTGCCCGGCAACTTTTAATTAAAATAAAAATATCCTCGACTTTCCATAGTTTTGGACAATTTTACATTTGTTTACAATACTGAATATAATTAAAGTGATTCAAAGAAATTTACATTTTCTTTCCAAAACGATTTTAACTCTTCTAAAGTGTATAACTGAGTAGTCCCAGATATGGTCATGAGGCATACCATGGCCACTCTCTAATTCCAGAACATCGTAACCCTGTACTCCCCAATTTTCCATTTGTACCTACCCCAACACTTGCTGATTTATTTTCTGTCTCTGTGGATTTGCCCACCATCTGTGCTTCTGACACTCACAATGATTTCAAGGTTTATCCATGTAGTAGCACATATCCATGTATAATTCCTTATTATGGCTAAATATTATTCCATTGCATGGTATAATATTTTATTTTTCCATTAAATCAATTAATGTATTTTTTCCAGTTTTGGTTATTACGAATATTCATGTACAAGTATACTGTGAAAATTTGCTTTTAGTTCTCACAAATCTTTTTCATTTTTCAAAAACATATTTATTACATATAGAGAATTTGAGAAAATTTCAATTGCTATTTTATTTATTTTTATCTGTTAAAGTTAGTTTACAAGGGGCTAAAGAGATCACTTGGTGGTTAAGAGCACTAGCTACTCTTTCAGAAGAACTGAGTTCAATTCCCAGAACCCACATGGTGGTGGATAACTGTTTGTAACTCCAGCTCCAGGGGTTCTGATGCCCTCTTCTGGCCTATTTGGACACTGCATGCACGTGGTGCATAGACATATGCAGACAAAACACCCATACACATAAAACAAAAAGAAAAGAAAACCCCTTTTTAAAGATAGCTTACAAAATCACAGGTTTCTTTATGGTATTTTCATGCATTCCTCATCCTCACCCCTCACCCCAACCTGTGCTTCCTTCCTATGTCACTGCTCTTCCCGACCCTACCCTCTTTCCCCTAATTTTACTTTAATTTTAATTTCTAAGAATGTTTATTCAGTATGACAAGCACTAAGAAAAGACAGTTATGTCAACAGTCATTGGGGTTGTTCAGAAAATGTTTCCATCACTGACAGAATAATGGAAGCCATTATTCTTAATTTTGTTGCATACCATTGTTATAAGAGTTATGTTTGTATGTCATACATGCAGGTTCTAACACAGGACATCGACTCCCAACTGTCTACAAGAGTCTTCTGGAAGAAAGGAGAAGACTGGAGGAGTATTTTGGGTGCAGAGGTCATCAGTGAGGATATCTGTGCTCAAGGTCTTCATGAAGTTCTCTTTCAGATGGACCAGGTCCTCAGTCACAGGCCCCTGGTGTGTGCATATCTTTATGGAATAAGTTCTGCTGTCATTTAGAATCCATCCTGACTTTTAAATACCAATGTCTTTCCCAAATTTACCCACATCATGACTGAATGCAAAGCCGTACTATACAATTAAAAGCTCTCAGTTCCTGCTATCTTATTTACTAGATTTGAATAGCAAAAGCATTAAATGTCCAGAACTTCACCATTCCTGTAACTAGTGGAGTGAGCTCAAAGCACTTTCCTGAATGCAATGTGCAGGTTAATGACCTCAAAGATGTCTACATCCTAATTTTTGTTAATATGTTATTTATACAAGAAGGGGAATTTATGGTTGCAAATGGAATTCAGGTAATCTTGAGATTGGAGAGGGGATCTTGGACTATCTGGGTAGATCCAGTGTCATCACAGGATTATTAGATGTGAGAGGAGGAGGGAGACCAGCATCAGTGAATAAGACTACAGAAGCAGAGGCCAGAAAGCTCTAATTTTGGAGATGGAAGGTGGAAGTTTCTGTCCCTCTAGCAACTCCCAAATACCCGGCAGCTACTTCCTAAATCACCACACAGAGGCTTATATTAATTATAAGTGCTCAGTCGGTAGTTCAGGCTTATTACTAAAGAGCTCTTAAACTTAAATTAACTCATAATTCTTATCTTTGTTTAGCCACACGGCTTGGTACCCTTTCTCAGTACGGCATTCTCATCTTGCTTCCTCTGTGTCTGGCTGGTGACTCTTCTGACTCTGCCCTTCTCCTTCCCATCATCCTCAGTTTGGCTTTCCTGCCTAACTTCCTGCCCCGCTACCAGCCTGACAGCTTTTTATTAACCAATGAGAGTAATACATGGTCATAGCATAGAAAAGGATTGTTCCACAGCAGACTATGAACCAAAGATCATGGACACTTCTAGAACCTGAAAAAAGGCAAGAACCAGACTCTCTGTGTTCAGGAACACAGGCCCCCAAGTACCTTGATTTCAATCACGAGACCCTCTAGCTTCTGGTCTCTTAATCAAGGTCACTCCCAGACACAATGCTTTGTCATTGTCTATAATATTTGTTACTCCAAGAGAAAAGACTAGAGTGTGGAGAAAGAAGGTTCACTTAGCACATGATTCCAAAGGGGGAAAGGCTACATAGAACCAAGTCCAAGGCATGGCTTCAGTTCCTCTACCACTGAGGGTAGAGGTGGGGATAGGGTTTTATATATATAGTATGGCTAGGAGGACCAACTCACCACAGATGCTCAAGAATCAAATGAGATAATGTGCGATGAAGGCCTTTGACAGAGAGATGGATGTCCCAGCAAATGTTTGCTTGGCTTTTCTTGATCACATCCTTCCTCTTATTAAAATTTGTTCATAGTAGCAGCAAAGCACTAGGTAGATTTTGGCTGTGGACCACCTCACTCTTCCCTAATAATTCCCTAATAATTATTCCCACTCACCCCAAGCTATTCTTCTCCTCTAGGCAGCTTTCCATCTGCCGCTCCTCCTTGCATGGGTTCCATTAAATGACAACTCAGATACACTGGTCTCAGGTGTGTTCCCAATCACAGCTGCCTCTCTCTCTCTTTCCTCTAGCTTTCATGGAGAGTCATCTCAACTCCCTTCACTCATCTGTTCATTCAGGCCTCAATCTTGCCTTGGGTGCCCCTATGGACTCCAGCATCATGGCCTTCAATACAACCATACCAAAGGCCTTCAATGTATCTTCTCTGACTGATAAAATGAAGAGAGGCAATGATGCCAGCCCGAGAGATGACAATATTGACTGTGTCAGATGGTAGCAGTTAGAAGTTAGAACCAACCTTCGGGAGAGTAATCACATTGATTATGTGGGATGGTAGCAGTTAGAAGTGAGAGCCAGCCTTCTGGAGTTGGTATTGTTACTCTGTTTAGCTTGTTTCTCATTAAAGCAAACACTTAGTCTATATTTTTCCTTTTTCATAGGTCACTAATATTTATTCTCTTTACCATACGATATGAATATGGGGTAAGTATATTAATTCATTCTGTACATGGAAAATTTACTCTGTTGAATGTGTGATTCATTGCATGCATGTATGATTTATATGTTTTTAAAACATATTTAAACTAGTTACTCTCTGGAGCCCAGCCTTCATATCTGTGAAGTGGACACTGAGATAAGACACAGCCTGGGAATACTTTGATATTTTTCCAATCAAAGCTGCTTATAGGACTGCCTGGGTGTTGGAGAGGTCTTTATCTTATAACAACCACAGCCCTTCCTTAAATTCTTTTTATTTGGAACAGAAAAGAAGTAGCTGAGCCATTTCGAGATTAAACTAAGAAATGTAAGATTCAGTCTGGATGCTTTTTAGGTGCAGGGAAAGCTCAGCCTGTAACCAGCCCTTTTTCTTCTGCTCCCTTGGGGAAGAATCTAAATTGTGAACCCAATTTCACAGGTTTCAGGGATATGCTGTTAAGGGCTGCCTGCCATTCAGGGCTGAAGACCACTGGAGTGACTGAGATCTACCTGACTCAAGTCCCTTGATTACCAGAGACTTTTGCAAAGTAACTGCAATAAAAAAAATTATCTCTACTCCTCTTTTACTATCGGGTCAAGGAACAAGAAGCCCTTGATTCTTGGTTCTCCCTAGTTACTTAGTCTTTAACCCAGCTAAGACTCAGTCCTCCTCTCGTGTTAGGCAGAGAGAGTGAGACTTGTCCAGCTTAGTTCCTGTGCATTTCAGAATGCCTCCTTGTGTTGCTCAGTTAGGAGCATTTTTTCTAGTTAATCTTACCTGATTTTCCCAAGCTTATTTTTATATTGTATGCATTTATTTTTCTATTACAAAAGTCCGCAGCATCCTAAAATTCACTCCCCTTGATCCTTATATCTATGAGAGTGAATGTGATTCCTTAACCAAATAGTTCAGTCCTGGACACTCCCATCAGGTTGTGGTGCAGAGATATTTTAGCATGTAGGGAGTAGCAATATGGTAGCTGGGATTTAAGGGGAAGGTGTGGGTTGACAAAGTACCTGTGGCAAACAGTTTGCATTATCTACCAACATTTTAAATGAACATTCCTTTGGTGCAAGAATGCATTTTTTAATTTGTCACATAGTTTTATTCTGGCACGTGGGAAGATGCATGCCCAAGAGCACTCACTGCAGGGTGGTGGTCAGCAGCTAAAGACGGGTATCACCTAAGTATTCATCAGTAGGGAGTAGATATACAAGTTCTGGTGCTATATGAGCTGAATAGCTGCCAGGGGCGTGTCAGCATGAATGTGAAAATGGTGATGATGTGAAAACGGCCAGGTACTAGTCAGCGTGTCACTTGAGTATCAATAAAACAACCCAAATTGCCAGCAGTGTGGATGCGTGTGCTTGAGTATGCTTATTAATACCTAGATACCAATGTAAAGAGATGGATCCTCAGAGGGCAGGGGACTTGAGGCCAGGACATAGACAGAAAATGTCCTCTGATAGGCTACGCTTTCATAGAGCTTGATGTTTTGGTTTTGAATCTCTATCATTTTCTTATAAAAAAAGAAAATGGGTACCAATCTGAGACAGAGTTAGGGTTTTTAGGAGGTGATGCTGTACTTCCTTTAACCTTGTATGCAATAAGCATGTGTTTTATGACATCTGAGGTAAAGAAGGGGGGCTCCTCCTGTTTGTTTCCTTGGAGAAAAATAAGGTGGCTTGAATGTAGTTGTGTTTCTAGTGAGAGTGTGAGTGTAGGTGTGTTTCCAGTGAGTGTAGGTGTGTTCCCTGTGAGTGTGTGAGTGTAGGTGTGTTCCCTGTGAGTGTGTGAGTGTAGGTGTGTTCCCAGTGAGTGTGTGAGCATTGGTGTGTTCCCAGTGAGTGTGTGAGTGTAGGTGTGTTCCCAGTGAGTGTGTGAGCATTGGTATATTCCCAGTGAGGGTGTGAGTGTAGGTGTATTTCCACTGAGGGTGTGAGTGTAGGTGTATTTCCAGTGACTGTGTGAGCATTGGTGTGTTCCCAGTGAGTGTGTGAATGTAGGTGTGTTCCCAGTGAGTGTGTGAGTATGGGTATTGTCTTAGTTAGGGTTTCTATTGCTGTGACAAAACACCATGACCAAAAAGCAAGTTGGGGAGGAAAGGGTTCATTAGGCCTACACTTCAGCATTGCTGTTCATCACTGCAGGAAGTCAGGACAGGAACTCAAATAGGGTAGGCAGGAGCTGATGCAGAGGCCATGGACATAATCTGCTTACTGACTTCCTTTCCATGAATTGCTCAACCCACCTTCTCAGAAGAACCCAAGACACCAGCCTAGGGATGGCACCACCCACCATGGGCTAGGCCCATACCCATTGATCACTAAATGAGAAAATACCTTACAGCTGGATTTCATCCAGGCATTCCATCAACTGAGATTCTTTCCTCTGATGACTCTAGCTTGTGTCAAGTTGACACACAAAACCAGCCAGTACAGGTATATTCCTAGCCATTGTGGTTCAAGCTATGAATGTTTAATTGTCTGTGGTATTGTCCTTGTCTTTTTCAAAGGCTTTGAATGACCTCTCTCTCTCTTTCTCTCTCTCTCTCTCTGTACAAGTTAGCACGCATGTGTTTGCTGAGTATGGAGGCCAGAAGACACTCAGATGCTATTCTTTAGGTATCACCTACCTCTATTTCTTTTTGTTTGTTTTGGAGACAGGGTCTCTCATTGCTCTAGAACTTGCCAAGTAGTTTAAGATGGCTGTTTAAGGAGCCCTAGGGATCTGCTAGTCTCTGCCTCATCAATGCTGGGATCACAAGCCCCCACAATCACATGTGGCTTTGTCACTTGGGGTCTGAGTGTCACACTCGGCATCTCCTCATCCACTACAACACCTTTGTAAAGTTCAGACTCTTCCTTTACAATTTCCCACCCCCATTTCACATGTCAATGGGTGTTTCTTTCTTAGAATCTGCTAATCTATTTTAAAATGACTCCTAAAATGTAACCCTACCTCACATATCTCAGTGATGCTTGGCAGAAGAAGCAAATATCAAATAAACATCCTGACTTTGTTATCAAGGCATCTAATCTACTGACTCCATTTTGCCATCATTGTTTTGGTATTTCACTGAACGCAGTAATGAATCCTGACCTTAAATGAATCCGAGGACTCAGACGAGCTACTGTGCTTGCATGCTCTCCCAGCCAAGCCTGGGTATTTCATTCCTAACCTCTTAGAATTTTGAACTCATGCATTCACAGATAACAATGCTAATTAAAACTCAAGAGTCATATACTCCTGAAATTCCAGACTCATTTCCCCTCAGCACTGGGATCACAAGCATTCACCGCTGTGCCCAACCTTGTACATGAGTGATGGAAACCTGAACCCAAGTCCTCATGCCCACATGGCAGGCACTTCACAGATTGGCTCTAACCCTTAAACTCTCAGATTCTTCAATGCATTCAATGACCCATAAGACCTTTGTTTATAAAGATGTCTTTTTTGTTTAATGCTTAAAAATATTTTCTCTTTGATTCTGTCTGGAAATGTTCCTTTCTGTCTTAGATTTAGGGTTTCTATTGCTGTGAAGAGACACCACCATGCCCACAGCAACTCTTATAGAGGAAGACATGTAACTGGAGCTGGCTTACAGGTTCAGAGATTTAGTCCATTACATAGAGGCAGACATTATGCTAGAGAGTAGCTGAGAATTCTGTATCTGGTTCAGCAGACAGTAGGAAAAGAGAGACACTGGGCCTGTCTTGAGCATTTGAAACCTCAAAGCCCATCCTCAGTGGCACACTTCCTCCAACAAGACCACATCTGCTCCAACAAGGCTGCATGTCCTAATCCTTTCAAATAATGCCACTCCCTGTGAGCCTATGGGGGCTATTTTTATTCAAACCACCACACTGCCCCTTAAAGGAAGTTTAGATTGAGTGATTAAAAAACAAAACAAAACAAACCTTCCGAGTAGACCCTTAGTCTTTTATCACCCACATGTATGGACTTATACATGTATTTGTGTAATATGTATATTGCCATGCATGTATTGTACCTATTTACTGGTCTTCCACTGGGACTGTAACTATTGGCTTAGTGGCTTTCTTCTTTCTTTCTTTCTTTCTTTCTTTCTTTCTTTCTTTCTTTCTTTCTTTCTTTCTTTCTTTCTTTCTTCCTTCCTTCCTTCCTTCCTTCCTTTTTCTTCTTTCCTTCCTTCCTTTTTTCTTCTTTCCTTCCTTCCTTTCTTTTTCTCTCTTTTTTTTGTGTATGACAGTGTGTCATGTAATCTAGGCTGGCCTGGAACTGCCCTGATCCTCTTGCCTCTACCTCCTGAACGCTGTAGTTATAGGTTCGCTGTTCCCTATTTCTTTCATTCTATATTAGTGTATGTTCATTGCCTTAAGCTTAAAAAAATCAATTATACAAAAAAGCAAGGTTGGCAAAGACAAAGCTTATCTCTGCTGCTTTCTTGATAATCCTGTTTCTGCCACTAGGAATCTAACATTTGCCACCTGAGCCACAGCTTAGGGGTGAAGCAGGTGCTTGAAGCTGGCTGTTTTGGTTTTTTTTTTTTTTTTTTTTTTTTTTTTTGGTTATTGTTGTTTGTAGAGAATGTACACATGGAAATAGTAATTCTTGGAGTACATTTAGTACTGAAGTGGCTAATGGCTCTGGGTATAGATACAGTGGATATGCAATGGATGACAAGGTACTGTGTCTCCCAAAGGGCAGGGACATTCCTGTGTGAACTTGTGTGTGTGTGTGTTTGTGTGTGTGTGTGTGTGTGTGTGTGTTGACTTTCTAGAGAGTTAAAGAAAAGTCTGCTGCTGGTGTGGTGGTGCACGCCTTTGATCCCAGCACTTGGGAGGAAGAGGCAGGTGGATCTCTGTGAGTTCAAGGCCAGCCTGATCTACAAAGGGAGTTCCAGGACAGCCAGAGATACTCAGAGAAATCCTGTCTCAAAAAAAAAACAACCAAAAAAAGAAAAAACAACCAAAAAAAAAACCCACAAGAAAAAAAGGAAAGAAAGGAAGAAAGAAAGAAAGAAAGAGAGGAGGAAGGAGGAGGAGGAGGGAGGAGGAGGGAGGGAGGGAGGAGGGAGGGAGGGAGGGAGGGAGGAGAAGGAAGGAAGGAAGGAAGGAAGGAAGGAAGGAAGGAAGGAAGGAAGGAAAGTCTGTTAAAGCAGGAAAAGGCCCAAATGACTCAGGTTCAGAAGCTTGGGATTGAGGGACACCTTAGAGGAACCACCATGGAGAACTGGGAAATTGCAGGAAGGAAAATTTAATCCAAACTGCACGAGTTATCTAGAGAATTGTCCCAGGAAGGATTTGTGTGGTGAGGATCATGTACTTGCTGATCGGGGAGACACAGGGGGCTGTGGGGAGAAAGTCGAGCTTATCATTGATACTAGACTCCTCTGTCTGTGCAGAGCTTGCCTGACTGCACATTTACACCCCTAGACTCTTCACAATTGGGCACTGAAGTCTTCAGAGGAGAGAAAGCCTCTCTATGATTCTGGCTCTGGCAGCTTCTGAATAAGGTTCCCTTTTCTCTGGTGTCTTCAGGGTTGGAGAGCCTGACCGATGTAACAGTTCCCCCCAAGTGCTCCTCCTTTTTATGTGTCAGTATGACTCACTGCAGCCAGGTGTGATGGTGCACTTGGGAAACTGAGGCAGAAGGATCAAAAGTTTGAGTGCAGCCTAGCCTGACTTACATAGCAGTAACCTGTCTCAGAATAGATACATTAATATTTGCTTTCCCTGGATCTAAAGGTAAAAAGCGTTTAGTGGGGTCTACACATGGTGTGCTGGTTCTATTGTATACTCTATGAACTAAGCCGAGCCCCGAGAACTGATATACTGAACAAGTGGCTTCACTTTCCAGAGTGGCAAGAAATACGGCGGCCCTTGTGGAGGAAGAAACTGCTCTGTCTGCCAGTGTTTTCCTGAGAAGGGATCGCGGGTGAGTGATGCAAATGTCAACATTGACAACCGTGCCTGGATTTCACATCATTCTGAGTATTTACATAGCCTCCGACCCTTAGCATGTGTTATTAGCCAGAGGTGCGTACCTTTCACAGTGAGTGTTCTTCACGTTCTTAGAAAGGGTTACAATTGATGTAGACTATGTGTGAAGCTACACAGTCTGAGCAGTGCAGCTCACCCTGTGTTTTGCACAACACTAGGGGTGTGAATCATCCTACAAAGAAAGGCCTGAAGTGTCTGTTACTCTGGGTCACCCCCTCCAAGGTTTATTGCATATCAGTGGTTTTTTTTTTTTTTTTGGTTTTTTTCGAGACAGGGTTTCTTTGTGTAGCTTTGCGCCTTTCCTGGAACTCACTTGGTAGACCAGGCTGGCCTCAAACTCACAGAGATCCGCCTGCCTCTGCCTCCCGAGTGCTGGGATTAAAGGCGTGCGCCACCACCGCCCGGCGCATATCAGTGTTTTAAAGGCTCTGAGAAATGTGTGTGGGGAAAAAAAAAACAGTTTAACTTGGTTTAAAATCATCTTTCCAGACATTTGACCACAATACACTTTCATGCATAGCACCCTATTGAAACTTGATATTCAAGCCAAGGCAATAGCTATACATTGCATGCTGCATACTTGCCAGTGACTTTTCTATGTGCTCAAAATGCCTTTCTTAGCTCACTGTCTCCTCACCTTACATGCACCAATTGTGCTGTGCAGAAAGAAGACTGAGCCACAGGCCAGTTTTGAGCTCAAAGCCACCCAGAATAGTTCTGCTGGCAACTGGACTCCTATCTATTTTGTAAAGCGTTTCAGGCCATCTTGGCTACTGCCTTTCACATCTCAGGAACCCACAAACATTTCCCTGTGCACTGACAGCTGCAGTTGGCAACTGTTAGTTCATGCCGAGGTTCAGATGAAGCAACCATTTGCTTCAAAACCCTCTCATCATTTTTTTGTAGACGGAAATACCACTCTTTACACTTGAAACACATATAGTTGTATGTCACTTAAGAATGAAAAAAATATAAAAATAACCCCCTTAAGAAGGGCTAAGGTTGACTGTCTTTCTTAAGCTCTGGATACCTTTGAGGTCAATTCAATGATTTGAATGTAGTAGTCTTCGTGTATTCAGGCTACTAAAACAAATATAGTACACCAGTATACCTTATAGTACGCCTTAATCAACTTAAATATGTTTCTCACAGTTCTGGAGGCTGAGAAGACAAGATCAAAGTGTCTACTAGTGAGAGCCATTTCTCAGCTTGAGGATGGTGTCCTTGTAGGGTGGAGAAAGAGAGAGAGGGTGGGGTAGCCCTTTAGGGTCCTCTCAGAAGGGCTTGATAGTGATGATCAAGTCACCTCTCAGACACCCATCTCCTATTCTCGATACTTTGGAGCTTGGGATTTCAACATGTGAATAGGGTGCATAAACATTCAATCCAAATGACGTATATATTGATCACACAGTGATAGACATGACACTGAGAGCATGCTTGGGGACCATTTTGTTTTATCCACCTTTCTAGGGGCACTTGGCAGTTGAGACATGTTTTAGTCATCACAGCTGGGTGGAGGGAGCTTCTGGTGTCTAAAGGCAGAGGCCAACAGTATGGCTCAGCTTCTTGTAGTGCAGGGTACATTCTACACCAGAGATTGGTCCTCAACACCAGCAGTGCACACGTAGAGAAGTCCTGCTCTCACAGCTCATTGGGAATGGGTGTGATTATTTTTGTTTCCATCTGACAGTGTAAGGAGCCCAAACCAGAGCCAGCAACCACATCCAGGTGCCTAGCCTCACCTCCAGCACTTGCTCCACAAGCATGGAAAGGTTATTACACTTAGGTTCCAACACCTGGGTCTACTGTCACGTTGTGAGCTCACAGGGTTACTTCCTGAGATCAAGCCCTTTACATCTGTTGCCTGGATTCTGTCTCCATTGCTTGAGCTTCTCCATGATCACAAGCCAATGAGTGTGTACAGAGTGTGCTTTTCAGTCCCCGTGGCTGTCTGTGGATTGCCAGGGTTCTGGGGGCTGAGCCGCTCTCTGCAATGTGTGTGTCCCTGGTAGTGGGTGGCCGAGGGGACTGTTTGTGCAGCCCCAAGAACCTCTGCCTTTCCTGATGGCTGGAATCTCCCTGTGAGGGCTGCAGGCATGGGTGGCATTTTCCAGCAGAGAATGTGGGATGAAGACTAAACTTCTGTGGGAGGGGACGGAGATGTAGGCACTCAGTTCTTAGCATCCAGCCAGGCTCTAGAGTTACAGTGGCAGCTCCAGGTGGACTGATAAATAATAATAATAAGTTGTCACCAAATTCCAGGGGCTGGAGGTGTCTTGCTGAGGCTCCACACCCCACTTAGGGAAAAGCTTGTATCATCAAGAAGGAAATTGTTCCTCTCCAGTGGGCTCATTGGGTGGCTTGTTCAAACCCCACAGCAGAACTGTTTGGTCTGAAGTAATTCTTTTTTTTTTATTGTTTTATTCTTTTATGTTTATTTCTTGATAATACATGTATGTACATGTATGTAATAAATTCTGGTCATTTTAATCATCATCCTCTGCCATCACCGCACCCACCCTCACATTCTCTCTCTCTCTCTCTCTCTCTCTCTCTCTCTCTCTCTCTCTCTCTCTCTCTGTCTCAAATGAGTGATTCATTGAATTTAACTAGGGTTGCTTGTTCAAGCATGGGTGGAAGGCTGTTTACTGGGGAATGTCACCATATCTGTGGATACAGCAGTGAAGAAAATAGCACCTCCCCAGAACCATCAATTGCCATGAGTTCCTTACAGAGGAGTATTGACATGACGAGCCCTTCCCTATCCATATTCAACAACTTTTTTTGTTTGTTTGTTTCAAGGCAGGGTTTCACTGTGTAGCCGGGCTGTTCTGAAACTCACTCTGTTGACCAGGCTGGCCTCAAACTCACAGAGATCCACCTGCCTCTGCCTCTCGAGTGGTGGGATTAAAGGTGTGTAACAACACCACCCAGCCTTGATCAACAACTTGTACCAGGCACTTCCAGTTTTCATTTCATAACTGTGACTTCTGGAGGTGCATTATCCACTCATGCAGGGTGCTGAAGCAATTCTTGACAAGCAAAGCTGGGTTCTTGATAAAAAGCGGTGGTTAACTCTTTATCTGAGTCTGGAGCTACAGTGAGCTACAGGGAGGTAAACCAGGAACAGACACATACAGTGGTCCAGAGACCATGGCCCAGCCTCCTCTCTCAATCAGTTTGAGTATGGCTGTGCCTGAACCTCCCTCGTTAGAGCCTAAGCATGTACTTGTGATGGGTCATGAAAACAGCCTCTTGACTCAGCGCACACCTTAGAGGGACAAGTTGTTGCTCTTTGGTTCCCCCTTTGGAGTAAGTGTATATTCCATTACACTGCTTTGATCATAATACAATAGCCGGCACATAGTAGGACGAATCAATCAATAGATTAAAACCCAGACTCCAACATAGAGAGAATTCAGGAGCCTGTGCTGTGGCGATGACAGCACACTGTGGGTCCATAAGGAAACCTGCTGTTATCAAGTTAATGGTGACTCTCTCCTCTGCACCTAGACTTCTTATCTCACATTGGCACTGCTTTGCAATGAGTAAATGTTCATAGTTCAAATCCCTGTGCACTTCAGGTGTGAACAGAGGTAAGTATCTTCATAGCAAGCCAACTCTGACCACTGGGGCACTAGAACTCCTCCAGGCATGTGGTGTTGGGGTGGGGGCAAGAGATGGGGGTACACCCTCCTGAGGTCTGGCTTGCAGGTTCAAGCTCAGCCTAGGAGAAAAAGGTTTGTCTAGAAGGTTAAACTCATCCCTTGGGATGGTGGTATCCCCTGGTTCTGAGATGTAAGGCATGGCTGGATAGTTTCTGAGTTGCTCCCATGCACGATCTATGATTCTTACACATTTCCTCTCTAAACTTTCTGTTAATCTCTGTAAGGAAGCAGATGAGATAGAATTGGACAGAATTTTAACCTAGTCTTTGTTGGTCTCCAGGGAAGCAGTTCATGTAGTTAGCGGTTGTCTGTTGGTAAGGACAATGAAATCATGTCCTTATGAACCAGGATGGGACCTTTTATGAGTTCTGGGTTAGTGACTGGAATGGTAATAGTAATAGTTTATCTTTTGGTAACTTATTTAAAAAAAATAGGTGAGTGTGTTTTATCATCTGAGGGAGTGACGGAACCATGAAATCAACAAAACTTTGTGATGTTGTGGTTTTCGGTACAAGGGGCAAATGGCTTTAAACTCATATTGTAGTCAAGTTTTCAGTTAGAAACCCTGGTCAAATATTAGTGAGTCCCTCTTCCCTTTGGGATTGTCAGTCACTGAATATGCTCAGTATAGCATATCCCTGCACCATCACTCACACATCCCTTATATTTTTATCAGCCTTCATCCTGTGACTAAAAAGGAGAATCTACTTGGGGGGGTTCAATTATTGTTAGTATGTTTCGTGTCCTTAAAACTTATTTGCACACGCAGTTCTAACGCTCACACTCTTTACCACTCACATGGCTGCATTCAGGACACAGCCTGACAAATGGTTCCGAGCAGTAATTTTATGTCTCCAGATTCCCAGTAGTTGATAATGTTCTGTGTTCACAGAAACACCACCCAGTGACAACTGGAGATGGCTGCAGCTAGTCTGTCACCCACTGGCATTGGTGCTGGTTCCTTGCTACACCACATCCCATTCCTCCAAGGACTCACTGTCTCACTTGGTCACCACCAGAAAAATCTTGTGATCAGTGACATACACGATGTGCATGCCTTTAGGGGACAGCAGGTAACCTGAGGTCAGAAGGCTGGGACCATTCTCACTGATAAACATGAGGTGCTGGGCCATGCCTTTGTCCTGCAAAGGCATAAAACTCCAGAATTTTTCTAAAACCTTGTGTCCGGCTATAACATGTGTTTCCCGGTGGATTCCAGCTACCAGGCTCCATGTCACAACGTTAGCTTAGCTTGCTCAAGTGTTTATGTCAGAAATGGTAGCATGCTTTTTGAACACCAGAACACTTGCAGAAGCCGAAGGGATATATTTCCAGGTTTGAATTTGCTGGGTCCAGGGGTTCAGTATTTCTGAGAAGGGCTTTGCTGGCCTACGGTTAGCAGAGGGAGCAACCTACAGTGTTGACGAAACAGTAGTTGGCGTCTATCTGAAGAATCGCTGGAGGTCACTAACATCAATTTCGATATGCTGACATCTCCTTGACAATTAGTATAAGGAAAAAGAATATTTACTCCCTTGCTATACAATGAGCCACTCATTTCCCATCATGCCAAGTGTGCATGCAGGTCTAACATCACAGGACTTCTTCCAGGACTAAGTCGTATGGTTTGATGGTGGGTTTCGGTGCATCTACTTACACCAACCATCTCTTTTAATGCAGTGATTTCGAGTGGGCTTCAGATCTCTCTATGTGGAGTTCACCTTCTTATTTGTTCACTTTGTTGTGTTGCCTTGACTGCAATCAATAGTAATACTTTCCCATTTGTTCAACAAATAACCATCAAATCCTTGCCAGGCAAAGGGCCAAGACTGAGAAGAAAGTCCCTGTGGCTGGGATGTCTCACAGCCCCTCTTCTCCTTAGATAAATGAGACTCACCTGCCAGTCACTATTTCTGATTCCCTGGTCAGTGCCAGGCACTTTCTGGGTACTTGAAGGTGCCTCATGGAAAAGAAGAGACAAGAGAGGCACTTGCTTCTCCCTAGGTGTGTAAGTTGGTTTCCCGAGCTAGCTTTGCATGGGAGCATGTGGGCATTGGGCACAGAATGCTGGATTTGCCCTTTAGACTAGATCTCCTGGAGTTGGAGGGCAGCCAGCCCCAGCGTAGAGGAAGAGTCACATTGGCACATGCTTGATGGCTTGCTGCAACAGAAGTGTATTCTTCACTTGAGACCAGATGTTCAAAAGCAAATGGTTGGTACTGCCAGGCTCCAGCTGGAGAATCTGCTCCACCCTCCATGGTTCCCATTGCCCCGGCTTCCACCTCTGCCTCCCTTTACATTGTTTTATTCTCTGTGGTCTGTGTCGAATCTCACCCACACCCTTCTTATAAGGAGACATGTGAGGGCATTTAGAGCTCCCCTTGGGCAACATACGATGACTGAACCTAGGATAAGACCCTCACCACATCACATCTCTTGTCATCTTTTAAGTGTAATGGGGATGGGGCGGTGGATACAATGGGATGGGGCGTATCTGGGGCAGATAAGGTGTTATTGGGAAAGGAGAAAAAGTCACAGGAGCGGAGTGCACAGAACCCCACCTGATGTCCCAGGTCTCCAGAGAACATAGATGATGCCAGGCTGTCCCCAACATACTAATACTACAAAACGGGAGACCCACTCACCATGGACTGGTCCAAATGCCTAAGCTTTCTCCTCTAGTTCTCTGTGGTCTTTTAACTGCACCTGTATACTGCCTTCTGAGAGCATAGCTAGAGTCCCTAGTGCGCCCCAAGGCAGACTGATCAATGTACCCCAAGTTCATTGTGAACAGGTGAGGTAACCTGAAGGTACAGGAGCATTCTCTGCTACTGCACTCCAGGCTCCTTGGATGGCTCACCACCTTTTCATTCTTCAGTTTTGAAACACTTCCTGATGTCCAGACTCCTCCCTCCCCCAATAATATGGGAGGACTCTAGAGGCACTGTGTGCCCAGAGGACTCAGGTTTCACTGGCTGGCAGTTTGAGGGTGTTTGTGATATTGTAGTGACACCTAATGGCATGCTCTCTGAATTGCACTTTTGCATTAAAAGGAAGAGAGACATTAAAGGGAATGTAAATAATAAATGATAATAATAAGTAGAGCAGCAATGGGAGAGGCATGTTAGACATAATGTTTATTTGTAAATTTTAGTTATAGAAGTATTCATTAAGCATGAGTATACATTTAAAATTTGTAATGTGTGAAGCAGTGGCCAAGATTCCCTGATGAGAACAGATCTGTGGTCCCAAATTCAATCTAAAGGACATCGTCTTAAACAAATATTAAGTAATACTCACAAAATATTAATAAATTATAGGTGGTGAGTCTGGGCATTATTTTCAGGTTTACATGATGGTTTGAGGAAAGTTAGGCTGGCGTGGTTTGGGATGGAAAGGGAGCAGATACCTTGAGATCAAAGGCCTGGGTTCAAATATCTACTTCCCCAGGTCCTGGCTGGCTGTGTGGCCTCAAGCAAATTGATTCATCTCTCAAAGCCCTCCTTGGAGAATGAGGAAGTATACAAGGACGGCTTTCTGCTTTCTGTGGCTGTAGAGAGCTCGTGAGAATAAAACAGACACCATACTGAGCTTAGTGCAGATGAAGAGCCCGGAGTATGGTAGGATGGTAACTAATGTCACTGTCATCAATGTATTTTTGTTGAGAGGAAGGCAGGGTTTGAGTGACAGAGAAGAAAGGCTCTTGTCATCTCTGGAAAACAAGTGTGAATGAAGCATGAGTACTTGGGTCACGGGGACTGGGTAGGCTTGGGTGGTGGGGGGTACATTGTGCCATTAGGGGTAAGGCAGTGGCCCAAAGAAAGGACAGACTGAAGGGAGCTAACAGCTGTGTGGGGGAGAAAACCTGGATCAAAGGAGTGAGGGAGACTGACTCTTGGATAACCTGCGCTACAGAGGATGTGACCATGACCTGGGGCTTTGCAGTGGGATGAAGATCAACCGGACATATGGCGGACACTGAGTTCAAAGGGAGACATGATAGATGTGGTCATGGGCGGGAGAGACAGTGAGTCCAAATGGACTGTGTGTGCTCTGGTCTTCCTCCTCTGTCCAGCTGAGCCAGGAGCCAGCGAGCTGATGGCCCATATGATAACCTGTGTCAGCTTGGCCCTGGAGTAGAGGGAAAGAGGTGAGCTGGTCGTTTCACAGGGTGCACCCAAGTTGCTCAGGGGTCAAACTGATTGTCACTCGATTCTGCTTCCAGTGACCTCACTGTCTCAGTAAAAGTCATAAAGCACAGAGGCAAATTCTGTACACAAAGTAGGAATCATGTAAACAGTGGTGAGAACCACTGTTCTTACATCTGAAAGCCAGTTGCTGGATTTCACGTGGAACCTGTTTTCTTAAGTCATAGATGGTGGGTGGGGGCTAGGGATTAGGATCAGGTATGATTTTTTTTAATTATAAAAAGTTCTTGTGGTGACTGATTCTCTAGATACAAAAATAACTCTCATGAACTCATTTTTCTCTATTCACTCTGTAATTAATTCTATGATAGCCTTAGAGATAAGCAAGCTTAAGTATTTACTTATAAGGAGGTTTTTTTTTTTTCTGACCCCATTTTTATATGAACTGATTCGATGAAAATAGAAATTCTTTCTGGTTTAGTGTAGATAAATTATTTATTCTAATAGAATGAACTGTCAGACCACTATTTCAAAGACTAACGTTTGGGGAATTTTTTTTGAGCAGCTTTTAGACAGATTTAGTACAGGCACCCAAAGTTTAATGTGTTTCTTTTAAAATTTTATCATATAACAAAATAACTAATAATATTAAAAAGCACTAAAATGAAGCCATAAAGTTCATAGTCTTCAAAGGGAGACATTCCAAGTTTTATGTGAGTTTTCCACTTACAAAGTTGCTGGCTAGGGAGGTTGAAATCAAGGCGTAATGACATCTGTGCCACATTTTGTTAAGACTCCAGCAGGCCTGCAAGTCGGCTCACTGCTCAGCAGATGGCATGGAGCTCTGAACAGTCCTGTGGAAGGACCTCAGCATTTTACACAGGTCCTGCAAGCCAGTGTTCCCGCGACCATGCTTTGGGGCTTGAAGGAAGCATTTGTACTGTCTCTCTTTGAGGTGGGGCAGGGCTCACCTTATTTTGTGAAAGATTAATTGTTCTCTTCCGCAGTTATAGTTTGAGTGTGTTTTGTCTCCTCCAAACAGGGGCTCAATCCCCAAAGTCACGCATTAGGGGTATTAAGTGTTATCAAGAAATGTTCGATTACCGTAATGCTTAGAGGTGAGGCCTCTGAGAAGTGAACAGATTAGAGTATTAGAGTGGAGTCCTCATGATTGAATCAGGTGACTTTATAAGGATAGGGGAGAAACCACATCCCATCCCCACACCAGTACACACACTCTTTCCCCAACACTATGTGGTATAGCTTCCTGGGCTGTGGCCAGAGCCTGTATCATGTCTTTTATACCTCACATATACTTCCAGAACAATGAGTCCAAATACATTTCTTTTCTGTCATTGATTGATTGATTGATTGATTGATTAATACTGGGGATTGGACCTAGGTCTTCATGTATGCTAGGTGTATTCTCTACCATTGAGCTATGATATCAGCCCAGCTCTTTTCTTCGTAATCAGTCAGTCTGCCTCTGGGTTCTTTCATTATAGTAATGAAGGTTGACCAATGCATCTTTCTCACCAGCATGGCCTTGGGCACACCTATGTTCTGTCTTCCAGGAGCTTATGATTCAGTAAGGGTAGGGTTAGGGGGAGGTCACAGGTAAAAAGAGGATCGTGCAAATAGGTGAGAAGTGTTCTTTTGGCCTCAAGGAGAGGGGCATCTTTTTCTCAAGGGCAAGGTTAGGAAGACAAGGTGAAGGGATCTTTCCATGGGAACTTAGACTGTCAACCCAGGGCAGGAACGGAGGGCCCTTGTGAGTCAGGAAGCATATGCAAAGCTTTGAACCACAAGAGCTTCCCAGAAATGGCCAGAAGTTGGTGTGAATGTCAAGGGCAGGAGTTGGGGAGGGGACCCTGGAGGAAGGTTTGGTTTCTTTCAGGAATACAAACAGATGTTTTCTTCTCTACTGTGTGTTTTAAAAGTATTTTTATTTTACTTTATTTAAAAGTATTTTTATTTTATCTTTTTCTAATCAGGACCCGTTTCCACAGCACACTAAATGGAATTCTATCAGTCTCAGCACTGTGTTAAATATTTCCATTCCTTTTTTCTCTGCAAAGTTCCATTAGTTTCCTGGATTCAGGATTGCATGTCTGAAATGAAATGCATTAAAGAGATTTATGGCCAGTTAATTGGCTGTCTCCTTCTTAGTTTCCCTTTTATATTTGAGAGTTCATCTGGCTGTGTCTCTAAACAACACATTCTTGTAAAGTACTGTATTCACGGAAGATCATTTGGGGAGTTGACATACAAATGACTTGCATGATGGAAAGATCATTCCAAACTTAATAAAATATGGCTTCCGTATTTAATAAACAAGGGAACTTTTAAACGTATGTTAACTAATCTCATTTAAAAGGTTAATATTAGACACAAGATTAATCAACATAGGGTAAGGAAATCATCTGGGGTCGTCATTACTCCTTTGAGGTTGTGGTCTAAAACGCACATGCTATCCATTCCAGACTGATCTACTTTGCCCATGTTGTCAAGGTCTCAGAGCTCTGCTTCATTGTTGCTTGCTACTTGGTAACAATGTATCAGAATTCTTAAAATGTCCAGTCTTTTGGAATTCTCCATGAGCCATTGTGTTGAGGCTGGGCACGCATGAAGAAAAAGGGACATACATATAAAATATAACTTTGATTTGCACAGTCTGGGTAGGTAGTAAAGGTTGGAACTGATGCCTGTGGATCGGTGACTTGATGGGACACCAAAATGGCAATTTATCTTTATTACAAGGGTCCCCAGTTGCTGACTATGAGATGCACAAGGAGGAGAACGTGAATTGTCCAGGCTTGTGTCTCCCCTCCCCCCCACCACTATTGCCCACCTTCCACTCCAGAAGCCTTCATTTGTAAAAATACAGTCAGCAAAAGGCCCTGGCCTGGTTCTTGAGGGTTGGAGCATCTGATGGACTGTGCTGTGGCTTCTCTTTGTCGTCTATACATTTGTCATAATGGGACATAATAGCAGTGGTTAACATTCATCATGACAGGTACTCTCTAAAACAACTTTATGGGTTTTATTCTTTTTTTTTTTTATGGCCCTAAGCTACTGTCAGATAAAGATGCTGAGCAGGAGAGAGATTCAAGATGTAGTCCAGAAATGCCACAATGAAGCCCATTATTATGTATAATTAATATATGCTAATGATATCTTTTTAGAAGAAAACATGTACTCAAGGACACACAGCTGAGAAGCATGGTCTTGAGCTTTGAGCACAGGGACTGAACCTTGAGCCTGGGTCCTCAATCACTGTCTTTCCTGCCCTGTGTCCTCTGCATCCAAGACACCTCTTCATGGCTCTCTCTAATGGCTGCTTGCAAATGCTGTCAATTCAGCACATTGTCACCTTCTCCTCTGACCCTTACTGCAGACTCACATTTGCTCAGGGGAGTTTAGCTGCCCACATCTGCATCTCTCTGTCAACACCCCAGCCTCAGGGAGGACTGTCCTGGCTCTCTCAGCACCAGGCAGGGTGACTGAGACCTGCCCTCCTGTCTGGGGCTCCTCTCGCTGTCACGGAGATGACTGACATTCGGTTTCCTTTCTTTTTGGGCTGCGTTCTTGCCTGTATCACTCCGCTCTTTTATCCCTGCCACCATCCCGGCCGCTTGTCTTTCATGTTCTCATGGTACTCAGTAACTCTGGTGGGTGAGACGCTGTGGGCATTTCATCGTGAGAAGTCACACAATGGGTTCACCCTGTCTCAGGCCAGTGGGTTTCCACATGACTGTTTTTCCTGCTATGGCAAATGATATTGTGGTGAATCACCTTGCATTACTGCGGATGGCTCCTTCACTAGGACCCAGTTTAAGCCTCTTCATCATCTCCTCTGCAAGGCTGGGATTGGCTGCAGCACCACCATCTAAGCAGGATCCAAGTGTGGTAATGATTGGGTCTCAGTTGTTACTTATTCCCACTGGGGTGCTCTCCCGAGTAGAAGTTGCTCATGGTAAGGTATTCTGGCATTCATGCTTATGTGCTGGTCTGTTGGGAAAGCCTGTCTATTGCCTTGGTTTTAGAGGAATATCTGGCTATCAGAACTCTTCCAATTATTGGCACACAGTACTTCCTTCATGTGTCACACAAGAGTAGGTACTCAAAAAAAAAATGGGGCTGACACTTCAATTTGAGGTATCTCCAAGTTTTATACAGATAGCACTTGGCAAGAAATATTTTTTCCAAGGACCCTGTAAATCTCAGAGACCATTTGTTCTAAATCCTGCATTTGTTCTAAAAAATCTAAGAGATCTGATCTGAGAAGGTAGCTCTTGAAATTCATCAAACATTCTGTCTAAAAAGCAAAGTGTATTCGTTCATCAAATGCAGTTGCTGGGCAGTGACAAGGCTCAGTGCTAAGTCATTTACCATCAAGCCTGACAACCTGAGTTCTATC
Source organism: Peromyscus leucopus (assembly GCF_004664715.2). Classification (NCBI taxonomy): domain Eukaryota; kingdom Metazoa; phylum Chordata; class Mammalia; order Rodentia; family Cricetidae; genus Peromyscus; species Peromyscus leucopus. Next base: position 30,495,211 of record NC_051074.1, read on the forward strand.
CCAGGGACCCACATAGTAGAATGGGAGAACTGACTCCAACCTCTACACACATTCCTGTGGCATATGTGTGTGTACATGCATGCACAACACAAGCATACACACACACACACACACACACACACACACACTGCAATAAAACAATTTAAAAATGCTCATTTTTTAAAATTTATTTTATTTTATTTTACAATACCATTCAGTTCTACATATCAGCCACGGGTTCTCCTATTCTCCCCCCTCCCACCCCCTCCCCTTACCTCTAGCCCACCCCTCATTCCCACCTCCTCCAGGGCAAATCCTCCCTTGAGGACTGCGATCAACCTGGTAGACTCAGTCCAGGCAGGTCCAGTCCCTTCCTCCCAGACTGAGCCAAGTGTCCCTGCATAAGCTCCAGGTTTCAAACAGCCAACTCATGCAATGAGCACAGGACTTGGTCCCACTGCCTAGTTGCCTCCCAAACTGATCAAGCCAATCAACTGTCTCACCTATTCAGAGGGCCTGATCCAGCTGGGGGCCCCTCAGCCTTTGGTTCATAGTTCATGTGTTTCCATTCATTTGGCTATTTTTTTCAATAATTGAGTAAAACCAAAATTTATTATAAGCCACAGTCGTCCTAGGGACCTCAGTGCTATATATATAGCCTCCATGGTTCTATGGGTTGTGGTCTGATTGTTCTTTATTTTATATCTAGAATCCACCTATGAGTGAGTACATACCATGACTGTCTTTCTGGGTTTGGGTTACCTCACTCAGGATGATTTTTTCTAGTTCTAGTTCCATCCATTTGCCTGCAAATTTCATGCTTTCATTGTTTTTCTCTGCTGAGTAGTACTCCATTGTGTATATGTACCACATTTTTTTCATCCATTCTTCTGTTGATGGGCATCTAGGTTGTTTCCAGGTTCTGGCTCTTACAAATAGTGCTGCTATGAACATAGCTGAGCATGTATCTTTATGGTATGAATCAGCATTCCTTGGGTATATGCCCAAGAGTGGAATGGCTGGGTCTTGCTTGAGGTAGTTCGATTCCTAATTTTCTGAGAAACTGCCATACTGATTTCCACAGTGGTTGTACAAGTTTGCATTCCCACCAACAGTGGAGGAGTGTTCCCTTTGCTCCACATCCTCTCCAACATTGACTGTCATTGGTGTTTTTGATCTTAGCCATTCTGACAGGTGTAAGGTGGTATCTCAGAGTCGTTTTGATTTGCATTTCTCTGATGATTAAGGATGTCGAGAATTTCTTTAAATGTCTTTCAGCCATTTGTGATTCTTGTTTTGTAAATTTTCTGTTTAGCTCTTTAGCCCATTTTTTAATTGGACTGTTCAGTATTTTGATGTCTAGTTTCTTGAGTTCTTTATATACTGTGGAGATCAATCCTCTGTCAGATGTGGGGTTGGTGAAGATCTTTTCCCATTCTGTTGGCTCTCTTTTTGTCTTATTGACTGTGTCTTTTGCCCTGCAAAAGCTTCTCAATTTTGAGAGGTCCCATTTATTAATTGTTGTGCTCAGGGTCTGTGCTGTCGGTGTTTTATTTAGGAAATGGCCTCTGGTACCAATGCGTTCAAGAGTGCTTTTTACTTTCTTTTCTATTAAGTTTAGTGTAACTGGATTTATGTTCAGGTCTTTGATCCACTTGGACTTGAGTTTTGTGCATGGTGACAGATATGGATCTATTTGTAATCTTTTACATATTGACATCCAGTTATGCCAGCACCATTTGTTGAAGATACTTTCTTTTTTCCATTGTATAGTTTTGGCTCCTTTGTCAAAAACCAGGTGTTCATATGTGCATGGATTAGTGTCAGGGTCTTCAATTCAATTCCATTGGTCCGTATGTTGGGTTTTATACCAGTACCAAGCTGTTTTTATTACTATAGCTCTATAGTAGAGTTTGAGGTCAGGGATGGTGATGCCTCCAAAGGTTGCTTTATCGTATAGGATTCTTTTAGCTATCCTGGGTCTTTTGTTTTTCCATATGAAGTTGAGTATTTTTCTTTCCAAGACTGTGAAGAATTGTGTTGGGATTTTGATGGGGATTGCATTGAATCTGTAGATTGCTTATGGTAAGATTGCCATTTTTACTATGTTAATCCTACCTATCCATGAGCATGGGAGATCCTTCCATTTTCTGATATCTTCTTCAATTTCTTTCTTTAGAGATTTAAAGTTCTTATCAAAAAGGTCCTTCACTTGTTTAGTTAGTGTTATCCCAAGGTATTTTATATTATTTGTGGCTATTGTAAAGGGTGATGTTTCTCTGACTTGTTTCTCAGCCCTTTTATCATTTGAAAAATGCTCATTTTTAAAAGATATGGTTATGTGTTGTTGCGGGCAAGAGGTTATAAGCAATCTTTTTCTTAAAGGATTTTAGAAAATTTGAAGAGTCACAAAACCTCACAGCTCAACGCCGAATGAGTTTGAGGGGTGTTTTCAAACTCTGACGAGATCTAACACGTGCTAAGACATGGCGGGACATGGTGGAAAAACAAGCTGAGCACCTCTGCCACCACAGTGTGTGGCAGACACCCACGCATCGGTGACAGCCTTATTACTCAGCTCTCCGTCTGCTGTCACAATTGTAGCTCAAGACAGCAAAGCAAGTTATCAAATGTAACAACTGAGTCAAATACACTTTCTACCCACATCCAGTTCTAGACATGGACAGAATGTTGAAACTGTCATTTGGACAAGCTGATGCTGTATTTCTGAGTCCATTCAAATAGCCTCCTTGTTGTCATAGGTTAATTATTGTACAAAGAAATGAGCAAACCTGAATCTTTCTACAATCAAAATTAAGTTGTTTTTTTTTTTTTTTAATAAAAAAAAGATTTTGCTAAGCAGTGGTGGCACACGCCTTTAATCCCAGCACTCGGGAGGCAGAGCCAGGCGGATCTCTGTGAGTTCGAGGCCAGCCTGGTCTACAGAGTGAGATCCAACACAGGCACCAAAACTACACAGAGAAACCCTGTCTTGAAAAAAAAAAGATTTCATTTATTTATTATGTATATAGTGTTTTGCCTGCATGTATGTTTGCACACCAGAAGAGGACACCAGATCCCATTACAGATGGTTGTGAGCCACCATGTGGTTGCTGGGAATTGAACTCAGGACCTCTGGAAGAGCAGCCAGTACTCTTAACCACTGAGCCATCTCTCCAGCCCTCCAAAATTATATTTTGATAGATTTTTTTTTCCAAGTTCAAAATCACCAACTTTACAGGGGCATAGGTGGAAGGCAGTGGAAGTGGATGGGTGACCAGGCTGGGATGGCCAAACCTGTGGTCAGAAGGGGTGCAGAGACAGACAGAATTAACCCACAAAAACAAATAAAAATAAAATCCCTGTCCTCATAATTCCTCATGAAATATTCATTTAGATGTATTTCTTTGTGTGTCTGTATGTGTGTGCATGTGAGTGCAAATGACTGTAAAGGTCAGAGAGGGGACTGAATCCCCTGGAGCTGAAGTTACAGGCAGTTGTGAGCCACCTGACTTGCAGGGAGCTGGATTGCATGGATGTAATGCAACATAGAAAGCCTTCATCCAAACTGTGGCTGAGAAATGAGCTAAAAGCAGCTACAGGACAGAAAAATCATTATCCCTTTGATGTGTATAAATGACCAGGTGCTCTCTCCCTCACTCACTGCTGGGTTCCTCATATGATAGCAGTAAGAGTTTGGTATTTCTAGTTCTGTGATTCGAGACATCCCAAGACCTACAAATGGCAGTGGCAAAACAATAACAGAGCTTTAATCCACTTGTATCTGCAAACACACACACACACACACACACACACACACACACACACACACACACACACACCTGCACGCACTCACGCACGCACGCACGCACACGCACACACACATGTCCCCCTCTATGTATACACACACATATGCCAGCACATATGCATACACATACATTCACACAGGTATATATGCACATAATAATGCAAATTTATCACAGAGCTTAAAAATCAGCTTGAAAAGGCAATGTCATAGCTTCTACTTGTATTAGCTAGTCATTTGTGTTTCTATTAGAATTTGCTCAAATCTAGTGTTCAGATTTTCTATACTCACTGTTAGGATTCTGCCGCCACTCCAGCTGCATGATCACGCATGCGCAGTTCGGGAACTAAGCAAGGGGTCTTGCATCTTACGTTATCAGTGCTTGCGGCCTGGCCACGCAGTCTGCACATGCATGGCATAGCTCTGTAAGCCCACCTGTGCCTTAAAAAGCTGGACACAGACTCCTCCTCTTCTTCTCTCTCTGTGCATGCTTCTTCCCCAGGCCTGGTTCTTTTATTGTGTCGTGCCCCCCCCCGCCCCCCCCCCCGCGCCCCCGCTTCTTCCTAATAAAGCTCTGATATTGGGTTTTGCCATGCCTCATGACCTTTCTGCACAGTAACCAGCACCACTTATCATTTTTAACACTCACGAGGAAGTGCCTACATGAGCAAACACTATGGCTTCTTTTGCTCTCCTTTCTATTTCAGGGTCAACCAGGACCACTGGGGCCACAGGGACCAATAGGGCCCTTGGGACCCCCAGGACCCATTGGGATTCCAGGAGAGAAGGGTCTGAGAGGTGACAGTGGCCTGCCTGGAGCAGCAGGAGAGAAAGGAGACAAGGTGAGTCAGTGAACATCTCAGCAGTCTCCAGTGCTCAGGGTCTGTGTATTCATTTGTTTGTTTGTTTTTTTTTTTTTTTTTTTTTTTTTTTTTTTTGGTTTTTCGAGACAAGGTTTCTCTGTGTAGCTTTGCGCCTTTCCTGGGACTCACTTGGTAGCCCAGGCTGGCCTCGAACTCACAGAGATCCGCCTGCCTCTGCCTCCCGAGTGCTGGGATTAAAGGCGTGCGCCACCACCGCCCAGCTTTCATTTGTTTGTTTTAAAGTCTGAGGACAATCTTATTAGTATTTCAAAGAAAACTCCCCTGGATAGGCAAGCTGTAAATCTCAGCAGCTGCCTGGAGGAGGAGAGTAGAGGGAGGGAAGGGAAAAAAACCCATGGTGTCGAGGCTGGCATGGAGGTAAGACACATGACAGACGAACAGCCAAATGATAGGGAGGAGAACTTCAGAAAAAGAGTAAGGAAGCCTACAACATTGGGGAAGCCTAAAGTGTTGGGGAAGACGTGCTTAGAGAAGAGAAATCCAGAAAGCTGACTTCACACTCTTCTGAATAATTTAAGGCAGTGGGCAGCTTTGTGAAGCTTCCTGTATTAGCCCGGTAAGCCGCTGCACCGTGGGTAGGGATTCTGGGAAGCAAAAGTAGATTATCTCATTAAAGGACAAACTGGCCCACCCACCTCTCTATAATACTTAGGCTCATGAAAACTGTATAACGGCACCCGGTCAAAAACTAAGACATAGGGCTCTTTTCTCAGCCCCTCTCCCAAGGGGCAAGCCCTTCTAGAACATTTCTCCAATCTGAAAATGCACACACACCGAGGACTGACTTTGTTCCTTCACTTCCCAAACTACCCAAACCAAGTATTACGTGTACCAAGCTGAACTTTTCATTTCTCAGACAACAATATGTCTTCGAGATCATCCTGTGTTAATTTCTTAACCTACATTTATTTCTTGAAAAATACCATGGAATATGCTATCCTGTGTGTGAAACCACAGAAGAAATTCTTTTTCGGTATAGCGCCAGGGCGGGGATGTAAGCCCATCAATTGCTGTTGTTCACATTAAGAATCTGTTGTCCTGGGAAGGCTTCTGAGGGCTGGAGTTTGACAGACTGCTGAATATTTAGTTTGGGTTGGTTCTGCCGAGTCGTCTTCCCAGCAACACACGGTGTGAAATGACGCTTCTTAAATGTGGAGGTCTAGACCAATGAGTATAAAACCGAGTGACAATGACTGCTAAGGGTTTCTGATTTGGGATTACCAACTGTTCATAGTTTCCAACGAATATACTTGCCAACCTAATAATCTAGTCATTTTTATGTCTTTGTTTTATATTTTGAAATAGGGTCCAACTGGTGTCCCTGGATTTCCAGGTTTGGATGGCATACCTGTAAGTGTCCCCACATTTTTCCCCATTGTTTTACGGAAGGGGGAAATAGTCATTAGAAGCTTTAAAGTGAAGCAGAGTGTGATGGTACACATGTGCCATCTGAGTGTCTTGGGAGGCTGAGGCAGGAGGATTAAGAGTTTGAGGCCCTCCTGGTTTACATAATGAGAACCTATCTTGGAGAAAAGAAAGAAAGAGAGAGAGGGAGAGAGAGGAGAGAGAGAGAGAGAGAGAGAGAGAGAGAGAGAGAGAGAGAGAGAGAATATCCTCATAAACAAAGTCCTTGAAAAAAACATATGTTCAAAAGAGAACATTTGGTTAGTTTTTTTAAAGACTGCCTACTCTTCAATCTTGTGCAATAAATCCTCAAACTAAAACATTTTACACAAAGAACAAAGCCTTCAAAGATATTAAAGTAAAAAATCCAAAATAGATGCTAGACACCATGCCATGCTCAGTGCTCTGGACTGAAATGTGTGCCCATAACCGAAGCCTCCTTTTCTGGCGGGTCCCAGCTTTGCGAGTGGCATTGAGCATCACACAGTACAGGAGCCCAGTGGAAGAAGAAAGTGGGGCTTGGGGGACTCCACAATGCAGTGGAGTCTCCTCCAAAGCTGGAGAATAACTCAAGCTAAATTGACTTACCCTAGACATAGTACATTTTAAAACTGCAATTTTACTAGGTAGCACTTTTAGGAAGCCTCACAAAGTGAAACAAGTAAGCCGTTAAGTTCTGCAATTTGGGGTCCATGTTGCCCAGCCTTTGTGCTGGGGTTTTCTTGCAGAAAGATTTTGCTCACAGTTTTGTCCTCCACAGGGTCATCCGGGGCCTCCCGGACCCAGAGGCAAACCTGGTGTGGATGGCTTCAGCGGCTCAAGAGGTGATCCAGGGCTTCCAGGAGAACGAGGAGCTCCTGGCCCAAGAGGCCCCCCTGTAAGACACCGTCAGCACGGCCTAGAGTGATCCTAAGTGAAAAGACTATTGCGGGAATCTGTTTGGTGTACTAGGGAAGAGTCAACGTGGCTTTGCCTGTAGCATGGTGAACCAAACTGGGTGGTTGAGGAGGGGGATGGCAAGGTGGGCAGAACCAGAATATGGAGGGGCTTCATAGGCTGCAGAAGTAAACTAGATTTTCTTTCCCATGCCACGAGAAGACGTGGAGTGGCTTTAAGAAAGGTTGTGCTCTAACTGGTTTCATGAAGGTATTTCTAGCTCCTGCACAAAGGCTGGATAGTTTAAAAAGGAGTGGGAGCAGTTTACCAAAACTTGCATTCCCTCCCTTCAGGGTGAATTTGTATTTAAATATAGCTTCAGCAAGGGTCAGTCATTTATTCTCACCACCCACCGCCTCACCTCTTTCACGTAAGTGAAAATCAGACATAATCTGGCCTGGGAGAAAATGCCTTATACGAAATTCTCAAAGAACTAATAACAATTGAGAAAAAAAATTTAATAAGTAAATAAATGCTTTCCCTTAAGAAAAAGTTAACTTTTTATGTATGGCTGCCTTTCAGCCTTTTCCCTTTGCTATTTAAATAGCTCTTCTCAAATCCCCCAAAAGGTTTCTTATTGGCACTACCAGAACCGTCCATTTTGCCTTCATTCATCATCCCTGGGCTCCAGACTGAAGAAGTACTGGTCTGAGCACAGAACTCAGAAGGAAGTCTAGGCTGGCACCTTTCTTGATATCACACAAAACTCATCTTGGGTGTTAAGGTTCTCAGTAAAGCACTCTGCACTAGTCTCAGCCATTTGCTGGTCCAGTACTGTGAGATGAATGCACACGTGTGTCCCAAGCTCTTCCAGCTGGACCAGACATCATTCTACTGAGTCAGGCATTTCAGAGAGCAGGGACTCTCAGTGGCTGCTTTACTGTGGCAAGCAGTAATGACCACAGTGTTGCAATGTCACAATAGTCCCTTTGTTAAGCAGCGTTCTTCCATTCTCTCCTTTGGTTCTTCTGACCACCCTGCCTGTAAAGTGAAACTGTCCGTGAATTATAAAGCTAATCAAAGCAGCCTCAGGCACTGGTGGGAAAAGTTACTATTGTCTTGTGATCTTTTTTTTTTTTTTTTTTTTTTTTTTTTTTTGTTTTGTTTTTTTGTTTTTTTGTTTTTTTGTTTTTTCGAGACAGGGTTTCTCTGTGTAGCTTTGCGCCTTTCCTGGAACTCACTTGGTAGCCCAGGCTGGCCTCGAACTCACAAAGATCCGCCTGCCTCTGCCTCCCGAGTGCTGGGATTAAAGGCGTGCGCCACCACCGCCCAGCGTCTTGTGATCTTTTAAAGGTTTTGTTAAACCATTAAAAATTCTCTTGCCATCACTTATAAATACACGAAGAAATGAAAAAATAGTACTAATATTTATGTAGAAACAAAGCTATGCATCTCCAACCATCTTGTCTCCTAGGCCCAGTGGGGGAGTTAGTTACCTAGAAGTTCAGCAGGTCTGAGGAGCTGAACTGTTTGCCAAATGGTCTGGGAATATTTGGGCATGCAAGAATTTCATAGCAGAAGACAGCTGAAATATTAAAAGCTGGATAACACCAAATATTCATAATAAATGGCTTGCCTATTGACAGACCCTTAGCCAGTCAAAGCATAGCTTTAATACACAGCTGAATTTCTATAAGATATTCTTGTAGCCTGCAAGAACTTACCAGAAAGCCATTGGGGGTCTCCCACTGGAAACAAAGTCAGCTGCTCTTACAAGTGAGATCAACTTGGAAAGTTATACTCCTTTAGAGAGCTTGATAATATGAAGAAGGCAGAAATTCTGCATGACAATCAAATTAATGCATATAAGATATTAACTGGGATATTAAGTTGTTATATAGAAAAATTAGAGTGGAATTCATTGAGCTATTTCATTTACTATTTAAAAAATGCTCTAAACAGTTGGACATAGTGGCACAGGCCTTTAACCACAGCACTTGGGAGGTTAACGCAGTCAGATCTCTATGTTTCTGATAAGCTATAGTCACATCATGACACCTTGCCTCAAAAACCAGGCAATCAGCCAACCAACCAACCAACTAACCAACCAGCCGCCAGCCAGCCAGTCAGCCAGCCAGTCAGCCAGCCAGTCAGCCAATCAGCCAACCAGCCAACCAGCCAACCAGCCAGTCAGCCAATCAGCCAGCCAGCCAGTCAGCCTGTCAGCCAGCTAGTCAGCCAGTCAGCCAGCCAGCCAGTGAGCCAGCCAGTCAGCCAATCAGCTAATCAACCAACCAGCCAGCCAGCCAGCCAGTGAGCCAGTCAGCCAATCAGCCAGCCAATCAACCAGCCAGCCAGCCAATCAGCCAGTTAGCCAATCAACCAACCAACCAACCAGCCAACCAACCAACCAACCAACCAACCAACCAAACAAACAAACAAAACTCTCTAAATAAGCTAGCAGCTTCACAAAATGGAAGATGCTGTTAGTTTTGCAAGCCAGTCTTACAAAGACTGTTTTGAATATAAGCTCTGTTTTGAATACAAATACTAAAATGAGTCAAATAAATGTCCTTAAAAATTATTTTGGGGGTATAAATTAAATTGCAAAATTATTTATTTTTAAGACCATTTCATTGCATTATGTTATGAGAAAAATGCAGTCTTTCTGCCTCAGAATGAGTAACTAGCTATCTATTAGTGGGGTCTTTCTAACTGAGGGCCTGAGAGACTTGTATGCAAACCTTAGAACAGTAAAATCGGGGAGATGTAAATCCACCCCAGGGAGATGGCTACAGTGCTTTTTTAATTGGTGACTAGTATTTCATATAGAAAAGAAAATATTGGAATGGGAATCCACTTTTTCCTAAGTGACTCTTTGCCTTCCAGGGTCACCCTGGGGAAAATGGAGAAAAAGGAAGGTCGGTGTTCATTTCAGGGGGCATTAAAGGTATTCAGGTGAGTGTTACAGCCATCGTGGGTTTATCAAAACCATGTTCCCAATAGGAAATGCATGGACAGGGATTCATTACAAAATATTATTGAATGTACTGATGTACAGAACAAGATGGCCCAGTTCCTCTCATATGAAGGTGCTGACCTTAGTCTCCATGGCTGTAGATTTCCTGGCTGCCTACACCTTCAGAATTAGAAGGACATCTTCATTTCAGGGTTCCTTGGACTAATTACTATTGTTATTTGGGCCAGGTAGTCATTTTTTGAGGACTTACCTGAGAATCGCAGGGCACTGAGAACCTTGAGGTGGCCTTAGTTGAACAATAATGTGAAACTAACCCCACAGAAATAACTGTAGCTAAACGTGTGTAAAATCTGAAATTGTACTTTAAGTATAACTTGAGTTTAGAAAGGCCCTGGGTCCTAGGAGCATGCACGCGCACACTCTGATCATCACACAAAGCAATCAAATCTCAGCACAAAGTTCAGTGTTAGATCTGGATGCTGCAGAGTGTTAGAGACTCTCCCCTGGATCCTTTCCGGACACTCTAGAGCTGTGGTTCTCAGCCACCCTAAGGCTGTGACCCTTTAATACAGTTCCTCATGTTGTAGTGACCCCCCCAACCATAAAATTATTTTTATTGCTACTTCATAACTGCATGTTTTGCTACTGTTATGAACAGTAATGTAGATATCTGATATGTGACCCCAGAGGGGTCGTGACCCAGAGATTGAGAACTGCTGTTCTAGAGCGAGGCCTGTACAGCCACTAGACCAGAGATTGTGAGGAAACAGGACTTTTAGATCAAGACGATAGCGTGAGATGAGCAGAAGGACAACCGACATCTTCCTTCTATGTTATCTTCACCGTAAGCATTGCAGCTAAAATGGAAAGGTATCCTGGCCGTCAGGAGCCAAGGGATAGCACAAAGTTGATGTAATCGTAGCAGCTTGCAGCTCTGCTCCAGGGAAAGTTTCTTCAATGTAACAACTCTGCTCCAGCAGGGCTGCATTTCCCTATCCAGCAGGGGAGGGCTTTTTTAGGGAAAATGTTACAATTCGGCTCAGCTCTAGCTCCTGTGAAAATTGTTACAGCTGAGCTCCGCTCCCCAGAAAGGGTCACACTACACAACAAACCTCACTCAAGAGATTTATTGGGAAGGGAAAAAAATCCAGGAGGGTGGCTGCCTCTATGGTGAGAAGCAGCAGCAAACTGAACAGGGTACAGAGCTTATATGGGGTTTCTTGCCGGGTGGGGTGGGGTGGGCAGAGCTTTCCATGGTGTTTTGGGATTGGTGGGGTTTTGTAGCCTGATACAGGGGTAAGCTCAGAGATTGGTGGGATTTCACGCTCAGGGATCTCAGGACGTCAGGATCAGGGAGTTTTTCCTTGGCCCTTTTCATCCTACACTGACTCTACCAACCTTGTTTTGATCTCCAGGAGGTAGAAGGAGAAATTAATGAAGGAAATCCCCTCTATGGAGCCTTTCTGTGGTTGTTTTCTCAATACTGACAAAGTATATACGCAGCCTACCTGAGCTAGTGCAGCTCATTCTTGTTACACTTTTCTTTCTGAGTCATTTGTGTCCTAGAAAACTGTCTTCCTCTTGTAAAACAGTGTAATGATGTCATTGCAGGGAGACCGCGGGGAACCAGGACTGCCCGGCTTACCAGTAAGTCTCCCGAGAAGACCATGGGCATCTCTCTTCTCTTCAAACAGCTCTTTAGATTTTAAGTCCCACAGGACCAGCCACAAAATGTGTGGGACCCACCTAGTATAGAATAAAAATGTGATCCTTTTTCAAAATTAAGACTTTCATAGTACTGGCAGGGGGTGTTAAGTCCATGTATGATGCCCCAGTTTACCCACCAGGAAGCAGTTGCTGAACCTCAGAAAGCTGCCTCATACCCCCTACCCACATTGTCTGGTCATGATCATTTAGCACTATCAGGCATTTACTGACCTCTAGGAAATTAACTTTTAGAAACATAGATATATGTGTAGCCTCCTACATTAGTATAGCAAATGTAGCAAATGGAATTTGTTCCACTTCTGTAACGTTTTTGCCTGCTAAATTAATAACTGTTTCTTGCTATTTTGTCCCACTTTTATCTCCTTGTGGTCTGTGATTCAATGATCATATGAGCCTTTCCAGTTTATCAATGTTTACAAGATTGATACTGAAAGCAGTTTTACCTCCCAGTGATTAACCTGCAATTCTGCTTTGCGGCTTCTAGCTATCCACAGAATTGTGTTCCCAGGCCAGTTCCCTAACTGTGCAGAAGCTCGATTCCATGTAGCAAATGAGATCCTGTTGATGTCACTGTTAAGATAAATGCCGGTTCATCTTCCTAAAGAGAGCAGATCTTCACACTCATAAGTCATTTGATGTGAACTGTAGAGCAGGGGGCTGCTCTCTCTAGCCTTCTGGGCTGCTCAGCCATCCCTGCCAGCTGCCAGTGTATAAGCTTTGATGTTGGCAACCTATAGGAGACAGAAAAATTGCTTATGTCTGAACTATCTTGATCCTGAGCTGGGGACAGTGTTTCTATTCACTTTAGTCTTCTAGGCCACATTTCAAGAGTATTTTTAAAAAGTACAAATGCATCAATATTTAAATACGAGATGGGATAGATGGCTCAGTGGTTAAGAGCACTGGCTGCTCTCATAGAGGACCTGGTCTTGGTTCCCAGCACCCACATGGAGACTCACAACTGTCTGTAACTCTAGGTCTAGGGCAGTGATTCTCAACCTGTGAGTCTCAACCCCTTTGGAGGTAGCATATCAGATATCCTGATTCACCACAGTAGAAAAATTAGAGTTATGAGGTAGCAATGAAAATTATTTTATGATTGGTGGTCACTACACCATATGTAACAGTATTAGAAAGAGTTACAGCACTAGGAAGGTTGAGAGCCACTGCTCTAGGAGATTCCCTCTTCTGGCCTCTGCAGGCATGTGATACATAGGCGAATAATCATAGGCATGAGAACTAAAAGCTTTTAAATATGAATGTTACCCAAGACGAATACGAAGAGACATCTTGATGTGTATAAAGTTGTATTGAAATTAGGAAGAGCTAACAAAGTTCTTTTGTTTCTGACTTTTATCATTACAAGATTTGTTGGTTAGATGTTGGTTGTTCTCTTGACCTGAAGGGAACCCTGCTGTAGAGTGTGTTACCCTTACTGGAATGCTGTTCCCATCTCTGTTGAAGATGCTCTCACTGAGCATATGTGGTGGTGGGGGGTACTGACTGCTGTGCAGGTTTATATCTTTTGGGGCTTACATGCTATCCTTTCTGTGAGAGATAATTGTGGTTTTCACAGTAAACATGCGGATCTCTCTCTCTCTCTAGGGATCTAGGGGTGCACAAGGATCAACAGGGCCCATGGGGTATGCTGGTGCACCAGGACCAGCAGTAAGTATAGCTCTGCCGATGCTGTCCCCCTGTAGACAACAGTGCAGCAGTGAGAACAAAGCTGTATTCTTGAGTCAGGCTGAGGAACCATCCTCATTGGCAGGAACCCATCTTGATGCACAGGTCCCCCATCAGAAGCCACTCTCTACACAGACAAAGAGCCCACCCGTGTTTAAAAGTCCACTGTTCTCTCTCTCTCTCTCTCTCTCTCTCTCTCTCTCTCTCTCTCTCTCTCTCTCTCTCTCTCTCCTTCTTCTTCTCCTTCTCCTTCTCCTTCTCCTTCTCCTTCTCCTTCTCCTTCTCCTTCTCCTTCTCCTTCTCCTTCTCCTTCTCCTTCTCCTTCTCCTTCTCCTTCTCCTTCTCCTTCTTCTTCTTCTTCTTCTTCTTCTTCTTCTTCTTCTTCTTCTTCTTCTTCTTTTCTTCCCCTTCCCCTTCCCCTTCCCCTTCCCCTTCTTCTTCTTCTTCTTCTTCTTCTTCTTCTTCTTCTTCTTCTTCTTCTTCTTCTTCTTCTTCTTCTTCTTCTTCTTCTTCTTCTTCTTCTTTTTCAAACACAGGGTTATCTTGGCTATCCTGGAACTCACTTTGTAGACCAGTCTTGCCTAAAACTCAGAGATCTGCCTGCCTCTGCTTCCAGAGTGCTGGATTAAAGGCATGCACCATCACACCAGGATTGTCATTTTCATTTTAAAATGACATGTAGTTGTGCACATAAGGCTAGAGAGAGAGTTTTCCACATGAGCCAGGACTCGAGTTCTACCCCAGAACTCACATAAGGAGTCAAGCATGCTTCTTGACTTTTGACATAAAGTTGGCACATGCTTCTAATCCCAGTGCTGGGACTTAGGTGGAAATTTAGAAGGATATAGGTGGAACTCGGGGAATTCCCTGACTAGCTGACCCAGCCTAATTAGTGAACCTCAGATTTCAGTGGGAGATCCTGTCTCTAAAAATAAGAAATGACATCTGAGATGGATCCTGGTCTCCACATGCACTACATACACATGCACCAACATACACATGAGCACATACATACTTGTACATTCATATGCAACTGTATTCATGAGGTACAACATGATATTTGGATACATGCATTTAATGTGCAGTGATCAAATCAGGATAGTTAGCACATCCATTATCTGTAGCATCCATCATTTCTTTGTATTGGAAGTATTTAAAATCTTCGGTAGCCATTTTTGTAATGTGTGATAAATTATTGTTGACCTGTCACCTCAGTGTGCTGCGGACCACTAGAACTCAATCCTTTCAACTAACTGTATCTTCATTCTCATTAGCTGGCTGTTCTTTCACCTCCTTCTTCCCATCCAGCCTTCCCAGACTCTAGGAACCACTGTTTTTCTCCTTACTTATATGAGATCAAATTTCTACCATCAAATTTCTATCATCCTCATAAGGATGAGAGCAATAGCATGAACAATTTTAAAATCAAAAGTGTTTCCTAATTGAAACTTGGGGTGACCAAGGAAGACATTCTGATGCCTATGACTGATTATAGGGTTTTTTTTCTGTTGATTTAGGGACCTATAGGTCATCCTGGGAGCCCTGGGTTGAAGGTAAGTGCTGAATAAAACACATCATCAGAGCCTGCCCTCGGCGAGATAACTGGCCATTGACATTCGTCTCAGTCACCTCTTTCCTTTCATCAGACTTCCCATTTAAGTAAACCTTAATGAGATACACAGCTAGAAGTCTTAATCACTTTTAATTGCCATTTTAAAACAAAAAAAGCAATTAGATCTATTTTCTTTTCCTTTCAGGGGAATCCTGCTGTGGGAATAAAAGGACAAAGGGGAGAGCCGGTAAGGATTCCTTGTGCAGGAGAGCGAACTAAGATGTGTGCTTTCTCTAGTAACAGAGGCTGTTGTGACCATTTGTGTTCATTGTGACGTCACTGTCCAACTTTACAGCTCATAACTTCTCTTTGCTAACTTAGTTTATCCTTAGCTGTAAAATGACAGTTCTGAGAAAACGTAAATTCTGGGGTTAGGAAGTAGGTTCATGGGTAGGGTGCTCGAAGAAAGTCATGTGTGGTGGTGGCTTCTCTGGACTTAACCTGAATTTCCAACAGGGGTAGGTTTCTCTTTCACCACACAGGAGAGATAGTTCTTGAGTATCATCTCCATGACAGGGTAGGGTTAACCTAGCAACACCAATCTGTCCCTGCTGACATGGAGTTCCAGAGTAGTTAAATTACAGTATGGTTGGTTAACATATGAAGACTTCACGATGAAGGAAATGGCCATGATATATTATTGAACATGAGGCCAGGTCACAGAACTGGAAACTCAAGTTTGTAAAAGTAAGAACAAAGGACACTACTCTCAGACATAGTGAAGCATGCCTGCAATCCCAGCCCTTGAGAGGGTGAAACCTTGTCACACACACACACACACACACACACACACACACACACACACACACACACACGCACGCCTCTCTGGGAAAAGATGGTTAAGGTGGTACACACCTGTAATCTCAGCATTGTGGAGGCGGATATAGAAGGCATAGGAGTTCAGGACCTTGTTTTGGCTGCATAACAAGTTTGAGGCCAGTTGGGCTACATGAGAGATTATCGAAAAATAAAAATGAAAACAATAATAAAAATGAAAACACCACCCTCCTTGTTGCTTACTAAGTATTGCTGGGTCATTGTGGATCTTTTGGAATCTTTATTCTTCAGGTTTTTCTTTATACGTTTGACTATGATAGCTATATGATACTTTTCATAATATAAAAAAAAAAAAAAATAGTAGCATGGCCCAGCTTTGAAGATGCACTGTATAGGTCTTGTTTTTTGTTTGTTTGTTTGTTTTTGGTTGTGTATAGGTCTTTTGGTGGTCTGTATAGGTTGCATTTGGACCACAAGGATAAGAGTGGTCATCATTATCAGCACATATTGCTTACTCTCTGCTGTTCGTGCATTTGTTCAGTTTTTACATATTTACAAAATGTATGTAGCAGTCAATACATCAACACAGTTAGCTAACAGGATATAAGGAAAAAATAATCTTACAGTAGCCCTAACTTCTGAACTCTTCGGTACCTCCCTCATCTGCACAGAGACTGGATCCTTATTTACCCTATTTTCAGTGAACTTGAGATGATATCCTTCATGAAGAAATACCACCCATGAGAAACATAGACACACTCTGAAGTGCATGCTAGCCTCAAATTTGTGATTCTTCTGTCTTAGTCTCTTATCTGATGAGATTAAAGATACATAACATTTAGCTTGATTATAGCTGTAAGGCTGAATTTAACAAGACACTGTTCACATGTATATGAACAGACATGTATGTGTATATATCTGCACACATTGTGTGCACGCCATACATAAACACTACAAAGCTCTACATCAAACATCTTCACTTGATTGTCTCTAGATAGTAATATTATAGATCATCTCTATTTTTATTTTTAAAATTTGTTTTAAGCCATATTTTCGTAAGAAACGATAAATAAAATTTTGTATCACACAATACATTTTCCATGATTTTATTTTAAATCTAGGACTCACAGGATTGGAAACATTATATTATTCCTGAGTGATAGTTTTCTTTGCTTTAAAACATAAGTTAAAATGAAATTCCTATTTTTTTTTTTTTTATGTTTTTAAAGGGTGAAGTTGGCCGGCATGGTCCTCCTGGGCCCACCCTGTTTATACAACCACCTGATTTGAGTCTCTATAAAGGAGAAAAGGTAAGTCCCACGTACCCCCTAGGTTACCTCATGAAGCATGCATGGGAAACCTTTCGGGCACAGGTACAGGGCTGGGCTACTGTGCACTATCACATGAATCTCAAAGCTGCCTTAATTAGCTGGTGCCCTTGCTAGTCCATTATACAGGGTTGAGCGCTGCGGCTCAGAGCCTTACAGTGTTCTCGGGACCACTCAGCTGCTGAGCGGCAGACTGGGCGTGGGCTGAGCTCAGTCCTGGAGAATGCAGGACCTCAGAGTGCAAAGAACATGGGGAGTCCAGTTGTCCTTTCAAGGTCAGAGATGGGCTTTGGTTTTGATAGCTGAAAAGCTAACAAATGCGTAGAGCTGAGTACATGACGGACTTTGGGAAGACAGTAATTCATCTGACCAACACAAGTATTCCCAATGCCAGATGCATAGTCTGTAGTTGTTTTTAAGTTATGCCCAAATTTCTCCTACCTTACCAAATCAAGCCAGTACTCTCAATAGCTATATTCCCAATGGTGCACCTGCAGTCTGGGTCCAGAGCTCCCCTCCATGCCCCCTATGCTTCTCATATTCATCCAGATAATACCAGGAATATAAATGTACTTAGGTCTTAGTTGTTAATTTGATTTCTTTCTTTAATGAGAAACAGGTTGTTGAAAGAAATGATTTATGAAGTATATGGAATTCAACGAATACTATGTAATCATATTATATCAATCACACTTTTTAGGGTATAAAAGGAATTCCTGGAATGATTGGACCTCCAGGACCTCCAGGACGCAAGGTAATTTAAATTCCTTTCATTTACTTATGTGAGACAATATTTTCATCTAATTTTTCATGTGACTTTCTCATTATTTTAACTGCCGGCACTTACTACTGGAAATTCTCATTATTTTACTATAATTTTATAAACCTCCATTGTAAAGATGTTCTCTCTTTAAGCTGTTGTCAGTGTTTTGGGTTTTGTTTCTCATTGTGTTGCTGCTTTCCAAATTAAGCAAGCGCCATTGGTTTTAACCTTCTAATTTGTCATCTTTTAAAGGGAGAGCCTGGTATCGGGACAAAAGGAGAGAAAGGTATTCCCGGGTTTCCAGGACCTCGGGTAAGGATCATTAGTCCTAAGCCTCAGTGAGTTTGGAAGCATGAGACTTACACTCATGAATGAGACTATGCCTATATTCCCGTGAGCTAAAACGTAGAAACAATCCCCCACACAGCATGAGCAGGGGTGTTCCTATCCATTTATATCATTTTGATACAGTAGGCATGCACAAGACTGGAAAGCTGGGGGTAGGGGGAGACAGGATGTGGCTGCTTCTGTTGGCTTGGTGTCAGGGTGATAGGTACCTGTGCTGGCTAGTTTAAATGCATTTCATAAATTAAGGTGTCTATGGAAGGGTGCCCCGAAAGAAAGCACTCTCTCAGCTCACATGTGTCAGTAACAGTGCGTCCCATAAAATCACCATGGAGGCCAATTTCTGGTAGGCTTAGATTACTGTAGTTTTGGTATTGAATGATCCATTATTGACTTTTGTGTCATTTTTATTGCTGAAGTCGCACAGAGTAACTATTCATTTCCATGCAAATGAATGTGCTGCAGATTATTATGCTAAATAATTTAAATTGGAGCAGTAGAAACAGCGAAAGCACACATACTCTTAATTAAACACGGGCAGTGATGTGAATTTTCTGAATAAGACTAAATAAGGATCAAGGAGAATGCCAAATGGCATAAGTACATAGAATCCATTTTATGTTTATTTCACTTTATCCTGCTGCATATCAATGCATATCAAAACTACATGCCAATACGACAAGGTTAACAAAGGTAAAAGCGTCGTGCCTTATGTTTGAATTCTGCTTGTTGATTTTCTTTAATTATTAGGGTGAGCCTGGTTCCCATGGATCTCCAGGTTTTCCAGGATTCAAGGCAAGTGTACATCCCAGCAGAGGTGAAGAATTACGTTTAAGTTGTACTGTTGTGTGTGAATGCTACAGGAATTGGATTTCTTTTAGGTCTTAAATTTATTTTACATTTATTTATTGTATGTGTGTGTGTGTGTGTGCGCATGTGCACATGTATGACTGTATGCATTCATGGAGCTCAGAGGATAATTTGAGGAAGTCTGTTCTCTTTTCCCACTATATGGGTTCTGGAGATTGAACCTCAGGTGTTGTGGAAAGAAGCTTAGTTCACTGAGTCATTTCACCCCCAACCAAATATTTTGTTTTTTTTTTTTTAAAGATTTATTTTATTTTAGTTATATATTTAAATAATGTATGTTTATATTTTATAGACTATATTGTGTTTTACATTGTATTTATATAATTTATCTAAATGTGTATTTATATAATTTTAAATTGTATCATATATCTAAACATGTATTTATATTATTTTTAAAGTATACATAGTTATGTGTACACGTGAGTGCAGGTACCTCCAGGGTCCAAAGGACATCAGCAGTTGTGAGCCACCCAACATGAGAGCTAGGAAGT
This sequence comes from Peromyscus leucopus, assembly GCF_004664715.2. Classification (NCBI taxonomy): domain Eukaryota; kingdom Metazoa; phylum Chordata; class Mammalia; order Rodentia; family Cricetidae; genus Peromyscus; species Peromyscus leucopus. The sequence continues at coordinate 30,514,739 of NC_051074.1, forward strand.
CACCTCCTGCCCTCTCCACACCACCGCACCATCTTCAATCCCCTTTTTTGGGTTTTCTGAGACAGGGTTTCACGTAGTCCAGGCTAGCCTTGAACTCACTGCCTAGCGATGTAATCGAGGCTAGTCTTGAACCCCTAATCCACTTATTGAATTGCCTTTACATCTTAAGTGATAGATTACAAGTGTGTGCTACACCTGCCTCAGATACCTGCATTTTATAGATTACACAGTGGTTCTCAACCTGTGGGTTGCAACCTCTTCAGCAAACTTCTATCTCCAAAAGTATTTATATTACTACTCATAGCATTAGCAAAATTATCATTATGAAGTAGCAATGAAAATAATTTTATGGTTAGGATCACCACAACACGAGGAACTGTACTAAAGGGTTGCAGCATTAGGAAGGTTGAGAACCACTGAATTACATTGTGTTGTTGATTTTAAAAACTGAGTCACAAAATTGATGCAATCCGAGAGTGGTTAAGACTGCCCAGAGTCTCTATGAGGATGCACTGTTCACATTGTGTGGGAGTGAGGTGACGTCAGCCCGACACAATCAGCTGTTTGAAGTATGTCTGTGGTTGTTTGTAGGGGGAACAAGGAGCAGCTGGAGATCCTGGGATGTTCGGATTTCTTGGTCCAAAGGTAAAAATGTGAGCCCCTGTCAGAGAAAATTTTACATCATTCTGTTATCAACCTAAGTTTTTTAGAACATTTTGAATAATCAAACAATGTAACTTTTGAAAGAGAGGAATGTAATTCTGTAAATACTATTTTAATGCAGGCTGTGTGCTATGTGTAAGTAGTATATTTTTGTACCATTATCCTACTAATTAGTACATGAGGCACAGTTATGCTTATATTTGAGAAGCCATTCTTTCAAAAGTGAATAAAATGAGAGTTTGAAAACGCTCACAACACCATATGCAGAGAGACTATCTGCTTTTGTAGCACTACAGTGCTTTTTCCCTTTGTTTCAAACTTCTTTTGTGACAACATCCAGTGCTTGTTCAGGGCAAGCCCAGCCCCTCTCAGGGGACACGATTAAGGGAGAGACAATATTTTGCTGCTGTCACGAAATGCAAATTCAGGTCTTGCTAGGTGACTAAACTGTTTATACTAGAATGCCTCATTAGATGCTAACGTTCAAACTCTGCCTAAGCAACTTAGTGACTTACGTGATGTTTAATTTATGGGCACACAGTGGTAATTTTGCTGCGGTTCATGTTTTGTTTTGTTTTCTTTTCTTTTGTTATAGCTTTGTCCATTCATTGTTTTCTCCTGAGGGTAGGTGAGAGGCCAGATGCCTGTTAGTTCCTCTGGGACTCTTTGACTGACTCACTTCTCTAGCCAGCCAGTTGTCTTTCCTTCTCTGATGAATGTGCCTGAGGCTCTCTAACCTATGCTCAATGCTAGGAAGCATGGTTATTTCCAAGAAAAGTAAAGGAATGAATAATTTCAGGGGGATCCTGGAGATCGCGGATACCCAGGACCACCAGGCGTCTTGCTAACTCCCTCTCCTCCACTCAAAGGTTTGTGTTCAATTTAATTCTTCCATAATTTATACAGAAATGGACTAGGTGGGCCAAGACACAACAGTGGGTTCTAGTATTCCTGTAGCTTGCACACCAGCAAGGATTAAATCATGACTATTAATATTTAGCTACTTTTCTCATTGCTATGACAAAACACCCCAGAGCAATGTTAGAGAGAAGGGGTTTATTTGGGGAGATGGTTTCCCTATCCTAGGGAAGGTGTGGTCCATAACTCTGTGGCGGAACAGATTTGGGCAGAGGTTTGCACGGGACAGCCATACTGGGGAGCAAGCAGACTAACTGGAATCAGGCACAGGCTGTGGACAACTGCAAATTCCATCCCCATTGTTCTCCTTCCACCCTCCTAGTCTCATCCCTTCAAGACTACACACAACCTCCAACACCAGTGGCACCAACTGGAGTGTTCAAACTCATGAGGGACATTTCAGCTTCAAGCTGCAACAGTTACTGTGACGATGTGGTGTTCAATGTGCAGGGAAAACTTTGCAACCTAGTTCATGTCCCTTTGGCATAAGACATCAAGTCTTATTTCAGAGTGTAAATGTGTAGTGGTTTTATTATTATCATTATTTAAACGTTCAGAAAATAGTTGTTGTTTTTAACTGTTGAAAAAAATGTGTGAGGTCATTTGACTAACATCTACCAAGATGCCAGTGAAAGGAGAAGCCTAAATCAATGTCAGAGAACTCTGCTTGAGTCTTATGTGTCTGCAGGGAAGAGACAAAGAAGACCCAGCTTGATATATCCCATTTAAAATCTGTCAAGAAACTGCAAAAATGTCTCACCAGTGCTTTATGTTTACCAAGCCTCCCCAGACTCCTGAGCTTCAAGATGTGTGTGGACATTTGTCTTATTAGACCTGTTGTTGCCTTTGGCAGGTCCTCCAGGGGACCCAGGCCCCCCTGGCCGCTATGGAGAAATTGGAGACGTTGGGCTACCAGGTCCTCCCGGGCCCCCAGGCAGACCAGGGGAAACTTGTCCAGGTATTCATCTACCATATGTTACAGTGGATTTCCTACATCATACCCAGTCCAGCTGTAATCCTGAATTCTGGCTGATGCAGAGGTTGCCTTAAGAGTGTTTGTGAAAGACAGCTGCCTGTGTGCACTCCAGGCCCACAATGCTAAGTGCTGTGTTATAGCAATGGCCCTGGATTTCTAATGTCCTCAAATTCAAGCCAATCGAGGGAAGTGCTATAGATTCCTTTTTACTTTATGCACATACTATATGTATAATTTATATAATGTTATTATATCATAGATATTATATACATACCATAAATACATTTTCTCAGCAAACCAGAACTGTCAGAGGCAAGTATTTGTGTGACAAGACTTCCATCAGATTTCCACCTGCAGAGAGGATTTGAAACTTCTTCTGGAGCTAAAATATTTACTTAGTTGTAATACCATTCTAGTAGATTCTCCCAGCTGACATATACTCATAAAACTCCATCCATCTACATGGGTCCCAATATTCTATGTGAGATGTACAAATAAACATAATGATTTTTTTTAAAAAAACTTTTACTTAAAGTGAAAGGCTCTTCCTCCCCTGCCCCCCCCCCAAAAAAAAGAGAGTCAAGGAAATCATAGGCCACATGACATTTGACAGAAGTCTAGGGAAGTGTCTTGCTGCCAATGGGACCAAGGGCCGCTCTGGGAGCTGTGCTGCTCAATATCCCAGTAAGATCGGGAATAGGAGTTTGAAGCCTATTTGTAGTCTGTGAACCCAGGAGAACAGATGAAACTTGGCAGGAGAAAAATCTTGAGTAACTATTTTGCCCAGCCTGTGTCCCTTGTATTGACTGAAGGAGTTTAAGGAGTTTGGTGAGCTACTCAACCACTAACTACCAAGTTCTGTTCACTTCTCCCCAAATCTAGCTTCTTCCTCTTTTAGGATCTGACAACAGCGATGTCAAAAAGCTTTGTCTGGTGTAGTCAGTCTCTGGAGGCTGCAGCATGGGTTTAATTGACCCAGGATTCTATATATATGACAGAAAGAATACTCTCTTGGTTCAACTCCAGTCTTAGTTTTCTCCTTTGGGGCTTGTTTATAATAAAATCATCCCTCCAGTGGGTTGAAATAAAAACCCAGTGGGAGCAACATATTCAAATATACAGGAAGGTTCTAGATTCCTTTTAAAGATAATTAATCCTGTGTTGGGAAGATGACTCAGTCAGTAATTGCTTCCCACACAAGCATGAACCTGAGTTCAATCCCCCCCAGAACCATCCAGGGGTGGAGGTGCACTCTTGGAATCCCAGGACTAGTGAGGCAGAGGCAAGCTGATTCCTGGGGTTCACTGGCCAAACAGCCTAGCCAAATTGATGAGTTCCAGGTCAGTGAGGAACACTATCTCATAAAAGAAGATGGATAGCATCTGATTAATGGCCCCTGAGGCTAAGCTCTGGCCTACACACACACACACACACACACACACACACACACACACACACACACACACACGTATATGCCAGCCCTAACATGCACACACAGAGAGACATATACACACAAATCAAATTAACCCATTGGCTTTTGAATCTGAATATGGCCCACAGTAAGTCATACAATTTATTTTGCATCATCTTTATATCATACTACACAAATGTATGCACATATCCACACTAATTAAAATTCAGACTACACAGGATCATTTTTGGTACATGATATCCCTATTTTCTACTCTACTCTTTTACATTGAAAAAAAAAATAACCAAGTTCATGCTAGCCACACTCAACTTCATTCTGTGTGATATTGTTGCATGGCCAGGCTGAGATGCGTCATACATTCTAGCCCACTGATTCTGTTGAAGAGGATTGGGTATTGTTCCTGGCACTGCACAAGGCAACAGGTAGTATCTAGACTATCCAGTGACTGTGGAGAATCCTAGCAGGTCTTAGGAGGGGTGGGAAGATAGGCAGCATCCGAATCACAGGGGCATTTGCATTCACTGTCAGTACACGAGTGTGTATAACACTCTGAGTTTTATTTCACAGTTACCTACTGCATCGAGCATAGGATAAATGGGTTTCAGAGTCAGACGCTTAACATTGGATCAAGCCTTGCCACATAGTATAGTGGAAGACTATATAAATTACACATACCATGCCACGTAGTATAGTGGAAGAACTGAACTATATACTACAACATCCCAATTGCCACTCTTTACAAATTGTGTCATCCTGGATATTTACTAAGCCTCTCTGTACCTCAGTTTCCCCATCTATCAGATAGAGTCTTGCTAGGATTAGAAGATGTAGAATGTGAGCAGGCCTTAGGATCCAACCTGGTGAAGAGTGCAGAATCAATGTGTGAGCTGTTATTCCTACTACTGGTGCTGTCTGTGCCTGCTCTGACCTGGATATACACAATGAAGTGATCCCTGCAATCCAGCAGATGAACACATTAGTCACATACACAGTCATTATTTGTGCATGTGTGCCCAGAACAAATGTTAAAGATCTCTCCTACGTAGATAATTAGGAGAGCACATATTTTATTCACTGTATGTGCTAATAGGTTTGCTTGGATTAATTTAATGAGTTAATAGGTGGAAAGATTGAAGAATACAATACTTTCAAGTAAGTTAAGTATGCCTGTGCCAGTAAACCTAAAGAATGGGGAAAAGTAAGAAACATGATCCCCCAGACGTGTGTGTGTGTCTCCTCCTTTCAAAGGCAATGATGCATTTTGGTGTATGGGATAGTTAAGTTTTAAAAGAATTTTATCTATTTATTTTTATGGGAATGCGTGTGTATGCGTGATCACATGGCATGATGTGCTGATGCTCTTGGTGTCCAGAAGAGGATGTTGGATCCCCTGGATCTGGAGTTAGAGGTGTTTGTGAGCCACCTAATGTGAGTTCTGGGAACTGAACTGTGGTCTTCCAGAAAAGCAGCAAGTGCTCATAACCACAGAGCCACCTGTCCCGTCTCAAGTCTGATGATTTTAATTTTTTTTTTTTACTGCATCCTGCTCTCCTTTTTTTTTTTTTTTTTAACACGGTTTGTTCCAATTACTGTGGTGTGGCTCTTGCTTTCTATCTCGCAATCAGCCTTGTGAAAAAAGCAGGGGTTTTGTTCTTTTTTTTTTTAATGTAGTGATACACTCTTTCTGTGTAGTGCAGGCTAGTCTCAATCTTGTGATCCTTCTGTGTTCATTTCCCAAGCACTGGGTGGCACGTGTGCATCAATCTCTCTCTATACACACACACACACACACACACACACACACACACACACACACACACACACACACCAAGCTTTTTTAACTTCCCATTGACCTAAATTTGTGTTCATGTGAAGTATACAATTCGATGTTCTGCACACATCAAGGCATCACCACTGTCCAGTGGATTAGCACACTGGCCATGCCTGCATCGCCATCATTGGTTTGTGTGCCTTAATGTGTATGGAAGGAGGGCTTTATTTAACATCTCTCCTCTTAGCAGCTTCAAGCGTACAATGTGTCTTGTTAACTGACCTCTGCATGCTGCACATTGGATCTCCAGAATTTATTGAGCTCACCTGAAACTTTGTCTCCTTGATCAATTCCTCCATATTCCCACTTTCTTCTTCCACAACAATAGACACTCTTCTTTTCCTTCTATGAGTTTGAGTATTAGAGCCCACATGTGAGGTCACAGGATGTTTCTCTTTCTGTGTTTGGCTTATTTCACTAGGCATGATGTCCAGCCCCAGCCATTTTCCTTTAAATGCACCAATTTGTGATTTCTACAGAAGCATTGCTCTTGAGAATATGTATAATTTCCACCCTTAATATTTCTTGCAGGCATGATGGGACCTCCTGGACCACCAGGGATTCCTGGTCCTCCAGGATTTCCAGGGGAACCTGGTATTCCTAGAAGATTCGACTGTGCCCCAGGAAAACCAGGGAAGCCAGGACCACCTGGCCTGCCTGGAGCACCAGGACCAGAGGGCCCCCCTGGATCAGATGGTAAAATATTCCTCATTTATCTTTATTAGCTCATATGCTGAAATTCATATTTATAGGTTCACTCAGAAAGTTCAGTTTTCTAAATCCTTAAAAACTTATATAATGTTTTCTAAGTCAAGTTGGTAATATTAAAAATTGTTTATAAATATGGAAAAACGACATTGAGCTATCAATTAAAATATGTGCAATTTATTAATTGTGAGTTTAAGTATGGATGATAGAATTTCATAAATTGATAGATTTTTTTTGTTTTGTAAATGTAGTTTTTATTTTGGATGGACTGATATATGAGCTTGGGTTAAAAGTTGAACTGTTCTACAGAGCCCGCTATGCAGAAAAGAAATGCCAGGCCTGTCTTTTTCTGTTCCTCCCTCCTCAAAGACAACTATTTCCACACATGTAGCTGGATCTTCTGGTATTTGTTTCTATATTGTCATCCAGCACACTTGTCTTTCTACTGCTGAAGTTTTCACTTCGTTCATTGGCTTTTGACTCTTATAAAATTTTGCCACCATCCATCACCACACCCCATTCTACGCATACACACCTTCCCTTGCCACTGCCTACTGGGAGTGATATGGTCATAATTGGGGTTATAGAAATACTCAGTGTTTCCATGGAATAGTTTCTAAGTGCTGTACACCCATTCGGCCTATAATGCCTATAATGATACATTTATCATTTTTTTTTTCACAGAATCAGTTGGCAAATTATCTTTCATATGTGTGTCTGTGTTTGATGGGCTTTCAATTTAGTTATTTGAAATTAACCTCAAACCTCATTGAGTTTTGTATCTGTCATTATGACATTGTTCACTCATTTAATAGTCTTACAGTATTACTTTCCAAATGTTTCCTACAGCTTTTTGACTTTTTCAAATTAGTAAGGCTACACTTTTGATTTATTGTTGAGATACTTGGAGATTTTTCTTTCACAGCTTTTTTTTTTGGTTTTTCGAGACAGCGTTTCTCTGTGTAGCTTTGCGCCTTTCCTGGATCTCGCTCTGTAGACCAGGTTGGCCTCGAACTCACAGAGATCCACCTGTCTCTGCCTCCCAAGTGCTGGGATTAAAGGTGGTTGCCACCACTGCCCGGCCCTCTTTCGCAGCTTTTTAAAAATTATTTTTACAGCATCCAATGCCATTTAAACACATTATTGTAGACATAATGGTAAGAAAAATGTACAGTTTTGTACATTTGTGACTGATCTCCTTGGCGTCCCTTCCCCTTCCTCCTTCCCTGCTCAGCCCTTCCTCCTGCAGTGGACCCTCTGCTTCCGTTTCCACATCTCATATGCTCCATTGCCCTCCCCATGCCTTCCCTTAAAAACTCTTCCCCCCTCTCATAAACCCCTTTCTAGTTTCTTGGCTCCTCTTATCACTTGCTTTCACTTAAATGTATGTATTTAACCTTCGGAAGATAGGATCCACATGTGTCTTTCTGAGTCTGGGGTACCTCAGTATTATATTTTCTAGTTCTATCCATATAACTGCCAATTTAATAATGTCATTGTTCTTAAATATAGAATAATATTCCATTGTAATATAAACATGCTTGTGATCCATTTATGTGCTGATAGATGACTAGGCTGATTCGATTTTGTTGCAACTGTGAAAAGAGCAATGATAAATGTGAATGACCATTCACTGTTATTCTCTCTGCATCTCTCTGGCTCTTTCCTTTTCACTAGTTAGATTTCTTTCTATTGTTTACTCCCACAGTAGACTTCCAGAGAAAGGTTTGAGATAAGAGAGTAAAGCTGAGGACCACACTTATCTGAAAATACCTTTGCTCTACTGGGTTGTCTGATGGGTAGTTTAGTTGAGTATAAAATCTTTCTTGTCAGGATTTCATTTTCCACCCTCTAGTGAGACCACTGAAAACTTCTATATTGCTTTACTGTTTGGTCATATGTTGGAAATCTATGTCCATTTTGGAAGCTTTCTTGAAATTTTCTTCAACTCCATCTTCCAGCTCTTATTGAGTTTATAGATTTTTTTGCCGTTGTAATTACTGTGTGTGTTTATATTTCTGAGAGTTTAGTTGATGCTATTGTTCTATTTCAGTGTTTCCTTTTGCAGCAGGCTGTTCATTTATCCAGTGTAAAATAGTGCCCCTCTCTACTCTTTTTCTATTTTTATTATTAAGAAATTTTCTATTCATTTTACATACCAACTACAGATCCCCCTCTCCTCCCTTCTCCTGCCCTCCAGCCTTCTCCCCCAACGCACCCCCCATTCCCACCTCCTCCAAGGCAAGGTCTCCCATGGGAGTCAGCAGAGCCTGATACATTCAGTTGAGGCAGGTCCAAGCCCTTCCTCCCTGCACCAAGGCTGCACAAGTTGTCCCACCATAGGTACTGGGCTCCAAAAGAGCCAACATGTGAACCAATAGAATCGAATCGAAGACCCTGACATTAATCTGCACACTTATGAACACCTGATTTTTGACAAAGAAGCCAAAACTGTACAATGGAAAAAAAGAAAGCATCTTCAACAAATGGTGCTGGCATAACTGGCTGTCAACATGTAGAAGATTGCAAATAGAGCCGTATCTATCACCATGCCCAAAACTCAAGTCCAAGTGGATCAAAGACCTCAACATAAATCCAGTTACACTGCACTTGATAGAAGAGAAAGTAGGAAGTGGTCTCTACTCTTCTAATTATGTCAGTTTTTTGAAATGTTTTTCTTGAAACTTTGTTTCCTCCATATTTTTGTAGGGCTGTTTATTTTCCACAGTTTTTTTGAGAGGGGTCTTCCCATCTAAATATTTTATTGCCAAGTCATTATTTTGAGCCTCCCTGTCATTCTACTCCGTAAACTCCAGGGGAGATTCTGGTGTGAAATCTGCATTTTAATTTTTTCGTGTCTTGTTTCCCTTGTCATTTTCCATTGATGCTCAGATCTCAGCATCTTTCAGGTCTGCTGGATTTTTTTTATTACCTTCTTGTCTTTTTTATCCTATTGGAAATGTAGAGTGTATCATTTGCAGTGTATCATTTATCTGTCAGCTTTAACCAGACGTGCCAAAGTTTTTGCTTTTGCTAACCATGCTTTGTGTTTTCTTCAGTATCTGGTAACTGGCAAATGAAGGGTAAAAACATTGTCATATTCTGGCTCTAGCTTTTGTTGTTCATGATTTATTTTGCTTTGGTATTTGTGGTTGTCATCTGTTATCTTATTCTGTAGCTCACTAACCTAGGGTTGCCATTAAGGATGTCTTTGCCAATGATTATGGTAGAAGAAACGTGTTATGAAAATTGCATGGTCTATATATGTAGAGAGAAAGAGAGAGAAGGAGAGGGAGAGAGGAAGAGAAGGAGACGGGAAATGATAAAATAAAACATGATTTTTTTTTTATTGTTGTCTCTGTTGGGCAGAGACAACAGAGGGAAGAGACTGAGTGCATGCACTGGTGCCCTCTAGCGAACTTTAACTAAAGTCATGTGATTCTGTCTGCCAACCCCTTGCCTCCAAACAGTTATATATTGTAGCCCTGGGTGCCCTGGACCAATGGGAGAAAAGGGAAAGATGGGTCCACCAGGAAGAAGAGGAGCCAAAGGAGAAAAAGGCAAGTATGTACCTAAGGCAGAATTTATACATGACAATCACTTGTGGAGGACCAGGGCGAGGGTGTCTATGAGAAAGACAACCTGGCATGTCATTGAGGTTTGTTAAATCACCTCTGTTATACCCCATGAGGACTGCATGTCTCTGTGTGTTCTAGTGTGACTAACTCACCACAACTCCAGTTCCTCTGTCAGACAAGAGCTTCTTACACTTTGTCACTCATGACCTGTTTTCACCTGAGAATTTTTGTGTAGCTTCAGGTGTATGGGTATAAAAATAGGTGTACAAATCAAACCTTTATCGATAATAAATAATTGAGAAATTTGTTTTACAATAATTCTTTAACACACATAAGTACTATTATTAAATATGCAAGCAAGTTTGCATACTCATGAGATAAAGATGTTTATTTGATGTAAAGAATTAAATCTTGGCTGAATGTTTAATGAGGCAGGATGTAGACCATCCTCAATGCTCTTGAGAGCAAGCTGATATTTTGATTTATAATCAATGCTGAGAGCATTGCTTTGCATAAATACAAAGCCTCAAATGACTGAAGTACATACAGGTTCATTTTAGGAAATCCCGTCCTAATTCCAAGCCCAAATTTATTAACAACTATTTTTTTAAAATCCAGGTCAGCAACTCTAAAGCAATGTTTAAAATTAAACATTTTAATGTAATCCAATCCAAAGACAGATCAATTTAATGTTTAGATGCTGAGGGATGATGACAGGGACGATATTGAAAGGATTTCTCCACAACTAAAACCATTGTGTTTGTATAAGAGGAGGAAGCTTTGTGTGTACACTAACAGCACCATAGAGCAGAGTGGGATCTGAGATGAGGGATTTCGGGCAGTGTGCATTGGTGCTGCATCATGGCATGCACAGTGCAACGTGTACATGTTGTGTGTTCAGAAAAAAAATGCTGCAGTGGAGTTGTGGGATGCAGCCTGGGTGAGCGCCAGCAGAAACACGCTTTCCTCTGTATGCATTCATTCTGAATTGGTTTTGGTCACTGCCTTTCACTGTTACCAGTGTTTTGTGACCTCCCTCTGGTAGTTATACAGCCTCACATAGGGTTGACGCCCGCCCACAGACTAAAGAGCAGGCCTTTAGAGTATAAAGGCCACACATTCTTGCCTTCAGGGGCAACTTTGCTCACAAGGTCCTCTTGTGCGGATTAGGAATTATTTGTCTTTTAATGTAGTTTCTGTCTGTGGACCTCATGCTTTCTGGGCTCACTAAAGCCCATGGCTGTGTCCTCCCCCCACCTCCACCCCCCACCCCACTTGAGCTTCAACACCTGAGCCAGACAGTGTGAGAATATAAACACAAACCAATTTGACTTTCCCAAACTTTATTTTTCATACCGAAAGTCCTGATCATTAGGGAATGTTTTGTAGTGAATTAGCAATTGTAATGTGCCACCCAATCAATAATCCCTTCATGCATTGTATTTCCTTGATTATTCAGGGTCATGCCATAATTAATTTATCTATATATTTAGTGTGATTTATTTATTTTTGTTTCCTCAGTAACAGATTTTTTTTTTTTTTAAAAAAGGACTTTCAATTACTCACCAGAATTTTAGGTTAGGTGTGGGTGAGTTTAAGGCACAAAATGTGATTCCATTTTTTTTTTAAAAAAAAAAAAAATTGTGTGCCCATTCCACATAGATCATGCAACAGATGCATCCACCCCAGGCCCAATGCTTCACTTCAGTCCTCATGGAACGTGTTCTCACCCCACATAGACTGTGCCATCTACCCCTCCACCATGCTGCATGCTTCACTCCAGCCCCAGTCATATTGTATTATCCCATAGACCCCATCCCACTGCATGCTGCCCTCCAGTCTCTTACCACATGGTCTCGTTCCACATAGACCATGCCACAGACCCCTCCCTGCCACATGCTGCACGCCAGTCACATGTCACGTGGTCTCAGTTTCCTGTGACTAGAATGATGCACTGCAGAACCTCTCATTTTCAGTCACACTGTGCTTTGTCGTTAAAAGCTTACTAGGGATCTTGTCGGGAGCCATGTCAAAGCTGTCTTTCTACCTCTGCCTAGGAAATGAGGGACTCTGTAGCTGTCCACCTGGTCCCATGGGACCCGCTGGCCCTCCAGGACTTCCTGGAAGACAAGGAAGTAAAGGAGACTTAGGGCTTCCTGGCTGGCACGGAGAAAAGGGTGATCCAGGCCAGCCTGGTGCTGAAGGACCTCCAGGGCCACCAGTAAGTAACTCCTACTGATCGTAATCTCTTCAGTTAAACAAGACAGGTAGAGAAAGAATTTATTGTGTCCTTTCTAATGTAATGTGTGATATACAGTTTATGTTTTGAATCTAAACATCATAATGGCTAAACACTTTCTTGTATCCATTCATCTATCATTCATTCATTTAACTAATTACTATTTGTTAAATGTCTACTACATCCCAGGCATGATTCTAATTTTCTAGGGATCCAATAGGGACCGGAATATTATGTGCACTTCTGGAGCTTTGGAGATGACCCAGACTTCATAGTAAACACATTAGTAAATATACAGTATTGTTATATGAGGACAGAAGGCCATGGTCATTTAATGTGGCTTGAGTAGACAAAGTAAGCAAGCAGCAGCATAGGAGGTCCTTGGTTTTATCCCCAGCGCACATGTACACACACACACACACACACACACACACACACACACACACACACACACGACTAGCTGTTAGGAGAGTCTGCAGAACTTGGGGCTTTGCAGGTCGGTCAGGCTTGAACCTTTGTCCTGAAGGACATGGAACAGCTTGGGGAATCTGGGGAATCGTAAGAAGAGAAAGGCAATACTCTATTATTCATTTTAGATGGATCATCAGTTGCTCTGTGGAGAAGAGACCACAGGTAAGGGAGGGTGCGTGGAGATGAAGTGGAAGGTGGCTGAATAACTGGGGGGGGGGGGAGAGAAAGAGCAGGAGATTGAAGGGGTGGTGCTGGGTGGTAAGAGGAAGTGCAGACTCCATCATCTGTCAGCCTCTAGTTGTAATTTGACAGGCGAGTCCAAGGACTGGCTGCTAGGTCAGATACACAGTACAGGGAAAAGGCAAGTACAGGAGGAGCTGTGGCCTTCGGCCTGAGCCCCTGGAGGAAGGCAGTTGCATTGGACTAGGATGAAGGTGCCGGAAACTGGGCATTGGTGGGAAATGACACAGAACTGTTGGAGACATTTTAGGTTTGGGTGATAATTAGACAAATTAAAGTGCCAAGTGTCTGTGTGGGGTGATGGTCAACACAAGTCCTCAGAGGAGAGGTCTGGAAAGTAGCTTTATTGGAGTCTATGTGATGTTCAGTGCCAAAGATAACTGTGGATGGCTGTGGAGAAGCCACACAGACAGAATCATACACAGGACAGAAACATCAGAGTCACTCTGGTCCAAGGGTCCTCAAACTGAATGAATGAAGGATGTCTTAGCTGCCAGGTGAACTAGTAAACTACAGTAAAAGATCCCTGAGAAACAACTCAACATTGATCTGTCTGTCACAGTATGGTGCTCACTTGCTAAAGCACAGCCTTCTACCTGTCTGATCCCTGCAAATAAAATCACTGCTCACAGGAATCGTCCCCTGGAGGCTCTAGAGACAGCCCATTGTTCCTCTATGCTGGGGAGACCTGCAACTCAATTCTGAAGTCCCCAAGTTATGCTCCATTTCTCCTAGAAGAATCTAGCGGAAGTAAAATTCTGCTCTGAAATGAAAGTGGTGATTCAGACCACCAGCCTTCCCCTTCCCACATGTGCACGGCACACCTGCAAAGCTGCCTCAGCAGGAACCTAGACCCTTAGTGCATGGATAGTGAACAACATGCTGAAATGATTTCGTGGTTTGCATATTATAGCCCACTTTGTAACAATCAATATTTTATCATGGTCAGGTCTTTTTGTTTGTTTTGTATGTTGCCACTTAATCTTTTAGTGACTCTAAGATACTATTGTGGTTTTGTGTTGAGTTGTTTCTTAGGGCTGACTCTTTTACATTGTGGACTACTAATTTGTGCAGGGTTATTATGGGTAAGGTATTAATTCAGTTGTTCTAGGACCCATTGGGCTGACTGTATTTCTGATGTATTCTTTCTATATCACATTTATCACACTGTGCTTAGAGCTGGGGACCGGGGGGAGGGGGAGAAGAATCTTATTTCCCTTTCTCTTTCTTACCAACTTCCATGCATTGTTTTCCCCAGCTTTTAAAAAAGATTTATGTTTTAAAATTTTGTGTATATTTGTGACTACCTGCATGTATGTACGTGTGTCACATACATGCCTGGTGCATGTGGAGGCCAGAAGAGAAAGTCTTCCCCCTGGAACTGTAGTTAGAGGATTTTAAGAGCCACCATGTGGGTGCTGCTATCCAAACATGTCCTCTGTAAGAGCAGCAAGTGCTCTTGAGCACCGAGCCATCTCTCCAGCCCTCACTCCATGATATCTTAATTGTAGTGAACTGCTAAGATAGAAGAGGCATTGGCAATTTCCTGCTGGCTAAGATACAAACTTTACATAGATTTTAGAACCACTCTGAAAGGCAAGAGAGGGCCAAAACAAAGATTTCCAAGGCAGGATCTTTAAACAAGAGATTTAGAGGAGAGGAGAAGGTGAAGGACTTCCCTACCAGAATTAATCTAATGCACTTCTCTCATTTTTTTTTCACCAAGGGAAAACCTGGTGCCTTGGGGCCTCCTGGCCACAAAGGGGCAAAGGGTGACATGGTCACATCAAGAGTGAAAGGTGAGTGTGACTGATCACTTAGCCCTTTGACACTTTATGAATGATCTATGGGCATCCACTTGCATTGATTTCCCCTGTGACTACAGATCAATTGATAATTTAGGACTGTTGAGATTGCCTTATGGGTATTTCCTGCCCTTCACAGACTGGTGTGACTAGTGGGTACTGAATCTCCTGCCTCTTTTTTGTAAATGTTCCTTCAGTGACATATTTGAATCTTCATTGTGGTGAACTTGAGTCTGGAGCAAAAACTCTTTTGGCCTACCTCTTGCTTGCTCACTGCATTGTAGCATCCTCTGTTAGTCAGCGGCATTTAGAAGACACATGCTTATTTTGAAGTAATTTGGAGAAAGTATATAATTCATTAGACAAAACATGAAAAATCTAGGTGTAGGGTTCCCATTGGAACAAACAGATCTATGGCCCTGCACGGCATCATGAAGCTCTCTCAGTATCCTTCATCTCTCATTGGTCTATGTCCATTTACTCCCACAAGCCTGTCTTTCTCTGGGCTACATGCCCCAGGAATACCATGCATGAAGCAGCTCTAAGTCCTTGAAATCAAAGATGCTCTGTCTGCTGTATGCAGAGGAATAACTTCAGAAAGGACTGTGTAGTTAAAACCAGGGATAGAATGTTACATGCACTGTCACTGGATAAGGAAGTTCCCATGACATCTCTCCATAGATCACCTCTTTGATAAAATACAAAAAGGATAATTTCCCCAATAAAGAGAGTTAGTAGGTTTTGTAACTGCCATTCTTCCCTTTGTTTTGGGTTTGGGTGATTTTGGACAACCGAGTCACTCAGAAAATTTGATCAACCCTCACAGAGTGAAACATCATCATATTTAGTCTGAGGTTTTTTTTCTCTTCTATTTAACTCCCCATGTGTGAGATCTTACAGGTCTTTTGCCTCCTTTTCCTAGGGCAAAAGGGAGAAAGAGGACATGATGGGCCACCAGGATTTCCAGGACCACGTGGACAAGATGGTCAGGATGGACGTGCTGGAGAAAGAGGGGATCCCGGCCCCCCAGTATGTACACTTACGCTATAGAATTTCATTTTCTGATATGTTCATATAAGCAAGGCAGGAAACTATAGATCAGATTTACATGCACTAGGAATAAAGATTTGCTGTGTTTTTACCCAAAGACATGGAGGGTGCTGGAGCCCAACTGGGTACCTTCTCATAGGGTGTAAGAAGTTAATTTCATACAAAAAAAAACTTCACTTGAGTTTTTCATTTGTGTGTAGACCTACCACTTCACTTGCTTATGTTATATATGCTGTTAGTGATTCTGCATACAAGTTTTTATTCTGTATCTAAGGTATAATACAATTCACTTCCTGTATTGGAGGCATAGCATATGCATCCATATCATATGTAGGTATGTGAATATGCAAAATATCTATATATAAAATATTAGAAGAATCTAAATTAATTCTTTTAAGTCACACTTGCTTCAGAGCTACTGTCTTTTGAAATCTGGACTTTTAAACATGCAGTCTGCTTTGAGTTCATGAGCTTTGAAAGATCAATAATAGGTGTGTGACCTAACATTCCCAGGGCGGCCATCAGGATGCAACCCCGGGTGAGAGAGGGCCTCCCGGACTGCCTGGTCCTCCAGGGAATGCAGGACCTGTGGGTCCTCCAGGCCTGGGATTTCCAGGCCCACCAGGAGAGAGAGGCCGACCAGGAGAGCCGGGGCGTCCAGGCATGAGGGGCTTTGATGGCATGAAGGGGCAGAGAGGTAATTTTGAATATTTGTATGATAGAGTATTAATTGAAATCGTGAAAATGAAAGGGAATTTCTGCTGGGTGAAGTTATCACCTCTCTGACAGGCTGGCTAAGTGGATTCCATCCAGGTGCTGTAGAAATCTTGCAGGTTGTATGGCAACTAAAAACATAACATCACCAATATTTAGAGCGAGTCTCCCAAATGCTACTCTTTACTGCTTTGTCTGTCACATCTAAACTGCTTTTGATTAATTTTCCCCATCAATGCATAAAGTCCAAATGTATTTAAATCACTCATATGTGTTCAAAGCATAACTTTTTAGAATCTTTTGAGATGATGTGATGTATTTGAATAAAAGACATACTAGTGTTTCATTTAAAAAATTATTGTCCATGAAAACACACTTGTAAGCATTTTAGGGAGAGGAAAAATGGTGACATTTTAAGCATGTTTGACAGCTATATGAATTTCAAAAAATTACTTTCAGGGTTATGGCTGACAGAAAGAGGTTTATTTAAGATTTTTTTTCTTTTGTAACTTGCATTACACCTTGGGCTATAGTATTAGTTTTGAAGTTCGGGGATAATATACTGTTTTTGGCTCTTGTTTTGACAACACATAAAGGAACTACCTTTGTATTTGATAAGAAGCAAGTTTATGGTATGAGACTCAGAAAAATGTAATATAATTTTACTTTATGTCTTACATTTTAGCTTGAAAGCATATGAAGTAATAAACCATGAAGTATTGTTACAAAAGTGAAACTTTTGGATTTAGTGGGACATGAGGACTCAGAGGCACAAGCTTTGAGTTACTTTGCCAATTATACTGGGGATGACAGTACCTTCATCACCAAGTCACTGGAAAAATGAGAGACAGTTTATCTTAAGAACCTGCTCCATAGAGATCTCAAAAGTGGTGGCTGTCATTCATATCCAGCACAACCTCTTCATTCATGTAGTTCCCTGGTGTCCAAACCAAGAGCAAAGTCAGCTGAACTCAGTGCTCAGTCCCATGGCTTCTTCATGACCTATCAACATTTTCTATCCGTTCCCCTAGAATCTGTGCACCTATAAACTATCATTGATATCAATAATTTACACGTTCCCAGGTTATTAGAACCGATATGTCTTAGACACAATGCTTTTCTCATAGTGCTTATAACTACTCTAACAGCTGAGATTGGGGCTGAAGGGCAGATCTGGAAAACGGTCCAATGATGCCTGGACATGTCTCTCCCTCTGCACGCTAGTGCACTATAGGGAAAAATGTCTTGAATGAGTTGTCACAGAGACTCACAGTACATTTGGTGCTCAGTTATCTAAATGTCACTCTTCTTTTTCTCTCCAGGTGACACCATTTCTTGTAATGTAACCTACCCAGGGAATCCAGGCCCTCCAGGTTTTGATGGACCTCCAGGTATCACCAGCACAAAGTTCTTGTCCTACACACTTTCCAGAGTAAAAGATCCAAAAAGATAGATAAGTTCACAGCCAACTCTCTCAGCCAGGGTACTTCTGAAATTAGTGTAAGGTCTCGAGGGAAAGGAGACTGGGAAAAACATTATGGTCATTAGCTCCTGGGCCTCACCCCTCTAGTTTGTACGCCTTCCATGGCCTTTTACAGACTCTGTGCAACAAAATTTACCTTGGCTTGATCACCTGTCACTTAACACTCTGCCCTTGAGAATTTTAAAGCTATATCCTTTATCTCTTCCTGTGTCCCAAGAGTGGGAAATGTTACCTGCCTGTAGACTATGCATTCCAAGAGGGACAAGTTATCACTAGACAGAGCCTGAAAATGCTCCTGCCTCAACATCCCTTGAACACATGTCCATGCATCTATTTTGAGTCAATCCCTTGTGTTTAGCTGAATCAGACCACAAACCCATATTCATGTTTTTAAAGTTTATTTAAATTAACTCTTTGAGTACCAGCATTGCTAGTTAACATGTCTTTTCTTGTCCTATACAAGAATAGAAAAGAGCTGGGCTAACTGCTCAGTCATTAAAAATATTTTTTTAAAAAAATTTTATAGCCGGGCGGTGGTGGCGCACGCCTTTAATCCCAGCACTCGGGAGGCAGAGGCAGGTGGATCTCTGTGAGTTCGAGGCCAGCCTGGGCTACCAAGTGAGTTCCAGGAAAGGCACAAAGCTACACAAGAGAAACCCTGTCTCGAAAAATCAAAAAAAAAAAAAAAAAAAAAAAAAAAATTTTATAATTTGATTTAATTTTACATATCAGCCACGAATTCCCCTGTCCTCCCTCCTCCCGACACGCCTCCTCCCAGCCCACCACGCATTCCTATCAGTAAAAATCTTGCTGTTGCAAGAATCAGGAGAACCTGAGTTCAGATCTTCAACACCCATGCAGTGAGCTGCAAACACACATACCTGTTCCGTCTCTTGTGTATCTGAAGAAAAATGGGACACAGATGATCTAGGATGGTGTGTGTTGATGTGACCCTGACCCCTGGTCCTAGTGACCCTGGCCCCTGGTCCTAGGTTAAGTTCAGATCAGTAACACCTGTTCTATTGTAAAAGGCCAGTGTGTGCTCTTTTCATGGGATTGCAGGAAGGTAAGAGGGTAGGTCAAGTCTCCCAGAATCACCTCACACCTCAGATAGCCTCATGCAATTCAGACCTCATTGGCCCAAGTAGTTTCAAATCTCTTATATAACTTTGTTCATATATACATATGTATATGTATAGTGTGTATATATATATGTAT
This sequence comes from Peromyscus leucopus, assembly GCF_004664715.2. Classification (NCBI taxonomy): domain Eukaryota; kingdom Metazoa; phylum Chordata; class Mammalia; order Rodentia; family Cricetidae; genus Peromyscus; species Peromyscus leucopus. The sequence continues at coordinate 30,534,065 of NC_051074.1, forward strand.
ATACATATATATCCATATATGTATGTGTGTGTGTATATATGGCTAAAGCCAGTCATGTGGTCAAGCAGCTCAAAAGACAGGGTAGTACATTCTGCTCATCACAATGCAGCTGTGAGAGTGTGGAGACATAACTGCATCTGTAGAGTGATGAACTGCTGGTTGGTTCATTGAATATTCATTTCCTCCTTACTATTACCTTCCTGGGGATGAATGAAAAACTTTGATTGCTTGCCAGCAGTGTGAGCACACAGGAAATAAGTTCCCATGCTCTATACCCATGCAGTTCACAATTCACAATTTCCTCCATGTTAGCTGAGCTCACTTAGGAGGAAATCAGAGAGTTAAGGGAAAATCTTGATGATGACCTTAGCTTCTGCTCTATATAACTTAGGGCTCCTTTTGTGCTTTCTCAGCAGGGTGGGCTCTGGTCACCACCTTGTCCTCCTAAAGAACAGGCTAGGCCTGTGGGTCTGTGTTTCAGACCAGGCACTAAAATGTATGTGAATGGCTGTCTATGTGTGAAAAGCTCCCAGGAGGAAATCCTCCTAGTACAGATTCTGAGGAAAGTTACTCTGAAACACTTACCTGGACCAATGGCTACAGAATGCTTCTGCTTCTGTAAACCATGATGGAAAGCATTTTTATTTCCATAAAATTGACATACTCCAAAAGACAACTAACACAAACATTTCAGAATCTTTTTTTTTTTTTCTGTTCCTATTTGGCTCATTTCTGTGCAATTGAATCTTTGTTTTATTTGCTCTTGTTTAGGTCCGAAGGGGTTTCCAGGTCCCCCAGGTGCTCCTGGTATGAGATGTCCAGATGGGCAGAAAGGTCAGCAGGGCAAACCAGGAATGCCTGGAATTCCAGGTCCACCAGGTAAGTGAAGGCTTTCTCTGCTTTGGGAGCACTTGCGTCAAGAACTTTTACATATTCCTAAAGATGGGAACCCTTAAGGAGATGGCAGGGGATCTGGAGACAATGGAGGAATCATTCTCTGGGGGCTCTCAGAACTCAGCTGTGTTGTGACAACTTGTAGATGCAGTTGAGATGCCTTCCAGGGGGGTACCCTTAGCTGTCGGCAGTCACAAGTTCATTGTGTGGTTGGAACCACAGTCTAAAGCAGTGTTTGCCAGAGGAAGAAAGTGGTCAGGAGCCTGGGCATAGTGGGACTCACCTATAACCCCAGAACTTCAGATGTGGAAGGAGGAGAATCTCCTTGAGTTTCAGGCTATCCTGGTGTGGTGATACTTTATTTGTGCTGAAATGTGGTGATATTTTATTTGTGCTTTGATAAATAAAGTTTGCCTGGAGATCAAGGGGAAAAGGCCAGCCATTTTAAGTAAACAAAGTAAGGCAGTACATGCCCTTAATCCAACAGCTTAGCAGGAAAAGTCTCTGTGTGTTCAAGGCCATACTAGGGAACAGAACCAAGCATGGTGACATACACCTTTAATCCCCATACCAATCATAGCGACCTGGAGGTCTATACAGACAGGAAGTAACAAGGAAGTGAGGTAGCTGGGCTAAAGAGCCAATGAGAGGGCAGAAAAGCAAGGCATATAAAGGCATGGGTAGACAAAAAGGAACTTGCATTTGGAAGCTGCAGAGTTGGTGAGGTAAGGTTGGCTGGTGGCTTTCCTTATTTCCTTGATCTCTAAGGCTTTCACCCCTTTATTTGGCTGCATGTTTTTTTATTTAATAAAACCATTTAAAAATCTGTCTACATGCCAGCCTGCCGTCCAGGGAGCAGCATGTAATGGCACACAGGTAAAGCCATGGAACACGTGGTAACATATAGATTAACAGAAATGGGCTGAGTTTAAGTGCAAGAGCTAGTCAGTAGTAAGCCTGAGCTAATGGCCGAGCCATTATAAATAATATTAAGCCTCTGTGTGATTATTTTATTAAAGGCTGTGGAACTGTGGATGAGAGATTTGTCCTGACCCTGGGCTAGGCCAGACACAGAAAAACTTCCAGCTACAATCCTGGGATATGTACAATGGTCCAGGGCAGCTTAGGCTACAGAGTGAGACCCTGTCTCAAAAATTCAAACAAATAAGTATAAAAAAATATTTGTTTACAGGGTATGGCAGGATGGCCCAGTGAGTAAAATTTGCTTGCTACCAAGCCCAATGACTTGGGTTCTATCCCTGGAACTTTCACAAGTTGTCCTCTGACCTCCATGTGTGTGCCTGCCTGCCTGCCTTCACAAATAAATAAATTTAAAAAGATAAAACAGCAATAAAGCCGGGCAGTGGTGGTACACGCCTTTAATCCCAGCACTTGGGAGGCAGAGCCAGGCGGATCTCTGAGTTTGAGGCCAGCCTGGTCTACAAAGTGAGTTCCAGGAAAGGCGCAAAGCTACACACAGAAACCCTGTCTCGAAAAAACCAAAAATTAAAAATAAAAAATGAAAAAGGGCTGGAAAGATGACTCAGAGGTTAAGAGCACTGACTGCTCTTCCAGAGGTTCCAAGTTCAATTCCCAGCAACCACATGGTGGCTCACAACCATCTGTAATGAGATCTGGTGCCCTCTTCTGGTGTGCAGACATACATACAAACAGAACACTATATACATAATAAATAAATAAATAAGAAGCAATAAAAATAGCAATTGGTATCACTTATAGAGTGGCAAAAGAATATTACCTCTCGAGTTTCAAAAGTCATAGAAATGTTACCTGTTAGGTACCTCTTAATTGTGCCTATGGTTTTCAAAGTATTGTCCTTATATTGTTGGATCTACATTTGTACATATAGCAGTCTGTTATTGTTGTTAAATAGGTTTTCGTGGTGACATGGGAGATCCAGGAATTGGAGGTGAAAAGGGGACCTCCCCTATTGGGCCCCCAGGTCCACCTGGGTCTCCTGGAATAGATGGCCAGAAAGGATTCCCAGGAGACCCTGCATTTGGTGACCCAGGACCCCCTGGAGATAGGGGTCTTCCAGGAGTGCCAGGCATGAAAGGGCACAAAGGTTACCCAGGATGCCCTGGGGCTGAAGGTATGAGGTCTTTGCTCTCTCTTTGTTATAGGATGTCTGTTCAGCTTTGGCCAGATCCCAAAAGAATGTTTACATTGTCATACATTATGCAGCGAGTGCATGTACATTTCATGATTACAAATAGGCACCGATCACATCAAATGAACCTGAAACCCCTGGGTTGCCTGTGTACTTTATGGCTTGTTTGTACAGTGGCTTAGTCCACTCAGCTCTATCCAGGCAATGTATTTGCTCCAAAAGCCACCAATCACAAGGGCTGGGTAACCTGTCACTGCTAGTGCCAGACTGAGGCAGTTTAGTACAGACTATGTGAGGTCAAGTCACTCAGGGGCTTAGCAGGGAGGCTTGGGCTTAGCAGGCTCCATGGAAGTCCAATAGAAATTTGAAAGAGTAACTGATAAGACCTCTCACCAAATTTGCATTCATGCAGCACATACTGGGTGCATCTTATGTATCTGGGTGTAAATCTGCTGCAGAGGAGGAGGATGGTAGAAGGAGGGAAGCCTATGGTCTCTTGTTCGCCTAGATCACCTCTTTGTCATCCATACACTTATCAAGCGGCTCACTTAGCAAGGCATGATTTACACACACTTGTAGCTGTATCCATAATATGAAAATCCATTCCAAATGTTAGCTCAGGGAGCCCAGAGTCAGAATCAAATTGTTGATTTCTAGAATTGATATGCATGAGTGAAGTTATAGACCACCTATACAGTGTTAACTCATAATGTCCCAATGCATCATCATTTCAGGGCCACCTGGCATCCCTGGATCTCCAGGTCTCAAAGGTCCCAAAGGCAGAAAAGGAAGTCCTGGGTTTCCAGGGATCCCAGGACCCCCTGGCCATTCCTGTGAAAGAGGTGCTCCAGGGATCCCAGGCCAACCAGGACTTCCTGGAGCTCCCGGCAGTCCAGGTAAGTGTCAGTAGGTGTCAAAAGGTGAAGTGTCTGGACATGGCTTACTTACAGTCAGGAAGCTTGCCTCTTGTTTATGTATGGATGTCTGCAGAAACAAGTGTATGAAGTCAGAGACAAAGAACCTTTTATTCATGAGTTTCAGATTGGTCTGTGTCACTTCCCCAAATTCTAGTCAAGTAACATGTGCAGAACTGGCTAGAGGCTGCATGCATTATATGCAAGTTTAGGAACCACCACTTCTTAGAAGTCTTCAAGCAGGCCTGCTTCCCATCCTGAGGAAAGTGGAGCATCATCTGTCAAAGTCATTCCTGCAAATGTGGTTTTGGGAGATGTCCCAGGTGAAGGTCAGGACCTTGCATTCTTGGAACAAGAGTGAGTGTGTATCTTCTCACAAAAGTGCTCAGGGGCTTCTCTAGTCCCCTGGGCCAACTATAACAAAATGCCTTTAAATGAATAATTTATAAGCAACAGAAATTGATTAGTAGGAGGCTAGAAAGTCCAAAATCAAGACACCAGGAGTTTTGATATCTGGGGAGGACCTTTTACACATTGATGACACCTTCTAATGTCCTCACACAAATACCACAGACCTCTCTTATGTTCACATTTAATCATTTTCAAAACTCCCTGCTTCTTAATCCTCCCACATTGGTGGTTAAGATTCAGCATAACAACTCTGGGGAGACACATTCAGCCCATAGTAGGAGCTTTCTCTGGTAGGCTCCTCATTTTATTGCTGGGGTCCTTCACTCTGTAACATATTTGCTGCTGCTTTTATCCCAATGCAAGATGCCCACTTGAAAAGCCAGCGGGACAGAATTTACTACTACAGCTTCATCTCAAGCACCACTGGCTGTTCTGATTTGTACAAATCTTTCATCATAGTTAACAGTCTCACTGAAGTTCACTGGGGCAAAGGTTCAGAAAGTACCCAGAATCAACAACTTCAACTTTCTCCTCTTCTTCCTCCTCCTTCTTCCTCCTCCTTCTCTTCTTTCTTCTTCTTCTTCTCCTTCTCCTCCTTCTTCATCTCCTTCTTCTTCTCCCCGTCCTCCTCCTTCTCCTCTTCCTCCTCCCCCTCTCCATCTTCTTTCTCTTCCTCCTCCTCCTCTTCTTCTCTTTCTAGATCACATATAAGAAGAGTTTTTGGTTTTCATATCTGTGTCTTCATATTTTCAAAAAGAGAAAACAGTAAATCTTCATTCATTCTTAAAGTATGATCAGATGATCTCTGCCCCCCTTTTTATAATATCCAGAAAAATATATTCTTAGGCAGATACAAAGTTGCCTGTCACTTTAGCTGATAAATATTATTTTGTTCTTGTTTAATGTGCCATGGGTACATCACTTAAGCTCTGTAGAGTGTGTTTTTTTTGTGAATGTTTGAAGAAAGTTTTACGTTTTCCAGCTTCATGGTTGTTGTGCTTTGTTTCAGGGGCCCCAGGTTGGAAAGGCCAGCCAGGAGACATGGGGCCTTCTGGACCAGCTGGAATGAAGGGCCTCCCTGGCCTCCCAGGCCTCCCAGGAGCAGATGGTCTCCGAGGGCCTCCTGGGATCCCAGGCCCCACTGGGGAAAGTGGCCTTCCTGGCCTTCCAGGTCCAAAGGGTGAGTAGTGCTCTCCCAATAATTCTCCCAGTTTTATAAACTCAAAATCAACTGTCAAACCAAACTGGTTAGGCAAGACTTACACTAATAGAATGCATTAACTAGCTTAGCTTTGCCCTCCTCTTTCAGATGTAGCCTTTCTTCTCTGTGTTATCTTTTTTAGTGACAGATGTTCTGATGTAAGAAAATTGGCAATAGGCCTGCAGGGCGGGGGGTGGGGGGGAGGCAGGGAGGGATATTGGGTTGGGTTCACAGGATGAGGATATCTAAGCTCACTAGACCAGGCAGCACCAGTGATATTGTTAGGGCAGGGCTAACACATTTCACTTTGGATGGGCCCTCTGTCCTCATCCTTTCTCTTGGTGCTCTTAAAACATGATGGACTCAGGACCCCAAAACAATAGCATTTTCAGGTTGCATCTTTAGGATAAGGAAATAGGAGTGGGTAGGAGAACACAGATGTTTCAGACCATAGTCAGGTTCAAATTAATGATTTCCTTTCAGCATCAAGTGTTGGGCAGGAACTTGTATCACTGAGTGACCAGGGACATTAAAGAACCATGCTAGCCTTAAAGTGTTTCCCTAAACTTCATGTTCTCATTTTATTAGGACACCCAGGGCTGCCTGGCTACCCTGGTTTTCCAGGAGAAAGAGGAAGGTCAGGCCCTGATGGACAACCTGGAAGAAAGGGAGAAATCGGAGAGAAGGGCTGGCCTGGCTTGCAGGGAGACCTGGGAGAGAGAGGTGCCAAAGGCAAGTGGGTTTAACAACTGGGGGGCGGCGGGGGGGGGGGCGGCTGCGTGACTTCATTCCCAGTGTTGAATCAAATGCGATTACTTTGTCTCAGGATTTCTTTGGTTCTGTGTATGTAGCTAGAGTTTTCCTGCCTTGCCCACAGTCAGGACAAATCTTTGTCACCTGCCAGTCCCACAGCCGCTCAGACCCAACCAAGTAAACACAGAGACTTATATTGCTTACAAACTGTATGGCCGTGGCAGGCTTCTTGCTAACTGTTCTTATAGCTTAAATTAATCCATTTCTATAAATCTATACCTTGCCAGATGGCTCGTGGCTTACCGGCATCTTCACATGCTGCTTGTCCTGGCAGCGGCTGGCAGTGTCTTTCTGCCTTCCTGTTCTTTCTTTTCTCCTCTCTGTTAGTCCTGCCTATACTTCCTGCCTAGCCACGGGCCAATCAGTGTTTTATTTATTGACCAATCAGAGCAACACATTTGCCATACAGAACATTCCCACAGCATGTGATATCATAGGAATTCATTTTCCTTGCCTTTCAATCTTAGTACATGTAAGGAAGATAAATAAACCACTCTAATGTTGGAGATGCTAGCAAGAGGTTCTGAATGCATTGATTTATAGACATAGGGCTTCAGAGGCCTTGCTGTCCTGGTGGTCATCATCTGTAAACAATGTTTCAGGCATTGGAGGCCAAATGGCCTCTGTGACAATAATACACCTTGGCCTTGGCACCTGAAAACCACCAGATGTGACAACACACAGACAAGATAAAATTAAAAGTTGGAACAGAATTTTAGTTGTGGACAATGAAATTTGATTTGCATGTAATTTTCACAAGTACTTAATTTTCATAAAATATTGTTTGGGGTTTTATGTTTTGAACCCTGCCCCTCCTAACCATTTACAGCATAGATGTTTCCTGTGGCCTCTCAGCTGTTGCTACAGGAGAGAATATAGCATTTCTAGCAATAAAATCAATGCTCAACAGCCTTTACAAGAAAAATTTTCAACTCTTAAAGCTCTTGGGGAAAATAGTCTCCAGTTTTATTCAAATGACCCTTTCTTCTCAGTTTTTTGATCCTCTAGTTTTTTGTTTGTTTGTTTGATTGCTTGTTCTATTAGCTTATAAACTATTTACATGAATTAAGGAATTTAAAATGGTAAAGATCAAAAATCTCTTTGCCACATAAAAACTGATACTTGCAGAGAAGTCATGTTATTCTAGTAAAGGCACTCCACGGAGAATTAAAAATTGCATCAGTGCTACCACTGCAGTTTTTAAACTCCCCCAAGATGCTCCCTGAGGAGAATCCCAGCACTAACAGCGTCTGCCGACCACAGTTGTGTAAATGTGCCCCCCAGCACTATGAGCACTCTCACTATTGCTGACGTCACACTACCAATGCTACAGCCATTGGTCCACAGAACTCCCTTTTAACAAGCAACTCTCATTACGTTGGTCTACTAAGCCCATCTCAGCACAGTGCTGGGCTGGGACAGTGTTCCCAAATATGCTGAGATATGTGGTACAGACCCGACTTCTTGGCAGTCCATATATAGAGAACCAGGTTGGAATATGTTTGTTCTTTTCATGTAAAGAGCAGAAAAACAAAAGGGTGGTGAGGGAGAAAGGTATGGACCACTGGACGTGGGCTATGGATGATTCAGATGCCACAGGATAAGTGAACAGCCTTGTGGATTATAACATTCCAAATGTCTTAACTCCCAGAGGATCCTGAGATGTCTGGGTTGAATATAGCAAGCTTACTGAGTAAACCAACCGCATCCCTGTCCCAGGGGTGGAGCATGGGTGTGTTTGTGTTTCTCTCATATAAGTCACATTTACAGGATCCAGAGGACCTCCCGGTGATGCAGGAGAAGCAGCCATCATTTCCCCAAAGGGGGATCCCGGGGACACTGGCCCTCCAGGAGATGATGGGTTCCCAGGACAGAGAGGTAAATGCTTGAGGTTTTTCAACCTTATCAAATAGGTTGGCATTTTATAGATCGATCATTCAGGCAAGCCAGCCTATGAGGCAACTTTCCCTCCAACAAGGAATTAGGAAAGGTCATTTCTTAAATGTAATTGTGCCCTGTTAAATTTTCCAGTAATATTTTGGCTTTTCCGTGCTAAAAGTAGTTGGAGTTCATATGTATTTATAGGTTTGGATATTCCACACTAGGACTAACATAAGCTATACATAAATTACTGGCTCCAGGCTTACAGCCCCTCTGTTTGGGGGAGCTGCTATGAATATCTGGGTCTGCCTATGTCATTTTGACCAGTCTCTAACAAGAGAGTATATAAACACAGATCCTGAATCTACAGATCTGGGGTTACCAGGGACCATATTTTTCTAAAAAGCATCCCCATGACATACTGCTAGTCCTCTGAAACATGACGGGGCAAGGATTTTTGACAACTTAATTTGTATTCTTTCTCAAGTTCAAGGTTAATCTGCTTGGGTTATATCCTGGATTTCTCTTTAGCCATTAGGAGAAAATGTTTCAACTTCTCTGGGCTGAGTTCTTCTTCATTTGTAAGGTGTGCATGCTAGAGCAAATGACTTTGCCTGCCCCCTCCTCCCACCCATGGCCTCTCATGTCTATTCTTGGCAGCTTCTTTCGCAGTGAGGTTGCCAAAGACAGAAACCACAGAGATGTGGCTTCGAACAGAAGCCAACATCCCCAATTTCCCTGGCTTCGTCTTTTGCAAGTAGAACTGAGCCACTTAGTACTATCTGCACTTAGTCTAAGACTTCAGCCAATGGGGTTTGTAACACTTCTGACCTCAACAGGTGATAAAGGAAGCCCAGGGACACAAGGGGGAAGAGGAGATCCCGGAAGAGATGGACCACCTGGGCTGCACAGGGGACCGCCTGGGACAAATGGGTTCCCTGGGCCTCCAGGTCCCCCTGGCCCTCCAGGCCCACCTGGACTAAAAGGAGTCATTGGTTTTCCAGGATTTCCAGGTGACCAGGTGAGAGGCTGCTCCTAGAAGAGGGAAGAAATAAACTCTTCCTGCTCTCAGGAGCCCACAAAACTTCAGAATTTGCTGGTCTGTGCCCCTGCCATATCCTGGTTATTTGAGAGCAAGAGGTAGCATGGAGAAAGAAAGGAGCCTTCCAGAAGGTTATGGCACGACTGAAATTTCCAACTAGTGCTCAGAACTGGCTGTCCTGCTGTAGATGAGCAAGTCATGTGATTCACACATTCCAGCCCAGGGTTAAATAACACAGAGAGACTTACCTTTTGGTATTGCATTGTTTAAAAAAAAAAAAAAAATCCTGAATGCTACCCAAATTTTGTTGGCTAAGCCTTTCCATCTGTTTGAAGATTTCATATATTTTACTTAAAATGTACTTGGCCTTCATAATCATGAGTAACATTCCCCTTGAGAAATCAGAAAATAATGATGTAGTAACTTGTACCATACTTCTGGAAAATGTATAAAGTAGTTGGCTTTCCATCTTTTGGAATAAAATGGATTTTTAAAATTTATGCTACAGCACAACTTTCAATATTTTATTTTATGTCAACTGGTTTGATCAAACTGTAAATTCAAATGCATGACATGGTTACTCTCTGGTAATCATATATAGAGAATTCTATGATTCTTGCTGAGATGGATAGCTCTAATTCTGTAGGGGTTTTACCAGCTTGTGAAATATAGACACACTTAGTAGTATGCTTAAAGGGCATTAACAATTTCCTTTACCATTATCAATTACAAACACCAAATTGGTGGCAGAAAGCGATAGCATCTTTATGCCATTGCATGGAAAACCCAACTAGGGTCTTACTTTTGTTCTGTTAATTGCCAGGGTGATCCAGGTCCTCCAGGCCCCCCTGGACTCCCAGGAGATGACGGAGCAAGAGGACCTAAAGGTATGGTTTGGAAAATGTTCACTGCCGTCAAGTCAAATTCAGAGTTCTGAGGATTATAACCCTGCAAGTGAGCATCTTTGTCACAACAAAATACATCACACAAGGTAGAACTCAGCAACAACTCAGCAGTGGAACACTGAAGCTACAAAGGGTTCTCATTTTCCAGCCAGGGCCAAAGGTACCTACAAAGGGATACAGCATGACTGTGGGCTCATCACGACTTCCTCTCCATGAAAGTCTCAGAAGCCATCCATGTAGTGACCACAGCTTCCCAAATTACAGCTGGTCCAACCGGCCAGATCCACATCTCTAGAAAGTGTCCACTTTGACTCTGAAACCCCATGTTCCATAGGAACCAGTCACTCATTTAAGGATTTCCTCTGTTCAGCTATTGGGATTCTACTTATAAGAATCACAGAATGTAAGTCCCCACCGGATGTTAATTGTTCACCAGAATTCTTAAGCCAGATGTAACTTATAATTGGATTATTTTTATCCTTAATTAAAGACAAGAAGTGTCTTTTTTTTCCCCTAAAGGGCCATATTATAAGTTTTTTTTTTAATTTGTTGGGCATATAGTCTCAGCCACAACTACTCAGACACATCCCAATAAAACTTTATTTGAAAAATAGCTGCAGGCTGGCCCAAAATGTCTAAGCCTATCTTGTGCTTATGGCCATATTGTCTTGTAAACACAACTGAAATTGTACTCCTAACAAATCAAGATCCTTAAAAAAAGGAGAAGTTTTATTTACCCCTTGGAGAGACAAACAAGCAAATAAACTGAAATCATAGTATCTTAAATGTTTGCATACAACATTCAAAAGTTTGACTGTCTTGGTAACCTCTACAGGTACCAGGCATTCACAAGGCATGTACACACACTTGCAGGCCAAACACTCATACACATGGAATAAATAAATTTATCATTTTAAAAATAATAAATCACATCTTCCATCTATACTTCTATTGTTCTTCTTTAGGAACAAAAATAGTTTTTAAAAAGCCCCCTGGAAAACCGGAAACCAGATTATGAAGACAAATACCATGGAAGTTACTTCTCTGAGACCAAACAATGTTTTCCTAACTAATGCTTTTGGTATTGTGTCACTCACAGGAAACAAAGGTGACCCTGCCAGTCAGTGTGGTCCATCTGGTCCGAAGGGTGAGCCAGGTAGCCCTGGATACCAAGGTATAGATCCACATTTTTCCTATTATAAGAAAGAAGATTTACTTTGAAACACAATGTAATTACTTTTCCAGTTATCACTGGGAATGATCCTATCAATATTTTCTTTACCATTTGTCCATTAATATATGTATAAAAAATAATTCTGTGTGGCAGTGTTGTATCAGCCTTCACCCAGAAGTATACCAGGACTAGGCACTAGGGATTCTCAATCTATTCTCACAATGGCCCCTGTGACCAATGTCATTGGCAAAGCAATACACTCCCTTCTGCATATTCATATTGAATACTCAAATATTCAAAGTGAATATTCAAAATAAATATTCAAGCAATTAAAAGTCAGGTTATCTTGCCATCTCTGTCATTTAAGATGGCCAAAGTTATATTGGAAGCCTCTTTTCTCCCACTGATAGCAAGGGGCATACAAGTAAATGGGATGAGTTCGAATTTGCATTGGTTTGGACCCTGTAGAAAGATGCACCAATGTTTAAAATATGCTCACTCCTTAACAGAGGAATTCTGCTAGGAGCATATCTGAAGTTAATAATCAGGAAAATGCAAAAAGATACACACACAGAGGTGTACACTGCATGGACAGAGCGAATGTCTACTTACAGATGGCTGGTGAAGTCACTTATGCCCAAGTGCAATCAGTTAGTAATGGTTAGACTTAAATCTAGGCTTGGATTGATATAGTTTCCTTGTAAATTAAGACTTTGTATTTAGAATGCCATCGTCACATTTTGCTTTCTACTGCTGTGTGACAAACACTGTAACCAAAAGTAACTTGAGGAGGAAAGGGTTTATTTCATCTTATGACTCGTAGTTATTCATGGAAATAAGTCAGGGCAGGAACCTGGAGGCAGGAACTGAAGCACAGGCCATGGAGAAATGCTGCTTACTGGCTTAGTCTGCTTTCTTATACAATTCAGGGCCACCTGCCCAGGGGTAGCACCACCCACAGTGGTCTGGGTTCTCCCACATCAATCATCAATCAAGAAAATGCCCCTACAGACCAATCCGATGAAGACTCGTTCTCAATTGAAATTTCCTCATCCTAGAGGACAAAAAAAAAAAAAAAAAAAAAAAAAAAAAAAAAAAAAAAAAAAAAACCTAACCAGGACATCCAGGCATCACCTTGAAGTTCCATTTGGCAAGAGCTGCCATGTTTTGTTTTCCAAAATAGAATGTCTGATCAGAACATCAAACAAAAGTCACTTGTACACTGAAAACTCCACACACAGCATCAGCATGGCTGACTTCTGAGGTCAGCCAAACAGTAAGACATGTTCTTGTGCTTATGGGTGTTTTTTTTTCTTTTCTCATAAACCCTGATGATATAAAAACTTCCAGGCTCAAAGTAGCACAAACTGGGGGCATTTTATGTAACCTAGTATCTTAAGTTGAAAACCGTAAGTCTGAGGTTAATTTATACCGAGAATCTGCCTTGCCCTGCATGATGTGGTGTCCTGTGATCATCAGTGTTTAAATTGCTCTGGTTTTTTATTTGTCATGGATTCAGCTTAAAGTTTTATTTTTTTTCTGTTATTCATCAACCCAGAGTTTAGATACTCTATTTTCCTTGGCTAGGAGTCCCTGCACTGCACTAGAGTGAACTCGGTGAGGATGTATAGAGCATAGCTTGATCCATGATTATGTAAGATTATACTGGGTCAACCCTAATCCCATCCATCCACTTCAACTCCAAGGGAAATACAGTGCAAATTGCTCCTGAAATTCTGCTCTCAACACGACCATAACTCTGGGATGCAGTTGTGAATACCTGCTTCGACAACTGGAGCTGACATTGATGATGCCATGTGTCCCTTGCAGGAAGGTGTTTGGGATCAGTTAGGTAACAGAGCAGGGTTAGAAGACAGTAAATTTAATCAGTTAACAGGAACAAGCTTCGGTTAGTGTAATGTTCTAATGAATACTATCCCTCTATGGATTTGGAAATACAAAGAAGTGTATTTTATTTGAAGATTCAGCCATTGAGGTTTCAGCATAGATTATTGGTTTACTATAAATTTGAATTAAAGTCACACATATAAATAAGCATATGGGAAAATAGCCATCTTTCTAGTAATAAAATAAATATAATTTAAAGTATAATCAGGGTTCTCTAGGGGAATAGAATCAATGGATTATATATTACATATATTATAATATAATACATATGTATTATATACATAATATAACAATATATTACAAAAAGGATTTATTTTATTGATTTACACAGGAGAGGGTAGGTCATCTAACAATTACTGTCTGGGAGTCTGAGAATTCAGTAGCTGCTCAGTCCATGAAGATAGATAGATTTCTCAGTAACCCCAATATGATGCTTGGAGAACCCCTGTGCCTCCATATTACACATTTAATTGAAGCAGAAGACCCTTTCTGATAGAGGGCTACTAGAACCTCCAGAATAATTGCAAATTACCAAAACCAAGGCTACAAACCCAGTCTTCAGTGACAACATGGCTCATTCTCCGGGTGTTGTTTGTAGAGCTGTGGGGAGGTGACCCATGGGGTAGGGGGTGTAAGTACAGTACTTCCTCCCAAACACAGGCAACCTGTGTCAAGAACCGAATGCAGAATGGCCTATTTCAGAAGGCCTAGAGAGCAGCCTAGAAAAGTCACAGTCATAAGAAAGGGACTGTTAAGAGACTTTACATTTTTTTTAATTTTTTATTATTGTAATGAATGAGGCATGCATACTAAGCACAATATGCAGCTCTGGTGCGGAATTTAGTAAGAGTTGCTGTAAGGGCAACAGGGTGGGAGTAGACTTGAGTCCACAGTGAGCATTTGATGATCTTTGGGACTGTTATTAATTTTCTTGGATGCCGTAATATTATTTCAGCAACATAGGAAGATTTATTTTTCCGGCTTGCCTCCCGAAGCATTTGGGGATGGGATTCCAAATGGTTATGTTTTACTTTAAAATACTTTAGCATTTAAAAATGTATTTCAGGAAAAGTCCAAATATCACACTATTTACTAAGAAATTTTGTTCCTGGGACATTTTTCCTACGGAAATAGTTCAAAAAGAGAGAGCACGGTTAAAGATCTATAAAAGAGAGTGGGATGGTGAGTGGGTGAATATGATCACTGCATACATTGTCAAAGAATAAATAAAAGATTATATCTGTATGTACAGATCATTATGCAGAAAAGCAAAAAGAATTAGAAGTACTTGATTGGCCAGCAGCAGGAAAAAATTAGATTAGTTTAAATAAGATTGATTTTTGTTTTGTTTTGTTTTTTCAAGACAGGGTTTCTCTGTATAGCTTTGTACCTTTCCTGGAACTCACTGTGTAGCCCAGGCTGGACTCAAACTCATAGAGATCCGCCTGGCTCTGCCTCCGGAGTGCTGGGATTAAAGGCATGTGCCACCACTGCCTGGCAATTTAAATAAGATTGAATCAAGAAGTTATCATTTGAAAATGATAAACTATGACAAACTTGGAAAACTGCTTGTGATACAATACTAGTTTTAAAAACAGAAAATAAAATTGTAGGTGTTATTTGTATGTGTGTGTACAGATGGAAATCTGTGGTAAGATATGAGGAGGATTATGGGAATTTTGTCACCAAATTTTCCTCAGTCATGTCTTCTTTATCAATAGAAAAGAGTTTAAATACAACAACAACAACAACAACAACAAAAACAAACCCACAACAGCGTGAGGCTTGAAGTTGACTGTTAGAGAACTACCGTTTCAAAGAGCAATCTACAACTAATGGGATTTTGATCCTTCTTTCCTTAGGACATCCAGGAGCCCCTGGAGACCAAGGCTTTCCTGGAGCTGAAGGACATAGAGGACCACCAGGCAGACCTGGACAGCCAGGCTCTTCTGGACCACCAGGGTGTCCAGGTACCTTGCAAGAAAAACCTCAAAAATTCCTGAGCATTCATGTGACTTGGGATACCAGAAAGAGCTGTTCTTCACGGAGGGCCCTTCTGCCTCCTGAAGCATGCCTCGGGACAGGGCATGCACACTTACCTCTTCATCACCCAAACCCAGCCCAGCTTCACAGGGTTTCACTAATTACTTCAAGCAGCGTTGGCAAAGTGCCATCTCTGCACCAGATGCAGAAGGTGGCTGACACAGCACAGGCCGTTTCTTCTCATCCCTCTGTCATTTTTGAGGCCGCCTCCCTTCCCTAAAGCAATATCACATATATAGCTCAGGTTTTTAGTCATCCTTTTCCTTTCAAGTCGGGGGTGGGAGGTGGGTGGGGGGTGGGAGGTGGGGGGTGGGGGAAACAGTTAAAATCGTGACTGGCAACTTCAGCTGTTTGAAAGTGCATCTCTCTGAAATTAAGTATTTGTCTCCTTAGAGCTAAAAATATCTAGAAAGAAAAAAATAATAAAACTGTGTCCTTGTTAATATTAAAAACATAGACAACCTTACCAGGTAATGCTATTTAGATGTCACTGTATGAAAAACTTCTCTCCTGTCCCTAGGTGACCCAGGGATGCCTGGGCAGAAGGGCCATCCAGGAGAAATGGGAGACCCTGGGCCAAGAGGTTTCCCAGGAGATTTAGGGAGGCCAGGTCC
Source organism: Peromyscus leucopus (assembly GCF_004664715.2). NCBI lineage: Eukaryota > Metazoa > Chordata > Mammalia > Rodentia > Cricetidae > Peromyscus > Peromyscus leucopus. Next base: position 30,549,996 of record NC_051074.1, read on the forward strand.
TCCTGGAGTAATAGGTAAGTAGGAAGCATGCCCAGCTCTCCAGAGAGCCCCAACCCACTGAGGGCAAAGTCACAGCTCTTTCCTGGGCACACGGCTCTGCTTGATCAGGAATCTCTCAAGGATTCCGCCAGTAGCTCCCTTTCCCCACCTCCACTCCCACCCCCACACCGAAGCACTTGAGGCCACACCCATGTTTGCTTGCCTTCCTTTGAGGGATACCCAGGATCTTGGTGTTTCTATCTTACTGCTTCTGAGGGCATGTTGCTTGTGTCTGTGATGATACCCACACCTGCCCATTTGCCTCCACAGATAATCAAGCTCCTTTTGTGCCCTAGATTCTGTGTTAGGTGTTGGGTGTCATTTTAAAAAATATATACATGATTCCATCCTTCGTGGAGCTAGTTCATAAAAGAGACAGATATGGCCTCTAACACTCTAGCAGTTGGATTAAGCTCCTACTCTCTTAATGCCTTACATGTGAACTGTATTTTCACGAATGAGCCCTTGGGAGACACAATCCATGTCCAAACCATAGCATCAGAGCTGGCAAGCACTTGAACCCTGCGAATTGGTAAGGGAGGCATCAGGTAGTGATCTCCTGTACCCCCCAAAATAAAATTTCAGATGTTTATAATAACTGAATACAGACAAACATGCTTTTAATTCTGAAATTGTGTGTGTGTGTGTGTGTGTGTGTGTGTGTGTGTGTGTGTGTGTAAACAAAACATCTTTAAAATTAGCCTTGAACTCTGTGGTAAATCACTTGCTGGACAGAGCAGAGCCATTGGGTGATGGAGAGATAGAAGGAGAATTCTCAGAGGTCCTGGAGTCACTCCTCTAAACCCCATATGGACATGGCAACCACACAGGGAAGGCGTCTAGCACTCAGATTGCCAGGTATACTTTAACTAGCAGAAACAGCTTAGTAGCCTAACAAGTCAGCTTGTTAGGCACTCGTTACAGTTAAAAACTTAGAACTGCAGAAATGCCCATTTCTTGAGTTCCAGGATACCATAAGCACTCTCTGCCCATCATGTTTACGGAGTGTATAGAGCATGCTCTCTTTTTGTAGATAAAATTGGAAGCATGGTTTTTAGCCTTGTTAGTCCATTACATGAAATAAAAGCACATTGGGGAAGTGGTGGGGGAGAAGAGAAGGCTTTCCAGAGGATGAATGCCCATTCAAGTATATTTGCTTCCTTTGTTAGCTACAGAAACACTTGTCCTGGCTGTAGTTTTTGTCTTTTAAAGGTAACAGTAGTCTGATTATTTGTCTAGATATAATATAACAAGGTACAGTACAGATTGCTTGTTACTAGCAAATATTCATGTGTAGGTGGGGTTTTTCTCTAGGATGTGATCAACTCTGTTCCCAAATAACCGACCCGGAGACTTAATATAAATTATAACTGCTCAGCTGATAGATCAGGCGTGTTACTAACTAGCTTTTACAACCTAAATTAACCCATTTCTATTAATCCATGTGTTGCCACGTGGCTCGTGGCTTTACCTGTCCTCCAGCATGTCTTGCTCCCTCTTTGTCTCCTGCTGACCTCCTCTGACTCTGCCCTTCTTCTTCCCCGCATTCTCTCTACTCCTAAAATCCTGCCTAGCTATTGACCAATCAGCTTTTTATTAACAGTCAGAGCAGCACATTTTCACAGATACAGAAGGATTATTCCAGAGCATTCAGGTCCTTGCATTCACCTGCGCCCCCCCTCCATTGGTCCATTTCACCTATTCTAGATAAATACTTTTTCTGTGTGCTCTGTGCATACCTCTAGCACACCTGCAGAGGACTTTCGTACCAACAGAATATGTTTTTGTTTCTTTTAAACCAAGACCTTTTAAAAAGTGTCCTTGGTACCAGCTGATACACAACAAGTATGTTTGGTTGGTGAATTAATAGTTATGAAGTTGGGGGTCTATAGTTCTAACAACAGGCGAGGGGCCAAGCTTTCTTTGGCATACCCTGGCAAGTCAGCTCCCCCTGTCTCCTCTTTTCTTCCTTTAGTCCCAGCTCTCTTCAGGTCCGTGGCTTATACACATGAATTAAATGCTAGTCAAAAATGAAAGGATTTCTGGGAAGAGTTAGAAACCACTTTTGGGATGCAACGCCTTACTGTTTTGAAAATCCAAATTCTGCTTTTCCTCATACCTTCTGCTCTTCATGCCTCAGCTTTCCAAGATACCCATCGTTTCAGCAATCAGTGGCATAGTGTGTGTTTCTTGGTGCTGTGCTGCAGGCAGGGGAAGTCCTCCTCTGGAAGTTTCCAGCACACGCAAGCATTTGCTGCAGCCACAGAACGTGGTGGGAGAAGGCCCTGTGAGAACCTATAATCTCTTGATACCATCTCCATCTTTGCTGACATTTGTAGTAATGTGGAAACCAGACTGGTGACACGTTTAAAGTTTCACACAAAATGCTGCTGCTGTTGTTCTGAGCTTTTCCTCTGGTGGTTATGGACATTTCCTGCCTCTGGCAACCCTTGCAGACCTCCTGGGCTCCTCTTTGACTTCGACATTCTTCCAGTCTGGAAGGATTTGGTAGGGATCCAAAAGAAAACATTTAACATTGTTAAGGACTCTCTCTCCATAGCCTTTCCAATTCCACACAACAGGGAGCATTTCTGAGTGCCTGCAGGTGGTTGTAATACATTCTTCCTTCCTTTTTGAACATTTATCAAATACCTTCAGTATGACATTGCTTTAAAAAAAAAAAAACCTAACAGGCATAAACTTGGTCCACAATGAAATTACTTTAAGAGTAATTGCTAATTGCCTCCCAATGTTGTGCATTGAAAGGCATCGAAAGTAAACAGATCAAAGGGCCTTTCGCTCCCTGTGCAGATCTCTGCTGTAGTACTCCTTTGCTACCACTAGGGGACGCTGTTTCACTGCACATGCCACAGCAAATAATCCAGCCAAACAACAAAAACAAAACCGTGGGATACATTGTTAAAACTCCAAACATCCCAGGATAAATCCATTGTTGCATTTTTTTTTATACCGCTGTAAAAATGAAGCAAGATCCAGCAGAAACACTTTGAACTGAGAAACTAAATATTTGAAGTATGTTCTGAGGAAGGTCAGGGCACTAACTCTCTCATTTGGACAAGCCAGCTGCTGAACTCTGATTTGTTTGCTCTGCTCACACAGACCATATGGATTTTTCGAGTCCTGCTTGAGTTCAGTCCGAATTAAACTTTAACTTAGACACATGATACAAGTGGCTTGATTGCTTGCTTTCCGGCTTCTAAGTACATGCACTCTCTGACAGGATAACGCCCCATTTCTCGTTGTACATCCATACAAGATGAGAATGATGGAAACCTGCTGGGAATTACCTGTTGTGTGCGAATACTATGTGGGGGTTGGGTATCTGGGCTAGTGGCAAGTAGAACAGTTCACTTTTGTGTTTGTAGCGGAGTGTGTGCAAACATGTCCATGTGCACTTTGTGCCTGGGAAGGATGTATGGAGGTCAGAGGTCGGTGCTGAGTGTCTTCCTCAATTGTTTTCTACTTTTTTTTTTTTTTAATTTTCCTTTATTTTTTGAGACAGCGTCTTTCCCTCTCAATTGAAGTTCTTCCCAAGCGATTCCAACTTGTGTCAGGTGGACAGAACTACCTGGGACACTCACTGAACCTGGAGCTCAGTGAGTATTAGGTTGGGCTAGAGTAACTGACCAACCATCTATAGGGATCCGCCTGTCTCAGCTCCCTCAGTGCTGGGGTTACAGATATGCACCCAGATTTTCTAAAAAAAATATGCGTGCTGGGGGATGAAATGCAGGCCTTCATACTCGGATGGCAAGCCCTTCGTCGGCTGAACCCTCTTCCTAGCCCGAAGGAGCTCACTGTTGGAAGGTGCTTTCAAATGTCTGTTATGAGGGGAAGAAAACACCTTCCATCAGAGAGCTATGACAATCAGAGCAACATTCTCCCCAGTTTCTGTAACTAAATTATTCTCCTGTCTCCCTCCCCAGCACTTAGCAAACTGGATGCCATTGCTTCTTTGAAGTCCTGTCAGGTCAGGATTATGTCTTTCTTGCGACTGACTCATTGTCTCTTCAGTACCTGTCATGAGATAAGCTCTTGGGGGATGGAGTTCTGTGCATTAGGAAGCCATATTTATCCTTTCAGTAGGCACTCATGTATTGGCTAGAAAAAAAAATTTTTTTAATTTAAATCTTATTTTGGAATCTGTTTTTGACAAGGGTTCTCAAGGATTTCCAACCTTTGCCTATCGTTGTGAAACTTTCTCTTTCCCATCAACTTGGAAGGTCGCGTGGCAGCGGCCTCATTTTTCCTGGGACTGTCTTAGGATATGGAATTCCAATGCTAAAGGTCCCAGTCAAACAGGGGCAAACTAGTCACCCCATTAAAATGTAAACCCTGCCAGTGTCCTGGGAGTGCAGAGTAGCATTTTTCTGACTTTAAAACACAAATAGAACCTAGGAGTGGAGATTCTGTCCCCAAGAGTGGCCTGTCTAACACAGAGGGGAGGCACAGTGTGCTGGGGTGGGGGTTATCTTCACTGACTAGAGGAAGAGCATACCGGCCCCCAAGTGCAGCCGGGTGCAGCCTTAAATGGTGGTTGTTAAACAGAAGGACTATCAGAGAGGTGAATAAAAATTCCTCATTACCCAGGAATGTGCTTTGTTAGCCTAATTGCCCTTCATCTGCACTGTATATATTTTATGCATGAACAACTTTCTGATTTAGAGATGGGATTGATAAAAAGCTTTCAGTAAAAGGGGAAAATTATGCTTAAAACCCTGCCCAGATGTAGCTGCATTCAATTTAGAAAGATAACATTGGGTCACATAAGGGTCGGCCAGTTCAACAATGGCAAGGGGCCGGGCTGTGACAGCCCAGGATCTGGATGTGTTGATGTGACAATGGAGAGCTGGCAGAGGCCAGGACAGCCCTCCTTTAGCCAAGTCCCCAAGCCATCAATCTTGGTGGCTAACACCGGAGATCAAAACACATAGAAATAGCAAAGTGGTCTCGAAAATTTATTATCATTTTAGATAGATTGCAATAAATATCCAGATTTGGCAGACGAAGAAGGTCGGTGTGTTCTTTTGGTGCACACTTGAAATACTGGCTCATAAAATAGGAAAGAGGATTGGAAAATAAACTAAGCCAGGACTGTGAAAAGCGGTTAGAAAATAAGAGATTTAGGGAAAATAAGGACACATTCCTCCACCTTTATTTTTTTCAGTACAAGAAAATATGGCTCATTTGAATCGATCTAAATTTGAGATCTTAAAAGGAGAATACCGGTTGTCTATTTCAAGGACTGATGATAAATAGAATGGAGCCAATAACTATACCATCCTCCACTCAGGATTCTCCACGAGAACCAACTTTACCGAAGAACATGTGACTAGCACTGGAATTATTCACCCATAGATATCTCTAACTTCTTGGAATCATAGTTGTTCCACAAATGTATTAGGAAAAAAATGTGGCATGCAAGCAGAAACTGTAGTCAATATAGCTTAAATATAGCTCTCTCTCTCTCTCTCTCTCTCTCTCTCTCTCTCTCTCTCTCTCTCTCTCCATGTCTTCAAGCCTCATACTTTTTTCTTCACTTTTTATAATTCACTCATTAAGTTAGCAAGCATTTGTTTAATACTTGTGAGGTGTAGAAGCTATGTTCAGTATGGGGATACAAAGACTAGTAGGACCTGGTTGTGGGTTCTGATTTACCCTTGAGCCAGGGAGTCAGCTGATCAAAGGCATGATTGTTGTACAGCTTTGTAGAGACAATCCATCCAAGGGAGCCCTATGGAGGTACTGTAGGCACTGGAGGGGCCTTTTCCTGTGTATTTGGTCATGTGAAATGAGTGTATTGTCACAAGCCAATAGAATGCTAATCTGAGCGAATGGATGTGTGGAGGAGGGCTTACTTCTAGGTGGGGAAGGACAGCTAGTGGATGGAAAGTTCAATAATGGACTAGGAAGGTCACTGGGTTTGGCCAAAGGCTGAGAAAAGCTTCCTTCCTAGAATCACACAGTGGGACAAGACACGTGGGGCTGCATGTGGCTGGGCTCTGCACCCAGTAGGGACTGTGCGATATTTGTTACCTGTCTGTTTCCTTTCTCTCTGTTCCCTCACTTCTGCTCTCCTCAACTTTGTGCTGTCCTGTTAGAAAACTCTCATTTGAAAACATGAAACACAACCCAGCATCTACTGAATGTGTTTGATGTCAACTTAGTAAAGCCAGGCTGGTAGCTGGTTGTCTGTTTAGACAGCTCCAGGATGCCTTTGGAATTCAGAGCCCACCACAGAGTTCATTTGCTGTAAGAAGGTATCAGGACTATTCTGAAAGCAGTAGCTGCAGAGAAATAGCTACAATGAGCTTGACACACAGGTCTGTTTGCCAGTATAGTACAGTGCCTATCAAAAAAACAAGGAGAACAGATAAGTCCCCCATATACCACAGCAGGAATCATCCTGTTGTTTTGCTTCGTTACCATGACGACGACAACTGGAAGGAATTAGAATGGCCCACCATGGTGGAAAGGGAAGACTCAAACTGGGAAGCAGTAAACTTGGATTTAATCTCATCCAAACTCTACCTTGCCTAAAGAGATTTTATCATCATTAAATCAAAGGTCATTTCCTGCACCCAAATGTGGCACTTCTAGACTATCTCCCATCATGAATTAGTTACAAAACAAGCCAAAGAAATATACTCGCTAAGTCTTCTTGTCAGAAAATCTTCACCAAATGAATGTGCTGGATAACTCTCAGGCTAGATTCTGGCCCCTATGATGACTTCCAGACAGTGAGATCTGTCACCTTCCTCCTTTCGACTCATTCTCCCCTGGTGTAGGCATCAAATTGTAGCGAGACTAGGAATCAATAGCTGGGCTAACCTTTGGGACACAGAACTTGTGTTGTGTTTCAGGGCCCCCCGGGTCTCCTGGTCTGAATGGCTTACACGGTCTCAAGGGTGAGAAAGGAGCCAAAGGTACCTCAGGTAAGCCAGATCCATTGCTGATCAAACTTTGATCCATCGACCTAGGGATGAAGTAGAGAATCTTTCCCTGGTATTTCCTCAAGTTGTTAGACCTGGAGGTGAATCTAAAGGAATGGCATAGGGTAGAGACAGTGTTGGAACTATTTCTAGATCTGTGGATGGTTTATATATAAAAAAAAAAGACATTTAAGAAAACTTGATGCAAAAGAGTGGCAGTTAATAGTACTTTTCTTATCACTTAGGTCTGTCTACTGAATACTCTGAATTCTTGCTAAATTCTTGACCATATTTCAAGTTATTATGAAAAATAAATAGTTGGTTTTTTTAAATGTATATTGCTTTTTTTAAAAAAAAAGTATAGCAATGACTGGTACAATCACATTAATCTAATTAGTAGTGCTAACATCCCTTTACTGTGGCTATTGTGGAAAATTACTTGAATAAATTCCCATTAGTTTTTTAAAACTCTATTTTTATAATTTTCAATTATGTGCATCTATGTGGGGGTGATATGCATGTGATCACAGGTGCCAGAAAAGCTGGAGGTGTTGGTTCTCCTTGGAGCTGGAGTTACAGGCAATTATTTGTGAGTGGTACAACATGGGCACTTCAAATCAAATTTGGGTCCTTTGGAAAAGCACCAGGTGCTCTTAATTGCAGAGCCATCCTCCAGCTCCCAACCTGCCGTTATTTTTGATATCACAGACAGGTTAATCTTCAACCACTATGATTCAGCTTATTCCATTAAAAGTGTCTATTGTATTATTTTCCCATTGAAATAGCCTACATCAGACATAGTAGCTGAATCCAACTTGTAAATCTGAATACTTGTTAGAAAAAGGATTTTATAGCTAGGCTTGACTCTGCTGTTGGAGAGAGACAGAATCTTTATGGATTTTGGATACTTGAAAAGTAACTTAGGTCACCTAAGATTTGCTTGGTGGCTCTTCCAATTTGTCTGATTAGATATATAACCCTTCCAAGAAACCAAAGATATTGTCTCCCCTTTCACTGAGAAACTCCAAATTATGGCAGACTACTGTCTCTTGTGTTTTTTGCTGTGTGAAACTAATATTTCTTAAAATTTGGGACATAACCACAAAAGAAAACAAATTTGTGGTTGGTCAGTATGGTGGGTCATAAACAAGAAATGGAGATTCAAGGAACTGAGCACCATGGCAACCAGGTTTGTTCTCTCTGCAGAACCAGCCACTTCCTCTGCCATACTCCTGCTGCGGGGTGGGTCCTTTTCAGGTTCTGTGACAAGGGTAAATACAAAGATGCAATACTGGTGCTGTTTTTCTCATTCAGGTTTGCATGAAATGGGTCCACCTGGGCCAATGGGAATGCCTGGGTTAAAGGGAGAGAGAGGAGACCCTGGGAGTCCAGGAATTTCTCCTCCAGGCCTTTCTGGAGAAAAAGGGCTCCCAGGACCCCCAGGTAAGGAGCAGCATGTTTTGATCTTTCCTCAAGAACTAGTTCAAAACATTTCAGATGCGATGGGGCTAACATATGAACATGTGCTTCCACAGGGAGACCAGGACCACCTGGTCCCACTGGTGCCCCAGGAAGAGCTGCTAAAGGTGACATCCCTGATCCAGGTCCTCCTGGAGACTGGGGACCTCCCGGCCCTGATGGCCCAAGAGGTATAACGGCATTGCGACAGATGATGGCAGTGGTTCCTTCCTTAGAAACTGCCAGCTAGATATGGCTGTAGTATCACCCAGAGAAGTGCCAAAGCAGCTCCACCAACTTAGCGGATGGATTAAGTGAGATGTACCTGGTAGCAGTATCTCCCAGGACCAGGACCGGAACATAACCCCCCCTTCTATGTCAACTGCAATAGACTTCTGCTGTGTAGGTACACACAGAGGTGAAACAAACATTTTCCGTCACTAGATTGATTGACACTACCTGTCGGAAGTGCCCACTAGGAAAGAGCCATGCTCTCCTTGTTCTCTAGCACCTGCCCACTGGTCTAGAGGGCATGCCATGTACACAGAAAGTCTCCACATGGGCTGCCAGCAGTGCATGTGGCCTTTCTCACTGCTGCACAGAAATGGACTCTGACAGGGCAAGTTCTGGAAATTGTTAACAGCTTTTTTTTTTTTTTTTTTTTTTTTTTTAAAGTGATAGACTAGGTAGGTGTCTAGGTGGCAGGTGAAGAGCATAGGTGAGTCACATTCACACTGGCTCATAGATCTCTTATATGGAGACACATACCTTAGTAAGGGTGGGGTTGTGTAGAGAAAATAAAAGCAGTAAAAACTGTGGTAGGAGGTACAGAAGCTCAGTAAGAATAAAGTTGGGGTCAGCTCACTCCTATGTATAGATATTTGTTTTAAAATAAGATTATAATTTAGGGGGCACATTCATTTCTCATTAGCTATATTTTAGTACAATTTCATCCACCCATCTATCCATCTATCCACCCATTTATCCATCCAACCTTTAACCCATATACCCATCCATTCAATCAACCATACATTTATCCACCCACCCATTCATCTATCCAGTCAGCCATCCACTCACTCACCCACCCAAGGGACATACACTCATCCATCCACACACCTATCCATCTATCCATCCATTTAACCACCCACTAACCTACCCCATCCATGTATCCATCCATGCATCCATTCATCCATGCATCCATGCATCCATGCATCCTTCCATCCATTCATGCAACCTGTTAGAACAATGAGATGGTTGAAGATACGAACCATTAGCTGATTCTTCCAAAGAGTTCAGAAGGGAAAGAGGTCTATTTAGTTCAACAGTTACTAACCTAACTTTTCTCAGCTTAGACCCTGTAACACACATTTTTGCATTTCACTTCTGATACCGTTGGTTTTCTTGTGCTTCTGGTCCTCTGCATCCCTTGTTTGCAGATCACTGTATTTCATTCCCTAAGAAGTTCTCCAAGCACCAATAGTCACCTTTGTCTTTGACTGAAAGAATGTTTTTTGCCTCCTCCCTGTGTCAGGAGCACCTGGGCCTCCGGGCTCCCCTGGGAATGTCGACCTTCTGAAAGGGGATCCAGGGGACTCTGGTTTGCCTGGACCACCGGGCTCCCGAGGCCCACCAGGCCCTCCAGGGTGTCAGGGTGCCCCAGGATGTGATGGCAAAGATGGCCAGAAAGGTATGAATGTTGGCTGTTCTTTCCGTGGTGTGTGAAGACCTTCCTTGCCTTGCTCTAGGATCTGGGGTGTTGTTTTCCCGCCTATGATGATGACATTCCTGTTTCTTCTGGAAACAATGATGTAATTTCTAAAATGTCCTGATTCCTCTAAAAAGTCCTCAAGATGGAATAAAAATTGAAAGAAAGATACACAGGGGCTGGAATTGGTAGAACGCCCTGAGTTTGATGCCCAGCATGTCCCTGACTGGGTAGTGGTGTTGTAATCTCAGCACTTTGGGCGCTAGAAGCAGGAGGATCTGGAGTTCAAGATAATTCTTGGCTGTATAGCAAGTTTGAGGCTAGCCTAGGGTACATAAGACCTGTCTTAAATAAATAGCTAAGTTAGAGAAGAAAGAGAATGAATCTCCTGAACCAGAACTGAGCAATAGAAATACAACGTGTGATTTTAAAATGTAGAAGCCACATCTGAAGGGTGAAACTAGCCAGGTGTGGTGGCTCATGTATGCAATCCCAACATATGGGAGGCTGACACATGAGAATTGCCATAAGGCTAAGGCCAGCTTGAGCTGCATATTGCCTCCCAGGGCAGCCTGGGCGATAGAGTAGGACCATGTCTCAAAAATGCCCACTCACCATAGCCCTTGTACTTTATTCAATAAAATGTGCCCAACTATTATTGTTTTTAACGTCTAACCAGCATAAAATTACCAAGGAGACCCTGCCGTTTGTTGTTCCTTTCCCCAGTGTGCCACACCCCCTGCCTGCCACCGAAACTCAGTGTGTGTTTCAGACTTATTCTATCCCAGCCCAGTGTGGACTGACCACATTTCATGTGCTCACTAGACATATGTAGCTAGGAAAGAATAGGTGTTTTCTGGAACATTTTTGTTGAAAAGAGGCTAGTGAGCATTTTTCAATTTCCATAAGAGGGCTGTATATATATATATATATATATACATATATATATACATATATATATGTATATATATATATATATATATATATAAACTATCTTTGAAAATTCCAAAAAGGGCTCAGAAATTATCACCTTGCCCTACTTCTGAACCTAGTATGAGATACAGCAAAAGATTAAGGCAGAGGGGAGACCAAAATTATCCTGAGGCTGCAATAGCCCCAGTGCTGAGGCTGTCTGTGGGATTATGTACATAGATGCACATCTATGCAGCAGTGTATAGCTGCCTCTTTATCTCTATTACATAAAATCAGCTGTGACGCTGCAGCTTACATCCTCAAACCTGCGGGCTTCTGCTCCTTGACTATGAACATCAGACAAATGTGCCAAGGCTCCGGCGGTCAGGAGAAGAAAGGAAGCTATTAGGTCCAGAGTGTGCATCTTCACCTGGACATAAGCTTTAGAGCTGGGGAAATAGCAGACCAAGCTAATCGAAGGACCTAGCCAAGGGCAGAGAGGACGTTCGAAATAGTGGTAGATGAGGCTGGTGAGATGGTTCAGTGACTGCAAAAGCACTTGCTGTGATGATGAGCTCATTTTAATCCCTGGTAGTAGAGAACTGACTTCACGAAAGTGTCCTCCGACCTCCACACATGCACTGTAGCATGCACCTGTCCCCCCCCATCATGCACACACACACACACACACACACACACACACACACACACACACACAATTTTTAAAAATTAAGTATCAGTGGAACCACTATCCATGCTTCCTGTTCCACTCCCATTCTACATCTGCTAGTCCATGCTTTCCTATAGCAAGGGCAGAGAGTTCTATGATCTACCAATATGTACTGGGTATCTACCAGAGGATAGAGGGAGCACAAACTTAAATAGCACCTATGTGGACCAACACTGAGAGGTTGCTTTGGGCGGGCCTGATTATAACATGGTGAAGAAGACAGGGCTGAGACCTTCAGCCATGCAGACACCTTAGCCCCAGGTACTGCTCCTTCCTTCCTTCCCACTTAGTTCTGATCCTTTGCTGTCCCCAGAGAGAGTTGAGAATAGGGGGCTATGTTTTTTCATGTTGTCTCAGCTTGCTAGCCCTCCTCATTAACCACTGAGATTCTTTCACGGAGATACTGCTTTCTAGCCTTCCAGAAGGAGGCAAAGCATCTCCCTCACACCAGCTCTTTCTTGGAGTAGAACTTTACAGATGCTAAAACAGTTCTAGTCACTGTAATATCCGTTCTGTGTCCTCATCCTTATCTTTTCTTTAGGACCCATGGGATTCCCAGGGCCTCCAGGGCCACCTGGTCTTCCTGGAGCACCTGGAGAGAAGGGATTACCTGGTCCTCCAGGCAGAAAAGGGCCCGTAGGCCCTCCAGGTAAGCTTCTGGTGGCCATCATCTCCTAAGGCATGCCCATACAGCCTCCCATTTAAGTAAAGTCTTATGCGGGCCAGCCTTCAGAAACCATTGTGAGTTAAGCTCTTCTGATATAAAGAGTGTATTTGTTTTCAATTGCCCCATCAAATCTCACATCTGATAAACTGTCAGAACAAATATGCTTAAGAATTAAGAGCTGGCATCACATATATTATTTATAAAGGAATAAATATTTGTGTGTTTTCCACCCATGAAACAGAGGAGGATTTGACTGCTCTTAAGACTGTATGTTTACTTCTTGCCCCCGAATTTCAATAGATGTCTATTTTCTGAAAAGTACAGTAGTTCCTATGGGATGGGAGGCTATTTAACTTAATTATTATGTAGCCAGTATTTCTTTAATCATAAGGAGGAACTGGGAAGAGAAAGTTCACACAGACATATACATGTAAGGTTAGTGGAAGTAATGTCTTTAAACATCCCCAAAACAGTATCATAGATATGCTGTGATAATTTGGAATGTTTTGCAATGTTTGTGGCACTTTAATCCCAGGAACAAACATAGCACACCACTTCATCGGGGTCACAGTACAGCGAGACCGAGGGCTGGTACTTGGATTCTTCTTGCTTCCTTTCTGTGCATATAATCTATAAAATGTGACAAATTAATACAGAATTTCCAGAAGGCTTTAAGTGCCATAATTCCTATACTCACTGATTCAGGACACATTCACCATAGAAAATCAGCTAGAATTGTCGGTTTCTCCAGAGAGTTTCATTTCAAGTCCTTGTAAAGATGAAAACTCCATTAGTACCAAATCATAGCGGCTTCTGTCAATCACAATGATGCAAATGCTTTATGTAAATACAACGCTGTCACTCTTGCTTGTCACCAACGCTCCCTCAAATTATTATTTATGTTCTCAGACATCGGTTTCACTTTTGTCCTCACTCACAAATTTAAATTTTCTTTCCACCATGTGAAAACCGTTACCTCCGTTTTGCATTTTCGGCTTTGGATCTCTTCAGGCTGCAGAGGTAAGAGTTACTGTGAAATGCATAATTTCCCCTGACTCTATTCCCTTGTCTTTTTTTTGCGTTGACCCTTTCCATGGTGTTTGTGAGTTAAGCTGCTGCACTTTTTGGTGTAGATGGGGTTTCTGGAGTCATAGGTTTTAATGTCTCGGCTTCTTCATTGCAGTCACCTCATATTAGTGTCCTGGTGGTGGCCCTCATTACAAGTCGTCAGGGTGAAATAGGCACTCAGCTCACAAAATTTCAGTTCAGTATGGGTGCTCTCATTGTTGAATGCCACAACCCATGATAGTGCAGCTCCTTTGATGATTCCTACAATGTAAACATATACAACGTCTCCAAGATGAGCAGCATCAACATTACTAAAAGACAGGCCCTTATACCCAATAAGAGGCAAGTCTATTTTTAAGGAAACATTTGTTTGTGTGTTAAAAATAAAATGTTCACACAATAGTCTGTTGCGTAAAATAATGTGTGATTTCTGTATCTGGCATTTTTAAAGAGAATAAAAAATACTCTCAAGGGGTGAAAAGCAGACATGTGTGGTGGGAAGCTGAGGCAAAAGTATTTTTCATGTCTTCCAGGCTAGCCTGAGCTATAGACTAAGACATTTTCTCAAAAGTCTACCAAAAGGGGGCTGCAGAGAGACCTTAGTAGCTAAGAGCACTGGCTGCTCTTTCAGAGAACCAGGGTCTGATTCCCAGCATCCACATGGCAACTTACAATTGTTTAGAACTTGAATTCCAGAGGCTAGGATGCTCCAACTGGCAACCACAGACACTAGGCATGTATGTGACACACAGACATACATGCAATCAGACGCCACATACATACAATTAAAAGAAAATTGTAAACCCACCCCACCTCCAAAAAAAAAAAAAAAAAAAAGAGAAAAAAGAAATAAATTGTGAAGATGTGTATTTATTCTTTCCAGGTGTTTGTTATTACCCTGAAGAAAATCACCCTGAAAACAGACCCATAAATTACTTTTAGAGATTTTAGAAGAGACACTTTATCTATTTTTTTTCGGCTCCTATATTATGAAAAGATAAAGAAAAACAGGATGAATATTCATAATTTAAAATTAAAACAACTGTTGAATGGATTTTTATTTCTGCCCTCTCAGTGTGATAAGTTGAAATTCATTCGAAGATAATATCGTACCCCTTATCCAAAGCCCAGCTAAAATGGGAGAGGTGTCACACCTCTGTAATACTAACACTTGTCGGAATGAGGCAGGAAGATTGTTTGATCCAAATTGCCGTGTGCTATATCGTGAGACGCTACCTCAAAAAGCCAAAACAATAACTAAAACAGACAGCCTCTTCTTGGAAAGGTCCAGTTTATCCCAGGAAAACAAGAGACATTCCTGTTCATCTCTCTCAGTAGCCTTGCAGCAAAGTCCAATTTTACATTTACAAAGTCCAGTTTTTAAGCTGGACATATTGTGAAAAGTTCTCTGGGTTCATTTGCTTGTAGTTTCATGCCATGTTTATGAAAGGTTAAATCCCAAGAAGCTTGCAGACTTCAGGTCCATTCTGAAAAAGCACAGGAAGTATTGTGTGGGTCGATACTCTGTGGTCATGCACAGAGCTTCCCAGGTCACCTTATTCCTTCACTGCTGCTATTTAAAACCATTATGCACATTTGCATGAACTTTGAGAAAACTGTAACCCACAAAATGGTGTGTTTTTAAACATTAATTTTCTTATAATTTATCACACATATACTAAGAGTTTTTTGGCTGTGGATGTAGCTCAATGGTAGAGCATGAGTATCTATCCATGGGTCCCATCCACAACACACACACACACACACACACACACACACACACACACACACACACACACACACACAGAGAGAGAGAGAGAGAGAGAGAGAGAGACAGAGAGAGAGACAGAGAGAGAGACAGAGAGACAGAGAGAGACAGAGAAACAGAGACAGAGGTGAAAGAGACACAGACACAGAGAAATAGAGAGAGAACAAGCTTGAGGCAGTGCGATTACGCTGGTGAGGAAGGTACATTTGGAACCAGAGCCTTCTGGATTGTAATCTGGACTCTACAGTGTTTGGGCTGTATAAATATAAAATGTAACCCTGAAGCCTCAGATCCCCGGGGCTTTCTTACCTGTGACAGTCTGAAAGCACAGCACGTGGCATGGTTGTCTGGGGAGTCTGGGGAGTGGAGTGATGAAGGGCTTCGCATAGACCCTGATACACGCAAGGCCTTCAGTATCTCTTTGCTGTTCTTGGTACTGCTCAGTGGTATTTTTGGCTCCTGTGGGATGTTTCTGAGTACTTACTGAAGCCTTGGGAAGCAGCCTGTCCTGATGTGAATACTAGCAATATGTTAAGAGTGTCAGCCCCCTCAGTACGATGGTCCTCAAGGTCAGAACGCCTGGTCTGTGCTCTTCACCTTGCTTGGGAACATGCTAGAAACGCACACATCAGATCCTGCTTCAGACCTCCTGATTCAGAAATTGCTTTCTGATTAACTGGCTGATGATTCTAATGTGCCGGTCTGAACTAAGCTCTGCATTGGTGCTTCTTAGCCCTGGCTGATACTGGAACCACCTGAAGGATTAAAATCATACCAAGCCTTGGAGTTCACCTCAGAAATTCCCAGGTGTTCCATCGGCAAAATACTTGAAAATCTCTTGTAGCTGAATTTATTAAGCCCATAGTTGAGGGTACAGCCGAGACTACCAAGTACCACAGTATTCCAGGATGTGGGGGGTGTGAGGGGAGGAGACATGTAACGGTTTAGCTTTGTGGCCACTGTAGACCATTCCAACATCCATTCAAGACTGAAAAACCATGGCACAAGCGCCTCTGGCCATCTTGAATTACATAGGGGAAACTGATACTAGGCAAATCCACCTGGTTCCAGTATAATGAATTAGAAACACACTAAGCTGAGCTTTGGGGACACCTAGTTCCTCTTACAGTGACATTTGTGGTTAGCTCACTGATGAAAAATGGCACAAAGGTTGTAAATCCCTTGAACAACAACATCAAAGTATTGTTATCTCAGCCAAGAGTGAGTAATCTCTATCTCTGCTTTTACTGGCTGTCCATCTCTCATTCCAGCAGTCAGTCACTTAATCCACAAAGGCTTTCTAGAAGATTTGTGTGTGTCTCTGCAGGGAGCAAGGCAAGTTCCCACCACTGTGGAGCTTACACTGGACAGTTGAAGATTCTTGTTCAGATTTTAGGACGGTGGCAGGAATCCATCCTTTCCCAGAGCTGGTTCATAAGCACGTGAACCCATTTATACAACAGTGCTTCCAATTGCAGGTGAACCCGGGCCTCCTGTCGATGTGGACTCCTGTCCTCGAATCCCAGGACTTCCTGGAGTGCCAGGTCCCAGAGGACCAGAAGGAGCTGTGGGGCACCCTGGACAGAGAGGACCCCCTGGACCAGGTATGGGCTTCTCCGAGTTAACTGTTGTAATAAAAATCTATGTGTTTTGTGATATTGTTTTTCAAGAGGACTCTAAATGACCCAGGGCAGCAAATCTGTGAAAACTTCCTTCTTCTTTTGCATTTTTGTGTGTCAGCATAAAGGGAATTGGATTCTAGATCCACACATCCTTTCTATTCTTGTGTTGAACTCCTATTTAAATCTTTTAGATCTGCCCAGCTCTTGGAGGGTGTGTTTGGAAACCCCATAGCACATCAGAGTAAATGGCTTGGTTTTGAACAGTAACAACAATAAAAATTAAAATTAAAAAAAAAAAAAAAGAAACAACCAAAAACAATTGAATGGGGAACCAGTAGAGCAGGAACAGCTTGTGAGAAGAGAGAAGGAAAGGAGCCACTTAGAAGATGGAGGTGAAGAGGGAATGTGGTTCTAGATTTTGTTGATGGCTACATTCCTGGAACTGACCTGATGAGCCCTGGTCAGTTGCTCTCAGGGTGGGAGGACCCTTATTAGCACACACACCAAACTGATGGCAAAAAAGTATTCTCCACGTGGTTTATTTTCTTCTTGCACATTCTGCCCACCTTGGGCAAGTTTTGCTGAGCTAAGGAGTGCTGGGCGTTGGGAAAGCACAGACCAGTTAGTTGTAGCATCTTTGAGTTCAGCGTCTGTGCGCAGAGGATCAAGAGAGACTGTGACCCGCCCCTCTCTTACTTCCTCCACCTCCTGACTGCAAGGAGGTGGTTCTTTTCAGTGTGGTGCTAAAGGATGTGGAAGGAGAACGAAATTTTGTATCACTTGTTTTCCTCCCACCCTGGAGACCACAGCAGCCTGGGAGGAGGATTCTCATTGCTTACTGATGGATCTCCACAAGGATCTGGGTGTGGTGATATTGTGTTCCCCAAAACATTGTGCACTCTAATAAACTTATCTGGGGTCAGAGAACAGAACAGCCACTAGATACAGAGGTCAGAAAATGGTGGCACACACGCCTTTAATCCTAGCATTCCAAAGGCAGAGATCCATCTGGATCTCTGTGAGTTCAAAGCCACACTGGAAACAGCCAGGCATGGTGACTCACACCTGTAATCCCAGGACATGATGGTAGAAAGCAGAAAGGTATATAAGGTATGAGGACAAGAAACTAGAAGCTTTTGGCCTGTTAAGCTTTTAGGCTTTTGAGCAGCACAGTTCAGCTGAAATTCATGCTGGATGAGGACTCAGAGGCTTCCAGTCTGAGGAAACAGGATCAGCTGAGGAATTGTTGAGGTGAGGTTGGCTGTAGCTTGTTCTGCTTCTCTGATCTTTCAGCGTTCACCCCAATACCTTGCTTCAGGTTTGATTTTATTAATAAAACCTTCTAGCAATTCATGCTATATCTGGGTCACAGAAGGTGTGTGCTAACTACTTGAAGGAAGCCACGATGCCCTGAGTACAGCTGTAGCACAGGGCAGCCCATCTCAACCTAGCGCTGGTGACTTTGGGGCCAGGTGATCTGTTCTGCAAAGGGCCACTCACTGTGGGGTGTTGAGTAGTGTTCTGGGCCTCTTCCCACTAGACATGAATATTGGACCCCTACCTTGTGACAGCCAGAAATGCTTCCAGATGTTAACAATGGTCTCTGGTGGACAGAAACACCTAACACTGAGACCTGTTTGTGAGGGAGAGGTATGGGAGGTTATCAGAAGTGGCAAAAGCGTCAATCTAAAGAGAAGTTAAAAAATCAAACAAACAAAAAACCCAAAACTTTGTTGTAGGGCTGGGGAGATGACTTGGTTGTTTTTTTCCCTCCCTCCCTCCCTCCCTCCCTCCCTCCCTCCCTCCCTCCCTCCCTCCCTCCCTCCTTCTCTTCTTCTTTCTTCTTCTTTCTTCTTCTTCTTCTTCTTCTTCTTCTTCTTCTTCTTCTTCTTCTTCTTCTTCTTCTTCTTCTTCTTCTTCTTCTTCTTCATTTTGTTGTTTTTTGAAACTTCTCTGTGTAGTTCCAGCTGTCCTGAAAATTGCTTTGTAGAGCAGGGTGGCCTTGAACTCAGGGATCCACTTGTCTCTGCCTCCAGAGTGCTGTGATGAAAAGTGTAAGCCGCAACCACATTGGCTTGGTAAGGTTCTTCCTGCATAAGCACCAGGAGCTGAATCCTATCCCCCAAAACCCTCGTAGAAAGAGTTCGGTTCAGCCAGTGTGCCTATAATCCCAGGGCTGGGAAGGTAGACACAGTAGGAACTCTGAGGCTTACTATACAGACAGGCTAGAAAGTCAGTAAATGTCAGGTTCCATGAGAGACTCTGTCTAAAAACAAAAGGGAGGGTGATTGAGAAAGACACTTGACTCTGACCTCTGGTTTCTACATCAATGTGCAAACACACACACACACACCTACACACAAATGTAAATAAACACACACACAAGTGTATGTGAACACACACACACCTACACACAAGTGTATGCGAACACATATACCTACACACACACACACACACACACACACACACACACACACACACACACCACTTTATAGGGACTTAAGCAAAAAGAAAAACAAAGAAAGTAAACACAGTTCTTCAAAGGCACAGCTGGCTGTATATCTGTCCACTCTATTTCTGCACATGTTTTTAAAGCGTCTGTCCTACCACAGTGTTTTGCAAACTGCTGTTCTTAACATGCCATTAGTTCTGTGTCATTACATATTTTCCAACAATATTGTCTGTGGCGGCTGCAGAATATTGCATTATTTGATTGTGCCATAATTCATTTAACCACCACTTTCATGAATTATTTATCGATTGTTTTGGTGCCAGTACTCTGCAAGAAATAAATGAATCCAAGTAGGCCCTGCCCTTGGAGCTGCAGAAAGGGGAAAGGGGAGCCGCTGGCAATAGGTTCCAATGTCTTGAAGGTTAGCAGGGGTAACTGAACTTACCTGGAGATGGAGAGAGGGATGAGGGACATCTAACCTCTGGGATGTCAAGCCTGGTGGAACTTCCGAATCCCTTCCTTCACCCCTCCTCCCTGGAGAGCCTTTTAAAACACATATTGCTGGCCCCAGCCTAGACTTCCTGTCTTGTCAAGTGTGGAGAAGGCTTCAAGATTCATTTTTCTAAGAGTTCTGAGTGCTGCTGCTGTTCTGGGCCACCTTAAATGCTTTTAAGGTGGTCTCACCTCTTCACTCTGATAAGCAACTCCTAAAGCATGTCTGTCTGGGTAATTAATATTTCATGCTTAAGCATCTCTGATTATACCAGAGAGGAAGTGTGACACTCTGAAACTTGACTACAGGTACTCTGCACTAGCATTCGGCTTCCTCACATCAAAGAGGGTGAATATAAAACGTATGAGCTGTCACTGATGGTCTGACATCACCAAATGACAGAATAAGCAGTAAATCTGTTTGCTGTCATTACTGTAGGTATTGTTTCCTTAACATAAGCTCCTTGAGAACCATGTCTGGTGTTAAGAGTTGACAGAAGGAGGCTGGAGAGATGATTCAATGGTTAAGACTACTTGCTGCTCAGTTATGAGGATCAGAGTTCAGATCCCAGCATCCACCATTGGGGAGCTCACATAGACCTGTAACTCCAGCTCTGAGGGATCAATACACTCTTCTGTCTTCTGTGGAAACTTGAATACACATGTACACATTCACACACACACACACACACACACACACACACACACACACACACAGGGTGGGTGTGTGGGTGTATAACTTTCAATAAAATTAATTTCTAGAAAAGAAGAATAGGCAGAAATAAGAAGAAAAATTACAAAAAGGAGAGGGAGAAATGCAAACCAGGCAGAAAAAGAGGGTTTGCAAAATATACCACCAAGTTCATTGACAGAATGAGTTGTAAACTTCAAAGTCTAGAGCAATAGTTACCAAAATGTGGTCCCCAATACCAGCAGCATCAGTACCATGTGGGAACTTGCCAGAAATGTGGATTCTTTGGACCTGGGCCAACCCATAGTGGCAGATGCTGATTCATAGCCATTTTGAAGGCTGCCATTCTGGACTCCTTTGGGTTTCTGTCCTGAAAAGCAACAGGGCCTGTGTGGCTGTGAATTGCTCAGGCATGGTTGACGAGGAAGACTGGGGTCCAGAGGGTTCCAAGCTCGTCAGTTACTGGAACAAAAGTAAAAACCCAGCCAGTGACTAAACTGCAGAGGTACAGAGAGGGGTCTTAGAGCAGGGCAGGGCAGGAAATGATACCTGTCATCCCTGATATTGCTAGCTTGTCAATCCCAGACCCTGCAGCTTTCTTCAGGGCCGGGGAATGGTTGACAGCACAGTTGGACAGTGTCTTCAGTCGAGCCCTCTATTTTCTAGGTTCACCCCTCTCATCAGCAAAGCCCGTCTCTTCTGTAGGGCTGGGGAGAACATCTCAGTAGACCTGAGGAGTTGACTGACACCCTTGGCTTTGTCATTGGGGTGCTAAGGAAGCAGGAGGCAAGAAGAAAGACCAGTAAAGTGGCCCCACCCTCCTAAGGAGACAGGAGTAGCAGGCATTTGTGAGCCACCCAACAGGGGTGCTGGAATCTTAACTCTGGTTGGTCCTCCTTTGGCTGAATGGCCAGTCTTAAGCTATATTTCAGTTTGCTCTGGCAGCCGTATGCTTGCACAGAGCTACACAAACACCCCATCCCTAGGTTCTGGTGGGCAAGTCTGAGATCAAGGTGGCCATGGGTTTAGTTCCTTTCCTGGTGGCTGCTTCTCCTTCTTCCTGCAAAGATCCCAGCCAGATTTGGTTTACCCACCCTAAGGGCCTTGTTATTGCTTTGATCATATCTTTAGAGATATTTTTGCCAAATATAGACATTCTAAGCCACTGGTAGTTAGGAACTCACTATGAATTTGGAAGAAAGGTGGCACACACCAGCCCATAATAAACTAATTCAAGAAGGTGGATAACAAGTAGAGTCTAGAAACATGGAGAGAGAGGGTTAGTAATTCAGTCAGATAGTTCTAATGGCATAAATGCCCGCAAACATGATGGGCTGCTACTATGACCCCATAGAACTGCAGTTAAGGAATTGCAAAGAAGAAAATGGAAGCCAATCACTTAAAACACCCTGCAAGACAAGTGCAGTTGCACCAAGATCCACAAGGATGCATCTGCAGCTTGTCAAGGAGGGGGTAGGGTGGCTGATGGACACCACCTCTGCCTTTGCTCCCTGGTTACTCCAGATGTGCTCTTCTCCATGCCTGCTTAAGTTTCTCTCTCCCTCTGGAGGAAGTGCAGACTGGGTTGTATATGTATACTGCTCTGAAGACTCCGTTGATAATTCACATGAAGGGTTTCACTTGAAACTAGCACATCCCAAACCCTTGATAAAAAGCCATTCCTAAGGACTGAATCCTAAGATGCATGTGGTGGCACATGCCTTAAATCAAGCACTTGGAAGGCAGAGGCAGGCAGATCTTTGAGTTCGAGGCCAGCCTGGTCTACAGAGCAAGTTCCAGGACAGCCAGGGCTACACAGAGAAACCCTGTCTCAAAAACCAACCAAACAAACAAACACAACCAACAAAAATGAATCCTGTTAAATTTTATTCACTCCTCCATCCAGATTTTAAAAACATCATGAAATAATATTAGATTATAAAGGAATTTCATGTTCAACATCTTCTAAAAGCAAAATAAGTAATAATAACAACAACAACAATACAATAATGAAGAAAATGGGATAACCTCCCTTTCAACACCTCCCTGGTCTGGGGCTACAGCTACGATCTAACCCTTTATCATATCATGGTGGAACTAAGGTCAATTTGCCACACCTTTCAGAACCTCAGTTTCCCTGGTCGCTTGGTGGAGGTCATAAGCTGATGTCATCCACTTGGGATGATTCCATGTCATCAAAGCGGAGAGGAAGCCCAGAGTCAGTTCATGGGGTATACAGGCTCCAGTTTTCACCACCATCATCATGAATTTTCCCACAGGGTGCAAAGGAGAGGCTGGGCTGGACGGCAGGAGGGGCCAGGATGGCATCCCTGGACCTCCTGGGCCTCCGGGACGCAAAGGTGACACTGGAGAGGCTGGCTGCCCTGGAGCACCAGGTAGAGTTCCCCTTTCTTCCCTTGTCTCTGACATTGCAGTCTCCACTCTCAGCCAGTTTTAAAGTGGATGTACGAATAGATTCGCCTTGGATACCAGCTCTGCAAATATTGGAAGGGATTTTCATGTTTTCTATTTTATACTAATACATCCCAATCACCTGGGAGGTGTTTCTATCCTTAGTAACCATTGGGGAGAGGTTTGTAAGACACCCCTCCTCCACACAGAGGAGCTGTGTTCTTGTGTAAATACAGACAGACTAGGGGTGCAGTTTCAAGTGGCAGATGGGTCCTGCTCCCCTCTGTTTCCTGATGCTGAGCATGATGCTGAAACACAGATATTAGAAAATGCTTATTAAATAGAATGCCCTAAATTGTGGGCTTTGTTTTCTTTCTTTCTGCAGGCCCTCCTGGTCCACCTGGTGATCCTGGGCCCAAGGGTTTTGGCCCTGGATACCTCAGTGGCTTCCTCCTTGTTCTCCACAGTCAGACAGATCAAGAACCTATCTGCCCTGTGGGTATGCCCCAGCTTTGGACTGGGTACAGTCTGTTGTACATGGAAGGACAAGAGAAGGCACACAATCAAGATCTTGGTATGGATACATCAGGATAGATGCTGTCATGTGATATGTAGGTCCATCCACATGATGCCCCTGACAGTAAAGTACTGGAGTTAACCTTATAGATTCATCAGCTTCTTAACCACTAATCTTCCATGGCATGACTACTTACAAACAAAACAAGTCTCTCATGCAAATTCCCATGATCTTGTTAGATCCCCCAGAGCCTCATTCTGGTGACTGGATTATGTGCTTATTACTCTTTTTTTTTTTTTTTTTTTTGACACATGGTTTCACTACATAGAGCTGGTTGACCTGGAACTGTGTAGACCAGGCTAGTCTCAAAGTCACAGAAACTTACCTGCCTCTGCTTCCTAAGTGCTGAAATTAAAGGCATGGGCCATCACAGGCGTGGGGCACCATAGGCATGAATGAGCCTTGATTTTTCTTTTTTCAGTATTCTTCTGCAATAGGATAAATGTAACCTTGTTATAGAATGCAACCTTTTGCTACTACATGTAAATGATTTAATTGGGCATGCTGAGTGCCTGTATGTATGGATGGATTGGTTGAAAGCAGAACTTGCTGGGTGCTTGCCATAGCATTGGCCAGTGCCAGCTCTCAGCCCTGTTCTGTTTGGTTTGGGAAATCATGGGACTTTAAACATTAGGGCTCTATGTTCTTTCCCATCTTTCAACAGCAGGTTTACAGGCAGCCATTCTTTAGGGACAAGGGAAAGGAGAATGAATGTTTATCTTGAACCTGCTTTCTCTAATATCGGGTTCTCCTCTTGCCCTGGTTGAACTGAAGCACCCGTCTTAACGCTCTGTAGAATCCCTGGGCAAAATCCAAACCCCTTAACAAGACTGCCAAAGCCCCACATCCTATACTACGGATACCCGGAGATGAAGTCACACAAATATTCTCCCTGGCTCCCACAAGCCTCCACTGAGCTCTGAGCCCAACGCTCTGTGCCTCTGGATCTCTCCATCTCAGCATCTTCTCATTTGAACGGTCACCACTATCTCCAAACCTAAAATTTTCACATTGGGTATCCCAGCATAGAATAAAGTTCCAGTCATCCTTCTGGGAATTCTGGGCAGCCCACACCTCTCATCTACAGGGCTTCTCCATTACCATCTGTTTGCTCTTTGGATTGGGAAGATATATGTGCTCAGCTCTACCCCTCAGTGGATTGTTGGACTCCAAAGAGAGGGATGAGTGGATGGAGGCTGGTCAACAAATCGGGGAGGTAGTCAAAGTGGTAATGGGCTCTAGCATGGCTTTCCATAGGTCATAGCAGGTGTCTATAAATGCCACATGTGGAAGTCACTGACTGGTTGCTTGCACACAACAGGCGGCTCATATACTGTGTCTTTTCTTTCCGAGGTTTGGCAGGGTCTTGTCTCCCTGTGTTTAGCACACTGCCCTTTGCCTACTGTAACATCCACCAAGTGTGCCACTATGCCCAGAGAAATGACAGGTCCTACTGGCTGTCCAGTGCTGCTCCTCTTCCTATGATGCCGCTCTCAGAGGAAGAGATCCGCCCTTACATCAGCCGTTGCGCTGTGTGTGAGGCCCCAGCACAGGCAGTGGCTGTCCATAGTCAGGACCAATCCATCCCACCGTGTCCACGGGCGTGGAGGAGCCTCTGGATCGGGTACTCGTTTCTGATGGTGAGTCTTCTCTACCCTTGAATCTTATTCCTGTCTAGATGGTAGTTCTGTGTACTGTGTAGATACCAGAGGATACAAAGTCAGCCGGGCCAGGGCAGACTATAGCCTGCTGAGATATAGGGCCATCATTATTGTTTTTAATTTTTTTTCTCATCAATTATTCTTTGGTAAGTTTTATAGAAGATAGATTTATTTCAGCCATCAGTGAAATTGGCCCCATTTGGCATAGACACCCCAAAACGCCCTTACTGCACCTCAGCAGATTTAAGTTGTTCTCTGTGGAGTGACTTACGTAAGAATTTTTAAATTTAAATGAGTATGTCGCTGATTCAGTCTGGGTGGTCTGGAGTAGCTGAGCCTTACTTCTTCACTTTTGTCTGGCTAGCACACCGGAGCTGGGGACCAAGGAGGAGGACAGGCACTCATGTCACCCGGCAGCTGCCTGGAGGACTTCAGAGCTGCACCGTTCCTTGAATGCCAGGGCCGACAGGGAACCTGCCACTTCTTTGCAAATGAATACAGCTTCTGGCTGACCACTGTCAGCCCAGACCTGCAGTTTTCCAGTGGCCCGTCACCGGACACCTTGAAAGATGTGCGGGCCCAGCGCCAGAAAACCAGCAGGTGCCAGGTCTGCATGAAGTACAGCTAGAGGATTCTAAACATGCCAACGGGCATCAACAGAGACATCCCAGGGAGGGAGAAAGATTCCCCCCAACGATTCTGGCAAATCCCGTGGTGCTCTCTCCTGTTTCCTTCAGCCATGCCTTGTCTCAGCATGGTTACTCCCGGAAAAGGTCCTCCTTTTCCTCGCTACAGGTCAAGCAGACACACGCTGCACACACACATTTGTTTGGCGCCCATCGATCTAGATGAAACCCACACATTCTCCTCTTATTGAGATGATGGAAGAACAGGCTTTATTTGAACATGTGTTAATTCCCAGAAAAGCGAGTGAATGACAACGACCAGATTAGAAATGACCGAAAACTTCATTCATTGGTTGGTAGAGTCTCAAACAACTGAAGTCAATTATTCTGCAATCCATTGGACTCCTGGCTAGATTTTACAGGAACAATATAAATAGGCCAACAAATGAAGCTACGAAGTAGAGATTTGCAGTGTTTCAAAATGATTTCCTCTATAATCTATTTTTTTTCTTAACCATGCACTTTAAATAATTGTGGGACCATGGCCCAAAGAGGTTTTTAAAAAGAGGAAGAAAAGAAAAACAGCCTCTCTCCACTGCCAGTATTAGCGGTTCATTTCAAAGCAGAGTGAGTCATTTTGCCAGGAAGGCCTGCAGTCCTGTATTCCAGGGCCTCGACATTAGCATAAACACTTCGCAGATGAATATAAAACATTATGTTCTCTTCTGCATTTTACAGAGAATAGAAATGCCTACTTTGGCAACCCTTTTGAAAAGTAGCAATTATTGAAAAAATATATTCAATAAGGGATTAGGGGCCTAAAAGCTATTAATGAATATTAAGGTAGTGATTCACAAAAATTGACTCCCGGTCCCAGGGAACCTGCAAACAGACCACTTTTCCCCAGTCGGGGGCCAGCGTGTCCTCCTGCTAATGGGACTGAAGCCACATGGGGCTTACTCAGGCAATCCAGAGGCTGATACAAAGCCTCTTGCTCTCCTCCCCAGGAGAACCTGCGAGGCTCCTCCTCCCCATGCATAATGGCTACCGACTCCTGAAGTGACAGGACTATCATTATGCACTTGGGAGAAAATTAAGGGCTGGCTTAATTAAACTTAGGTAAGAAGATCCATTTATGTCAGGGTCACCCCACCAGGAAGGCATGGGGTTCTCTGGAACAGAAACAAAGACAATATCCAATCTGAATTTTGTGTTTCTGATTCTTTTTTTTTAATGGGAGCATCCTTCTCGCCAATTTTCAAACATTCTTTATATTAAATTAGCATCATGGCAAGACGGCTGCTTGACACTGGGCCTTAGCAGCTCCTGCATGCTGTTAGCTAGGATCCATGTCAATTTGCAGTGATTTTTCTGCATACCAAAAGGTCTGTGGGCTACTAAGCCAGGGATCCCTACAAATCACAATTTAAAAGCTTGGCTAGAAAAGATTTTTTTTTTTTTTTTTTTGGAACTCACTTTCCTCAGCTAAAGTAAAATTGTCATTTTAATAGAGAGAAAGGATTTTCCCCTGAGAGTGACACTCATGTCAGAGCTCACTTTCCAGTGCACTTAAGAATAATTGAAAGAAAAACTCAATTAAAATTGTGTTTCTGGGGCTGGAGAGATGACTCAGTAGTTAAGAGCACTTACTGTTCTTGTAGAGGGTCTGAACTCAGTTCCTAGCGCCCAGGTCAGGTGGCTCATAGTCACCATTAACTCTAGTTCCTCTTCTGGCCTCCATGGGCACTCGTACACATGCAAATACTCACCCACAGACACATAGTTATACACATAATTAAAAACAAAGTAAATAAAAAAAAATTCTAAGACATGTTTTCTTTGCTATCCTTTGGTCAATGATGATCTCCTTAATGCAGAATACATTTAGTGTTTTGCTGTAGGCTTCCTGTGGGGTGGCAGTTTGAAGAGAACTTTCTGGTAAATACCATCTATTTTATTTTATTATTTTTTAAGCTAGCACCTCAGTCTGAAGTCCAACTTGGCCCAGAACTCACTACATAACCTCATGCTGGCTTCAAAATCTTGGCTATTGTCTGGAGCCTCCAAAGTGCTAGGAGTTCAGCTTTTTTTTTTTTTTTTTTTTTTTTTAAGAAACACGGTTTTTGTTTTGTTTTCAAGACACTGAATTGTCCTAGTCTGGAACTAACTACGTAACCAGGGCTGAATGTCTCTATTTTTAACATGAAATATTATCTTAATGTAGCAGAATATTTCCTATTGACCCATTTGAGTTTTGAGTTCATGCTATGCATGTTCAATATTTTGAGCATCTGTAATCGAAGCCTATTTCTTCTTTATGTGCATTACTCTTATGTTTCCAGAATCTTTATCACCCCAAACCAGGCCTCCTGAAAGTTCATCATGAACTTGGTCTGAGAACATGTCCGAGGAAGAGGTGAGGGGAACAGGTGAACCACTATAGTGCACACGGCTTGCTACACAACTACGTCAAATCCTTCAACTTTGCGCTTAGGATAGTGACAGGCTTCACAAATACGTTAGGACTGGCTGAATAAGGAGGGCAGCTTAGCCGCCTGAGATAGCAAGCATGAAGCAGTTCAAAGTATTGATCCCACGGCCCCCCTCTGAATACGGCATGGATCAGAAATATATTTTGAAAGGGTCCAGAAGGGCAAAATAATAGGAAGAACATTCTTGGGACAGAGGAGCATGTTATTTTTAAAGTTATTATCTCTCTTTCCATCTGGCTATATATCAATGTTTTTGGAACAGCCTTGCTCAGTGGGGACCATGAACAAAGCTTTGTAGTTATCCTAACCTATTACTGTGATGGTCTTATCTAAACCTCGTTTTCAAGACCTCCACCCTTGACTGGCTGGAATGTGCCTAGGTCCCAAATGAGAATTACTTTGAGGCCCCATCCTAGAGCACCGACTAGATGCTTCCTTCTGGGTCTTCATTCTTGGTAAGGGGAACCCATCAGTCCTGCAGGTTGTCCATGCTGCATGTGGTCTGTTCCTCAAGCTGAAACTTACATCCCTGCTTGGGTGGGCTGCTCCTCCCTCTCCATGCTTCTTGCATCTCGTACACAGCTTTCCACCTAGTCTCTCACAGGAGATATCTCCAGTGTGGAATCCCAGCCATACTCTAAGTTCCACCCAAATTAGATTGTGTTATCTTTTGGCTTCAGATACACAATGACCGCACTGCTTGTGCAGTTCAAATGACTTCACATGGGGTGAAAGGTCCCTGGTGGACTGTGAGGCTTATGCCTGTGAGTGTCTCTTGTCAGCATGAGCTGGACACAGCTCTGTGACCGATCACATACCTTTGTGTCTTTGGCTCCTCTTTCTACCATCAATGTCCTCCCTTGGGTCCATTGGTTCAGTAGACACGTTTATCCTAGCACAATAGATTAGTGTGGATATATGAACTTCCCAAAGAGACTTGGGTGGGGGGAGGAGGGCTGTGTGCTCTCCATCACTTCTCTAAAGCGTCTCAGCGCACTTCTTTCATTCCCTGGTTAAAAACCGAAGCCCTTGTGGGGCAGGGACCATGCTTTGCTAGTCTTTGGATGTCCAGGGTTAGCATAGGAATGTGCCTATTACTGACTCAATTCTGTCATTCAGTGACAATTTCCTATGCCTTATTAAGCCTTTGGTGTTCCTCTCTGCATATAAGATCTCATTGGTCAAAGGGTGCCCAGCACAATAAGCCTTTCTTACTTCAGGATATCAGAAGGTTAAACATACCCACATATTCCACAAGCTCCTAATACAATTATCACTGTAGTGCCAATCAACAAGCACTGACCCCTCTTCACTCCATCATTAATTACTTCCTGATGAACTGAAATTTCAGAGATGAGATCTGCTCTGAGAGTTGGCAGAAAGAAGATCCTCCGCTGAAGTGACATGACTCATGCTACAAATCTGTATTCCCTAATGATTTAAGGGCTTCTTGGCACCAGGTTTGCCTCTGTGTATGTTTTTGTGTGTTTTGAGTGCTTAGAAAAAGTCAGCAGAATGGCCCCTGAGACTTGAACTTCCATCAGAGAGTTTCTTTGGTACTTCCTGCAGGTTGCCACCGAACAGACCACTCTCCTTTGTGGTCAGGGCTTCTACCAGCCCACTGGAATAATTTCACAGTCGTCTATTTTACTTGGTATGGTTATAAGAATAGTGGGAAAAGGAGGACTCCAAACGGGTTGGACCCAGATTTCAATCCATGTGTCCCTTCCCAGTTGTGTTGCCGTGGGTGAGTTCTGCTGAATTTCCCTCGTTTATAAGGTAGGACATTACATTCCTGTTGAAAATTAAGGTTGGATTATTGCCTAGCTAGTGCATAGCAGTCACCATGCACCAATTATGGTCACATCTTCTATTTAAAATAAGGTATTTAATATGGAAACTATTTCTTGCCTTCTCCCCCCCCACAACAAAAATTACATGTTGATTCTCACAGGGGATATAAATTACTGATTAGAATAATTCATACCTAGCCAGTTCTTAACATCTTTGGGAATGCTCCTTTATTTCAATTCTCGAAGTTATTGTACCACAAAAAGTTATCACAATTTCCTGCAGGGACATTATGAGTAAGGTCTGCAGGGAACAAACAATTGACATTAAAAAAATCAGCATTCTATAATTGTCACTGTTATCTGCAAGAAATTCTGCATAATGCATTTTAAACCAGGCGTCTAGCTGCCACATCCATGTGAAATGCTTGAATTTTTATGGTGCTTAAATATTTAATGATTCATTGGGAAAACGTGAAACATGTCTGGGAAACTGCATCCCTTTCTCTAGCCTGTGGTTTAAGAGTAAAAAATTTTGATCACGCAACTTTTGCAAGATACTTGATCTACTACTGACACATAAATATTTGCTGTATTGTCACTTATGTTATAGTTCATTATATATAAAATCGTGTGACAGCTTCCAAAACCACTGTTTTCGATGAATGTATTTTCTTTTAAGCCCAAGTGGGTTTCCTTTTATATGTATATGTGTTCTTGTATACAGATACATGTATGCATGAAGTTGTGCTTATGTGCATGTGCTGTGTGTATGTAGGGTAGAGGTCCTAAATTGTTATTCCCTGGGTGCTCCATCCACCTTGTTTTTTGGGATAGCATCTTCATTGACCTGAAATTCACCAAGTAGGCTAGCTGGCTGGCCAGGGAGCCCCCAGGTACCCACCTGTTTCTTTGTCCTCAACACTGGGATCACAAGCATGCACCACCATGTCTGAAAGGAAATAAAACCAGGCCTCAGGCAAGAGGGTCAAATCAATCATAGGTGATGGGCAGTATGGGTTTCAGCCCTTTCCAGGCCTTAGCAGTCATGTTAAGCAAGATGAGACTGCCTACTTCCAGGATTATTTGAAGGGCTGAAGGCATGAAGGCCAACTGTAGAGATACACATTGTAAGATACTGTGACTTGTAGCCTCCCTGTGCTAGTGAGCTTTTCATTGCTCATATCAGATGTCAGAGAGAAACAATTTAGACCTTTTTTGGACTCAGTTTCAGCTCAAGCTTTGCTGGATTAACTGAGGTGTGTAGAGGAGTCTCTTGTTGTGGGAGCATGGAGCAGAGGCTGCTCACCTCACAGTGGCCAGGAAACAGACTGAGAGAGACCAAGAGTGGCCCAGATCAGCATACAGCTCCCAAGCACAGGCCTGCACTGGCTGACTCACAACTAGGTTCCACCTCTGAAAATTTCCATCACTTCTCAGCAGCATCGTGAGACTTGAACATGTCAGTCTGAAGGGGGACAGCGTCAGCACAAGGGATACTTCCTATTCAAACCACAACAGCATGCACGGTTGGACATGGGTATTCTTGGCGTACCAGGGAGCGTTTAAAATGGGTGACAGAATGTTATGCTGGTCCCAGAAAGAACGTACGAGACTGGAGATGACTCAGATGGTAAAGTACCTGCAGCATAAAATGAAGGTCTGAGTCCGGATTCCCAACACCCATGGTCAAGCTGGGAGTGATCCTTTTCATCTAGACCTAGTACAGAGCAGTGTGCAGAGGGGGATCCCTGAGCCCTCCGGCTAGACAGTCTAGCCCATCCGTGCCTGCTTCAGCGAGAACTTGTGTCAAAAAATAATGTGATGGTACTGGGGCCTGGAAAGATGGCCCAGTGGTTCAGAATAGTGGCTGCTCATTTAGAGAACTGAAATTTGGTTCACAGCACTCCTGTTTGGCGGCTTACGGTCTCAGGGGACCCAATGCCCTCTTCTGGCTTCTCTGGGCACCTGCACATACACGCACAGATGCACGCACACATACACAACACAGACACAGACACAAACACACAGGAATTTGTGAAGCACTTTGTCATAATATGAATGAGCCCACTTCAATCCTCAAGCATTTCCTGATCCTGACATTTCAAAATAATGCTGAAGGCACAGTGAGGAGAGATGAGAGGAATGTGAATATATTCTCCCAGTTCCTGCTCTGGGAAGGAAGATGCTCTAACGGCACAGTCAGCATTGGCAAGTGACACGGAGATACTAAGAGATGTAGACCAAACAAAAACAGCAGGTCTGTGATGCTGGCTGTGGTCTCTAGGAAAGGCCTCAGCTAGGGGACAGGATGAGGAGGACATAAAGGGCTGAGGGAGAGGTGATGCCATTCCTTACACAACACTGAAAAGATCCCAGTATCAGAAGCATCCATAGCTCAGATGGGAAGACCAGCGAGCGGGCTGTTAAGAACAAACAGGCTGAGGTCCAAAGCTGCTGGGAGGCCAGTTATTGAGGTTAATGGCTCTGACCTTTCCCATTTGTCAACAGACAAACAATAAAAGATATTTGAGATGCTGAGCGGTATTGCTAAAACGGGCTTTGGAAGCCCAACTGGCAACAGTATGTAGAGTTGAGTGAAGAGGTATTTTAAGTATTGAGACTTCAAGGACCTTCAAAGCTGAGCGCTTATGATTCTAGAATACTAGAGTAAAAAAAAAAAATAAGAAAGTAGGGGGAGTGGGAATTAGGTGAGAAAATTGCTGCAGTGATCCAAGGGAACGGATAGATGAAATGATACACTTATAAGTAATGGAATACATTTCTTTCCTGGACACAGACTCCCAAGAGAGGTCCAATCTCTGTGGCAGCATCACCTCTGGTCATTCCTGTATCCAACTCCCCTGGCCAATGCCACTAAGTCTAGTTATTTTACTGTTTAGCTCCAGCCCAGCAGGCATTCCTATGGGCAACTTTGAAAATCACAGGAAACACACCTAAAGTCATCAAGAGGAAGCCATTTTAACTAGTCCTCCCTCTTGAGAACCAGGAAAATATTCTGAATGAAGAGGTCTGTTAAGCTGACTGACCCCACCACTTGGGTAGACTGGGTACATAAAAGACAACTGGAAGATTATTAATAAAGGAGCCACATTTAAAAATCGGCTTTCGGTGCTGATTACCTCCCTGTTAGAGGTAATCAGCTTCTGCTAACCTTTCTTAGTCCACTTCCAGTTTCCTGTCATAACTTTCAGCATTCCTTATTGTGGATGGGGCAAAAACAAGAAAAAAATTCCAGACACAGAAAACAATAAGTACTGGCTGAAGGCAAGCCCATTATTCGAATAACATAATTAATTATCATAATTTCCAGAACATCTTTATTCTGAAATATTCTTGGTTTTCACTTGTAACTAAAATGACCTTTCCCACATCTATAATAAACATTTGGTGACATTCTGCTTCATAAAGAAAAAATGCGTATTATAACTATAGCATCCAAAATTGGGATTCCACTGTCTTTGTGTCCAAAGGCACAAAGACAGAGCAAGCAGGTACTATTATGGGATTCAAGCTACATAAAAAATAATAATAAACCATTGCCATGTACAAGCTAGTGGAGTTCTAATACAATTGAAAATGAACTTTGGTGGGGAACTAACACTTAGTTAGCCTCTGAGTGTGGAAGGAGACAGGGAAGGGATGGGAAGGTAAATAGTAGGGCTGTTCTAGGGTCATTCAGAACCACACCACACATAGAGATGACTAAGGAGGGTGAGATAAGAGTATTAGGGAAGAATCTCCAGGTTCTCTCAAAAGATGGCACATAGGGAGGAGGTTATTTCTTATTGTGGTTATGAAAGGTTTGAAAGACAAGAATAATCAAGCTTGACCATTTATTTATTTACTTCTTAAATACTTTATTTAAATATATTTTATGTGCATTGTTGTGAAAGTGTCAGATCCCCTGGAACTGGAGTTACAGACAGTTGTGAGCTGCCATGTGGGTGCTGGGAATTGGACCCGGGTCCTCTGGAAGAGCAGTCAGTGCTCTTAACTGCTGAACCATCTCTCCAGTCCCGACCATTCTAATTTAAGTGTGTGTAAAGGTGCCAGGCTCATGGGCATAATTCATAACAACAACTAGCTATGGCTTTACACCAATTACAAAGTAAACCAAGGTGCTCAGGCATCACTGTCTGGAGAGCTTGTCCCAATGCTCTCAGACTTCACGGATTTGCTTAGCCCATTTATATGCAAGTGTCAAAGACATTCCAGGTAGATTCATATTAGCAACTAGACACGGAGCTGCACAGTTGGCATACTCCAGATGTGTCAAATGCACACAATGGAAAGCAGAGATGTTAATAGCCTCAAAATGTCAACCCTGGGCACCGGCTCCTTAGTGCTGAGTAGTTGTTTGTCGTTTTATTTATATACTGTGAATTTCTTTCCTTCCTTCCTTCATCGTCTCCTCTCCCCTTCCCTCCCCCCTCCATTCTTCCTTCTTTCTTCAAGACAGGGCCTCTGTGTGTGTGTGTGTGTGTGTGTGTGTGTGTGTGTGTGTGTGTGTGTGTGTATTCTGGCTGGCTTAGAACTTGATATGTAGACCATCCTGACTTTGAACTCAGAGATCCTCCTGCTCCTGGCTCCTGAGTGCTGAGATTGAAGATGTGTGTCACTATGCCTGGCCTATGAATTTTCTTAAAGGACATATAATACTTAGCTTAGAGTCTGTTTTACTGGTTACAAGTTTCTTGATTTATTATATAATTAGTCTTCTGAAAGCACACACACACACATTTAAAAATAGAATATAAAACTGTAAACAAAGAAAGTCAGGTCCCACACACTCCCCCTCCAAAGCCAATCTGTATTAACAGTCTGCATTGTGCATTAAGAAAGCCTGTCTACAATTTTTATAATAGAAAACTCTACATGAATGGTGGGTTAAAATGGGAGCATCATTTGCTGCTCCTGACTCCCTCCTAACTAAACGCTCCACGACAGTGAGGCAGTAGCGATCGACATTCTGGCTTTGTCCTTTTATTCTCAGAACACAAGCAACAGAAATCCCTTAAGTGACTTGGACAATCTGTGTATTAAACACTGCAGTTCTCTGGGGGCATTTTTTGGACACTTGTTTATAACAGACAGCAGCCACAGTGGCCAATGAAAAGGCACTTTACGAAGAAAAAAAAATACTTCCTGCAAATGGGATTCCAAGTGAGAAATCCACTGGATATCTCCACTTTGCTCTGTGATGTGGCACGTGCTTCTTGCTGCTCTGCAAAGGAGTTAACAAGTCTCCTGCTCCTGGAGGGGTGGCTGTGAACCCAAACTGCTGGTGCCACGGGATATCTGATGAGTTAGGAGGTGTCTTTCCTGTTCCCCTCCTGTCAGATATTCTACACACAGACAAAGCACCCCGCGGGGCCTGCGTGAAAGAGGATGGAATATCCTGGGAAGGCAGCCACATCGTCTTCCCATGTCACCATGGAAACATGCCAGGAGGACCAAGAGTGGCAGTGCACCTCCTGCCAAGCCGAGCACCCAGTGTACCAGGCAGAGTGAGAGCTGATCCTCTCACCTGGTGAAAACTGATCCTCTCACCTGGTGAAAACGTATTTCCTAAGAAGGTCACCGTCTTCAACCCCAATGTAGATGTGCCACTGAGTCAGGTAGAAAAGAAGGGAGTGTGAAAACTGGTCCCAGCTGAAGAGGTGACCTTTGGTTTAGGAGAGAGCATAGGACCAGACGGGCCACTCAGGGAAAGCCGTGCACTTCCTGGGACAAGCCTGGTTTCCAGATGTGTCAGCTGAGCTTGGGAATCTGGACATAGAGGGGCCATGGAGTGGCAGTTCATGGCAGACATGAGTGATCTGCAACAATAATGGTAAGCTCTGCCTTTGTTTAAAGCCAATTAGGGGCTTGGGGAGCAAGCTGAATGGGCTACAGTCCCACAGCTGGGCCATGTCTTCCCAGGCGTGGTGCCACGTCACTGGCCGTCAAATCTGTGCAGGCGCTGTCTCCTCATCTCTTCTTCTGGCGTGAGTCGGAACCCATAGGGTGTGGGGCCGTTTCTGGTATTTCCTGCAGGGAGAAAGCGAAGAGGGAAATCACACACCCGGCCTATCCATCGTTCTGATGTTTACAAGGCACCACGTACCCTAGAATTCCAAGAGGAGAAAACCAGCTGTTCTGGTGTCGTCTTTATTTCAACATTTAAAAAGACACATAAACATATTTCAACTGTAGCTGTCAATACTAATTTCAACAGAGTAAATATTTCTTAGTGTGGTTCAGTCTATGAGCTTAATTGGATTCATTCTCAGCTTCTTGATACTCAGTCCACTTTGACTGTTTTCTCCTACCGTGTTCCACAGTTTCCATCAGTTAACCTCCCATGTATCTCAAGGGTTGCTTTTACCTTTTATGCCCAGCTCAACTAACTCCTCCCTAGCCTACTGCTGACTACACTGGCTGGCTTCTCCTGCCGAGCCCTGGGGTCTCCCCTTTCCTCCTTCTAACCTGCCTGTCTTAGCAGCCTGGGTATCAGAAGCACACCTGACTGAGACACATGAGTCCCATCTTCCTAGAGAAGGGCAGCACACGCACAATGGAGAGCAGGAGCAGAGTTAACTGACCCAGCGGCAGTGACATAATGTCTCAAGGGATTCATGTTCTGCCTTTTTTTTAATGCCCTTCTTAATCAACTCACCTCTCTCTCTCTCTCTCTCTCTCTCTCTCTCTCTCTCTCTCTCTCTCTCTCTCTCTCTCTCTCTCTCTCACACACACACACACACACACACACACACACACTGTGCTAGCTGGCAGACAAAAACACAAAGGCAGTATTTAAAGGTCACATGACTGAGAGGAAGGTTCTTCAGTCTGTAGACATACTCCAAATGTAGGCTGTGAGAGTTTAAGTACTTCAGTCAGTACATGGAGGCATTCTTTGAAGGAGAGATCTATAGTCTTTGACCTTAAACCCCAGGAAGGAATTTTCATACCCTCTGTTGGATGCAGGTAAGTAGCTGACACCAAAACGCCATACCTTTTCACTCCTGGATCTTCAAACCCACTGATGGGCTATGAATCTTCTTCTCATCACCTATATCAACCCGAAGTCTCACTCTCTATTTCAACACCTGGCTGGCCCTGGAATCTTCCCCCATACAAACTCCTTAGCCTTCAGACTTTCTGTTAGGTGTCCTCATTCGGCAGCTGCCACATTCTGCCAGACAGTGTTGCCATCTGTGTGCACCTCTGCTCCCTCCTCCCAGGGACAGAAGCTAAGGTGGTAGGGGACATCAATGACACTTCTCACCCCTCACTACCTGGATCAGTCCCAAATACATAGCTGTTGTCAAAATAATATGGTGATAACAGCACTTGCTTATGACTTCCAGAGGGATAGGTTATGACATCACCCATCACGGCTCACTCAGGACTGATCCAGGGAGCAAAGGCTTTGAACTCCCTGGCCACATGAGAGGATGAGGATACTTGTTTTCTCTGAAGGAAAGCAAGTGGGCATGTGCTCTTTCTTGTTCATTCTCTACGCATGGCTCTCTTCCAAAGACATTTCATTGTGTTCATATTGACAAGGCAGATCACTGTCACAACTATAGCGAGGTGTCAGAGAAATCGGGGGTGGGGTGGGGTGGGGTGGGGGGGTGGGCAGGGCTGATTTCTGAAATCAAGGGTTGAATAATCAATACAATCCATGACTGGGATTTTAGTTGTCAAAGAAAAGCTCACAAAAAGTAGGCAAGAAACTTTTGTGTGATCTTGTTTCTGTATTGTTACAGGAACCCTGATGCTTACTTCTAACCAGTCCTTTCTTGTTGAGCTCCTAGGACGATGACTTCTTATGCCCGTGTATCCCTTCTTGACTGGAACAATTGAAGGGAATAGGGAAGGTCTTCTCCCCATGTTCAACCCTAATGATGAACCTTTTCTTTATGGCCTTTTAGTAGACAGCAAAACGTATGTCACTGTCTTAACCTTGATTAAAGATGACAGTGAATAAATACACTAAAAAACTTACACCATGACCATTTTATGAATCTTCAAGATTCAAAGTCTTACAGGATATATAGTTCTTGCTGTTTTTAATGAAGGAATTTGTCTTTGTTCAAAATGGTGAATTTTTGAAATGGCAAATACATGAATCAAATCAACACAAGTTTATTGCTTAACATTGTTTCATGTTAACTGGATCCAAATCCTACTTTGCTGTTTATGACTGCTTTTAACAAGAGAATTCTTAATTGTACTTATGAACCCAGGCCAGTATTTGACAGCTCACTGAAGATGGGCAAGGACTGTATTAGAATGAGCTGTGGTTAGAATCAGGAGCAGGCTCAACGTGGCAATGTTACCACAGGACATGAACCAATGGAAGTGGAGAGTGTCCTCAGACTCTCAAAGGAAACCAGTGTCCTCTCTTGTGTTTCTGTGACAGATGATCCACGATTGCCTTTGGGAGGACCAACTGTCTCATGATGGAAAGGAGCAAGGGTCAGGGGGCAGACAGTGAGGGTTCCTCAGGTCCAGGGCTCAGCATAAGTAGGCAGTATGCTCGTTCTCTCTCTCTCTCTCTCTCTCTCTCTCTCTCTCTCTCTCTCTCTCTCTCTCTCTCTCTCTCTCTCCTTCCCTCCCACCCTCCTTTCCTCCCTCCCTCCCTCCCTCCCACCCTCCTTTCCTCCCTCTCTGGGTAGGGTACCACAAGTCCTATGTTCAGCACAAGTAGGCAGTTCTCTCTCTCTTTCTCTCTCTAGCTAGGGTTCCACAGGTCCAGTGCTCAACATAAGTAGGCAGTGTATACATGCTCGCTCTCTCTCTGGACCCATTTGCAGGGCATTCAAGGAGAACCCAGGCTTAGCCAACGGAAGAAATGCCACATGCTGAGTCGAGGACTCACATCCCTATCCACTCAGAGGTATGAAAGTCACTCCATTTATAGAGCCCTCTCAAGGGCTCCTATTTCACTTAGCTTTTGTTCCCAACCTAGTCATCTCAGTTCCACAGACGGGCCAAGTAAAGGACAGTGGGTATTAGTAAGACATCTCAGGTCACTTGGCCAGTGCAGAAAGGAACAATACTTGAGCCAAGGTTTTCTGGCCTCTTATAACCTACCCAACTGCCATCACTTCTTAGCCATGGAACAAGTTAGACACCATACCTCCTTGCCACATCTGACCTTTCCACCCACACTCAGTGATTCTCTTCATGGATATGTGGGGCTCACTTGAACACAGAAACCCAGGCAAGTGCAGTGCAAGATAGCAACTCTTATGAGCCTCAGCTAATATCAAAGATCTAGGTCAGGTCTAAAATCCCACCTCCTGTTTCCTCAAATCCCAAAGCAAAGCCGAGCGGTCCAGTTCGGCCAGAGTGCCACAACACCATGGTCTCCATTAGCACTATAGCATTAACTAGGCATCACCTTCTGTGTATTGTGAAAAATCCTTCAAATTCACTTTCTGGTAATAGCAAAGCTACCCTACTATCTGAACTGCTTATTCCAGGATTCAAACACTATGTCACTCTGAGTCCTACTTAGTTTTTAAGTGTACACAAATCTCTGATATTCTGAGAGGAATTTTAAGTCGGCTGTCAGTCAGTCAGTCACTCACCTACTGCTTGCTATGTGTACACTGTGGGTCAACACGATGCCAGGAACAAAGTTCTCATCCACTGCCATCAATTTCCTTCCTTTGCACTGACTTTTAGACACATTTCTGGGATTTCTGTCCACCCGCATCATCTATTACTCCTCTGTCTTCTAGAACCTCAAAGGGACCAGGGTCCTGCACGCATGTCTCAAAGAGCCTTATTCTCATGTTTCTGACATAATCTCAAGTTGGTTCAAGGCCAGCCTGGTCTACAGAGCTAGTCCAGGACAGACTCCAAAGCTACAGGGAAACCCCGTCTCAAAAAACCAAAACCAAAACCAAAACCAAACAAACAAAACAAAAACAAACAAATTAAAAAAAAAACAAAAAAAGAAAAGAAAAGAAAAAAAGAAATGAATAGCAAAATATAATTAACAAACTTTACTGAGCAGCACATTTTTGTGACACGGAGGAGCCTTTGGGCTGTTGGGAAAGCCCAAGTGTCCAGCATGGACCTTTCTTCCATTTAGTTAAATAATCACATATTGAACATTTCCAGGCGGCCTGGGTGAAATGGCCCTACTCTGAAGAGCCTGGTAAAGAATATTGGTATTTATGAGACTCACCCCCACCGCCATGTCCCTGTAAATGGAGGTCAGACCCCAATCTTACTCAAAGAAACAGTGAGCATGCTTCAAGGGGCCCTGGGAACACTTCCTATTTAAGATGACTTAGCTCGATTACAGCTTCAGTACTGAGATCATACAATTTATTGATTTGTGGTTCTTGATGGAAAAATTCCAGTTTTCTACCCTTATGTATAATACAGTAATCTCTACATTTTATGGCTAAAAGAAGGGAAGTAATTTTCTCTAGGTAAGAATTGCTGGAGAGTGCTGAGAGATCATGGCCATTTTCCCTACTGTTCACCACTGGTGTAAATAGGAATGTTTAATTTGCTGGCATTCACAGATCTGCACATGAGCCAATAAGCACTCATGCCATTCACATTATACTACGGAGAAGTCACAAGATGGGATCATATCCTTCCCTTAAAGTAGAGGGCTGAAGAAGGGCAAAGAAAGTACAAACTCTAAACAAACTACTAGCATTCTGTGGTATATCTGCCGAGGAAAAGGGGCAGCAGCATGGGTCCCCTATGCTCTTTCAAGAACGTTACTTTATTAGAATTGCAAAGGCTCCTGAAAAGACAGTTGCTAAATGATTTACTTAAAAAGACCAGAAAGGTCTGGAAGAAACCCCAGGTCTAAGAGCTTGAAAGATGACCTTTGAATGAGGGTAGGCACTTAGGTACAATGTTATTACCTAATTCAGAGTCATTAATTATAATATGATCTCTCTCTTTCAAAATAGTTGGGTCTTCACCCAAAAGCACATGACTTTCATACCATGGAAGTTTCATGATGGCTTGAAAGAAGGGTAACAGATAGTCATGACTTGAAAGAAAAACACTGATATTCTCATTCTGCCAATCAATCAAGCCAGGCAACCCCAAATCTCAACTGGCATCTGGGATCTCAGCCTGAAAGGCTTTGAGATGGCCCTGCTTTTACACGGTTCTCTTGCCTCCAGTTGGTTGGTGTTGATGCCATTTAATGGACACGAGTGACTTGGGACCAACAGGCTAGGTAGGAAGCTACTGAGTAAATGAACCTGTCAGGTGCATGGTGTCAGGCATACTGTTTCTCAGAAAGAGTCAGCATGTGGTCTAACTCTGCTACATGCCCACCTAGGTATTATCAGCCTTCTCTTGGGAGTATATTATGTGATCAACTTTTATGAATAGAACACGTGGAACCAAACACATAGGTAGAAATACAGAAGCTCTCCAGAACTCAGAATACCCCACTGCTTCCTTCCAGAACGAAATGTGCCTTTCTTGCATGTTTTACCAACTTTCTAATATTCTAATTTCTTCATCCTTGGGTCCTTACAGCCATGTTCTTTTCTTTTCATTTTTTTTTTTACTAAGAAATTGTTTATTCATTTTATATCCCAATCACAGATCTCCCTCTCATCCCTCATCCTGCACCCGCTGCACTGCCTTCACCCCAACCCATCCCCCATCCCCTCTTCCAAAAAGGTAAGGTCTCCCATGGGGAGTCAGCAAAGCCTGTTACATTCAGTTGAGGCAGGTCCAAACCCCTCCACCCTGCATCAAGGCTGAGCAAGGTGTCCCACCATAGTTAATAGGCTCCAAAAAGCCAGTTCATGCACCAGGGATAGATCCTGATCCCACTGCCAGGAGCCCCTAAAACATGTTCTTCTCTTTAAAGCCTCTGGGTTGCCTAGAGTCTTAGCCTCCTTCCCTCCCCTTCTTCCAGATTACTCTGCCTCCTTCTCCCCCACCTCTTATTTCTGTGCTGATTTCTAATACACAGGTCCATTTTCACCCACACCATCCATAAGAGAATTCATAAAAGTCAATCTGAATGGCGTTATCCTTACTTACTTTCTGTAAGATACTTTTTTCTACTCTGTGAATATATGTTGTTCTCACTGGTTAATAAATAGGCTGCTTTGGCCTAGGGCAAGGCAGCTTAGAGGTGGGTGGGAAATCAAAG
The DNA here is from genome assembly GCF_004664715.2 of Peromyscus leucopus. Lineage (NCBI taxonomy): Eukaryota > Metazoa > Chordata > Mammalia > Rodentia > Cricetidae > Peromyscus > Peromyscus leucopus. The sequence continues at coordinate 30,592,283 of NC_051074.1, forward strand.
GAGAGAAACAGGAAAGAGAAAGGCGGAGTCTAGGGAGATGCCAGCACCGGCAGGAGAAGCAAGATGTGAAAGTACGGGTAGGCCACAGCCACGTGGCAACTTATCGATAAACAGAAACGGGTTAAGTTATAAGAGCTAGCTAGCAAGAAGCTTGCCATAGGCCATACAGTTTGTAAATAATATGAGCCTCTGTGTGTTTACTTGGGTCCGAGCAGCTGCAGGACCTAGGGTGAGAGAGATCTGTCTGGACCACGCAGGGCTGGTGGGACCAGAGAAAAACATTACATTTGTGAAAGTCTTCCATGTTGCTCTGTGTGGTCTTGGTCCTACTTACCTTTCCCGGTAGAATTTTCTTCTCTGATTTACAGGGAAAGAACTGAGGTGGGAGGGTTTGAAGTAACTTACCCAAAGCACACAGCTCAAGCCCTCTTCTCTCTCCATGGTGTCCCAGACATGGATGTGCCAGTGCCTCATTGAACCTCAGAATCTCAATCTGAGGATGTCACTGTCTTACTGGAGACTCAGACACTGGATTTGCTTGAAAACACTGGAAACCATCCACCTTCTGCCCTCGCTATGACTCCCCACCAGTGCCAGTTTTACTTAGGACTCCTAAGTGTGCCTCTTGAAGTTAATATCCCCTTTGAGAAACATTAGGGGGCAGCAGAACCCAGCAATGGTAGCTTGCTGTGGATTCTGAAAGGAGGGAATACTTGATAACTTCTTCCAGAAACATGGAGGAGTAAGAAGGCAGCAGCTAACTGACGGTTGAACAACAGGGTCCCACTCTCATGAGGACTCGCCACAACGGGAGAGATTTATTTTAAATGATTAATGATTTTAATGCAAAATGTGCAACATACAAATTTTTAGAAACTTGGCTTGTCTTAAATCCCTTCAAATTTTTATCCCCTTAACGCTTTATTGTGAGGCATTCCAGTGAGTCTATACATGGCTTTTTCAAAGGCTTCTACAGACAATTAATAGGCTTTAGCAGCTCTAAAATTTCCTCAGTCTGTAGCAGAATGCTCTTGGTCAGTCATATGGAGGTGCCTCGGTTTGTCCAATCATATAAGCTGACTCTGGAGGTTCGAAGAGACTGCTCATCTCCAGGAAGCCCTACCCTTCTCCTGTTCTTTTGGATTTTTTTGTTTTTATTACTGGAAATCATCTAGAAATATTCATTGGGCAAATACATACAATCTCTTAGAAAAACAGACACAAGCTCCCTAAGGAAAGAAGCTATATTGTGTCCTTCACTCTGTGTCCTACTTGTGGAGACAGAGCGTTGGACACATATCTTCAGACACAGGTGTGAGGCCATGATTGACAGTGGAAAAATCGAAACCTGAAGGTAAAATACAGAAGTCAACTCTGTGCTATGGGTCTCTGGGGAGTGAGTAAAACATAAGAAACATACCTAGAAAATGCTAGAAGGATGAAAACCCATTAGCATATTAAATCCCAGTCCTCTCAGAGGCTGTGGGGTTGGGGTGGCTACAGTCCTGGCCTCTCCCGATGTTCCAGAAAAGTCCACAGCAGACAAGACAAACACAGGGATATGGATGTTCTCCACTACTAGCCAGGGTGCTTTTGCTCAAGTTCTATAGGCCTTCAAGAGTTCCCTGATGCCTGACCTGCACTTCTCGGGCAAACGAGACCTCCATTTATGCTGACATTTGCCTGGAAGGGATGGAGACTTGTGCTTAGAGCTGGTTCATGTGCCCATGACTGGTTCCCATGGAGTCTTCAGGGATGGCAGCACCCCCTCCCTGAGAGCACAGATTTGCCCTGACTATAGCCTGCAGCCGGGCGGGGTACCCTCTCTGGATGAGGGTGCTTGGTTCTGCCCTGTGGTAGCTGGACAGGGAAGCGCTGCCCTGTGCTCCTTTGGCAGTGTCCCCCAACTCATTTGGTCTCATTCAGTGCCCTGCTGCCACACTCCCCAAACAAAAAAGTTACTCTTAAGTTTTTCTTTTTAATTGGAATATTTGTATATTTACAAAAAAAAAATGGCAAAGATAACAGAACGTTCCATTCTGGTGACATTAACGCCTTAACGTTATTTGTCAATACTAAGAAACGACCATCAGTATATTACCACGAACTCAATTCCAGACTTCATTTGGACTTTGACAGTTTTCCTAAGTTTTTGTTTCACAGTCCAATCCAAGAAATTACAGTTCACTTAGACTCTTGGTTTGTGGGTATTTCTCAGTCATTCCTTGTTTCCTATGACCTTGACTGCCTGGCTAGACACCAGACAACAGAAATTCTTCAGTTAGGTTTGCCTGATGGGTTGGCCTCTTGATTAGACTGAAGTTCCAACTTTTGACAAAGAAGATAAAAGCCACAGAAATAAAGTGGACTCTTTGTCGTGTCCCCCACCCCCCACCCTGGCACGAACAGAATGAACTGCTGATGCAGCTAACCCTAAGCAACTGACTAAAGACTGTTTTGCCAAGTTTCTTTACTGTAGACTTTTGTTAAGATTGTATTTTTATCTATTTTTTTTAATGTGTATGTATATGTGTCTGTCTGTCTGTGAGCATGTGCAGATACCAGTAGAGGCCAGAAGAGGGCATTGGATATGCTGGAGCTGGGGTTTCACAGGGTTTTGAGGTGCCCAACATGGCTTCTGGGAATTGAATTTTGGTGCTATACAAGAGCAGCAAACACCCATAACAGCCAAGCTATGTCTCCAGACCCAGTCTAAAACCTTCTTTTGTGTTCCAAGAGGATAAAGCTTTGATCTTTGCTTTTATGAGTCCCCAGGATAAACTGGAAGTGGGTATTCCAAGTGAGACTTGTCACCTGGTTACTCATGCTTGGGACGCTCAAGAAGAGGTGGAGTCACTGATAGCCTTCAGTCAGCTCGGATGTCCCACGGCAGTGGTCCTGACTGTCTCTGCATTGTGACTTACTAGGTAATTTGGTTAAGAAATGGATTTGGGGTTGGTGGGGTTGCCAGTGAGCCCAGACACTCAGGTTTTACGGAAGTCCCGCATGACTGTGAAAATGATGTACACTGACCATTGTTACCAAGCAACTTGCAACTGAAAATATCCAGTAGTACTTGCATTGGCCAGCAGGTGGAACCAGAGGCCCACAACATGGGGTCTGCAGCCTAGAAAACTAGGACACATTCCAGTCAGCAAAGCATTCTGCATTGTAAGCAGAATAAGGGTCATTTTGAAACAGATGGGCTCTACAGAGGATGCTGCACCGGGTAGTGGGGAGCTGTTTACTATCTAGATTGTCTGCAGGTTATTTGCCAGCATCTAGCAGCTTCCACGTCACATCACAGTTCTTCCCGAGGAAAGGCTAACAGGGCACGGAGAGAGAGAACACGAATATAGGGATTTCTCATCGGTTACAAAGTCAGAATTAATTGTTGCTCTTGTGCATACGCCTTGTGTTTCTCACTGCCCCAGTCTGTAGCTCCCTTACAACCCAAAGTCCGAATCAGAAGGATGAACCCATACAATTGTGGTGATTTGATCAGACCAGATGCAGTAACAGTAGCAACAACACGTGATTTAAGCCTAACTGGTTCACATGTCCGCTCTAACCTGTGTCAGTTCCTGTTCTCACTGCTGCAACAACATTCCCAGCAGAAACGATGTAAGGGAGGGAGAATTCATTTGACTCGTGGCTTTGGAGTTCAGTGCAGGGCAGCTTGGTACCACATGCTCGGACAGAACCTGGTAGTAATGAGACTATGAGGCAGAGGACCTTTACCCCCTGGTGGACAGGAAGCAGGGCAGAGAAGAGCAGGAAGGGGCCAGGTCAAAAACACACCCCAGTCAACTACTTCTTTCAACCAAGCTGTGCCTCATACCTTTTGGTAGCTCCTCAGACTGCAAGCATACTGTAAATTCTGCAGTCATATTACAAATCCGTCAAGATGTTAAACGTCTCGTTTAGGAAGCACACACAGAGGTGTGTTTTGCTAATCTGGGCATTTATTTTGTTAAAATTAATTAATTTTTACTTATGTGCATGTGTGTGAGGCTTTGTGAGTATATGGGTACCACCTGCATGCAGGAGCAGTCTCCAGAAACAGGCATTAGATTGCCTGGAACTGGGGTTACATGTGGTTGTGAGTCACCACGTGAGTGCTGGGAACTGAACCTGGGTCCTCGGCAGAAGCAGTAAACCTTCCTAATGGCCGAGCCATCTCTCCAGGCCCAGATCTAGACATTTCTTAATTCAAACACGTTTACAATCAAGATTGACCCTGACACACCTCCATTTACCCTTTGCCCAGCCCTCCTACCTGTTCAGGCCACACTGCTTGTGCTAATCCAGAGGAATGGCAGATTGGAGGAAAGGAGAAAGAGAGAAAAGGAGGAGGGACAGAGGGAAAGACGGGTCCCTCAGCTCTCACAGTGATAACGCCTGATAATTTAGAGCATTGATAGTTAAGGAAGGAGAGACAAAGTGCGGTTTGACTTGGGGCTTTTCCTTGCGTAGCACTGGGCTAACGTGGACTTAAGGACAGGGTATTCCAAGAGATTCAGAGATCTGCAAAGCCCCTCCCACCCCCAACACACACAATGGGTTTTGCCAGGAGTACTCATTGACCTACCCTGTGATCTCAGGTAGCTGTTGCTCTCCTGCCTGTTGGTGCGAGTTCATAAAGGCACCTGCTAGGGACTGGATGTCTACCCCTTCGTCCCCTCAGTCCTAACCTTCACTGTGGTTGTGTCTGCAGGTGAAGCCTTTGGCAGGTTGTTAAATGGGGCCTCTACAGTGGAGCTGGTGCCCTTGGAAGGGGATGAAGACACCAGAGCTTGCTGTCTGCCACAGACACAATGGGGAGGCTATCACCCCAGGCAAGGGACCACACCAGAGCCCAATCATGCTAGCTCTTGGAACTCAAACAGCAGAAGCTAGGAAGCTTTGGAAATACTGCCCAGTCTGTTATGAAGCTCATTAATTAGCCTGGGCTCTACAGTTCTTGACACATTAGCAAACATCTGGGAGCAAGAAACAGACTAAGAGGTGAGATGTATTACATATATTTGATTGCACTGAGTGCTGTCTTAAAGGCCTTAAATATTCACACTATCCATTTTTTCAAATACCACAAGCCTGGCCAGTGCATAACTACATGTCCAGATGTACTGACATCAATGCATAATTACGGAAATGACCCCTGACCTGGGAAATTGTCCCTGACAGTCTTACTGGACCAGGGAAGCATGGCGATGGTTCAAAGCCATCATTAAAGAGAAAAGCCCCCTTGGGCATCCATTTCTTTTGCAGGTGGAAGCCTGGTGATGACAGTGAGTCAATCACAGGGCCACCGGCCAAGGGCACTATGAAAGGACAGCCCAGGGCAGATCCACCACAAGATAGAAAGCAGCTTCCATCCTACGGCCACATCCTCTGCCAGGCCAAAGCAACCAAGAAAGAAAAGCAAAGAAGACAGGAGGATGGGGCTGGGGGTGGGGCTGACAACCAGCCAAAGGAGGCACTCTGTAGAAAGTAGGATGTTCATGCCTTCAGAGTGGAAGATCTGGTGGGTAACTAGGAAGGTGAGGACGACTCGACCCCATTTCCTTCCCAAGTGGATAAGCTGTGAGATAAGCAGCCTGAGAGGCCTTCTGGAGAAATACACAAACAAGCAGGAGCCTTGGTCCTTAGTTTGTGGTCCTCAGAGCTCTGTCATTCTTATGTGGGTCAGAATCAGTGCGGAACTGTGATGGCTAAAGCCAATTTTATGATGTGGTAAAGTATCCTAGGAGAAGAATGTGTTTCGGAGTGTGATGGCATTGAACCTAACTCTGTATCTACACCCCACTCTCTGTGTGGTCTTCTAGGTCTGATAAACTCACTTCCATCCAGAACCCTGACTCTGTGGACCATTAGACCTTGTGCATCTGTGCACATCTCTATGCATGCATGAGCATACATATGCATGCTCTTGCAGGTACTTGTGTCTGCATGCATGCATTCCATATGTATATCTTCATTATACTCAGAAAGAGGTTTCCCTGAGACTAAAGCATAGCACTTTCAACAAACAAATCCTCCCAGGGGTTTCTCAGGCTCTTGAACTAGCCTGCCTCTATTTGCCTCAAGCTGGCTAGAATTAATCCCAAAAATGATTTTGAGGCATGACATTCTATATTATTGAGGTTTGACAACAATGAAAGTGAGTTACTCCCGAACACCTGTCCACCATCGTCAGAAAAGCAAAGCTTACTTTATGAACAGAAAGTGAAAAACTAGAACCAAACTTAGTAAACTTAAGCTAGAACCTGACTCATCCCGGACAGCTGAAGGTGTAGATGAGGGGAGGGAAAACTGCTCCTGAGCATTTTTGGAAACATCTAAATATGTGGTTTGGGCCTAGTCCTGGAAGGCCTCTCCCCAGTCTCAAAAGGAAACTAAACAGATTTGATAAAGTTTGTGAGGTAAGATGGTGTATGCTGAACCCCAGCACCTGGGAAACAGAGGTAAGAAGTGAAGCTCAATCTTGGCTAAATAAAAAGCCTGAGGCCAGCCTGTTCTACATAAGATCCCATCTAAAAACAAAACTAAAACATTGGGTCGAGTATGGAAAGGAGAGTCTGTGAGTGGTATCCTGGTGATCATCAAGATTACAGAATTTCAGAGCAGGGAAGCTGAATTCCAGAAAGGAGACACATTTTTTCCCCTAAAAGCTGAGAGATGTAACAGTGCCCCAACCTCCTCAGCCGTCTGGTCAGGTTGCATGGCAGGCCTGCTTTGCTCTGCAAGTCATTTCATCCAGCAGAACTGGAACGTCACCTACCACACCTGGAGTAAGCACCGGAAGTTGCTCTGTCGCTTCTCAGCTGTGGTGGGGAGCCACACATCGAGTGTGGGGCTGCAGACGACTTTGAATATGAGCTTTCCCTTTATTTGAGAGAAGTTCCTGTGCTGATCCTCAACTTCCTTATTTGTACAGTGCAGAAATCTAGAGAATACACAGCTGGGTTCTGAAGACCAAACGAATTAAAGGTGTCTCTCACCCAACCTGAAGGAAATCCGTGAGGGTGAGACTATCTGCCAGTAACGCCTTTCTCAAGCTGCTCTCTCAACAACACTTCCACCACAAGCCAAGGTCTTTCATACCCCTGATGTAGCCTCTACCTCAGCACCACCAAAGCCTGTGATTCCAACATGTGGTCTCACAGCCCCAATGGGGAGTCAGGTTTCAGCCCAGTGTTCTTATCCCACCATGTTGCTTTCAAAACCATGAATACAAGGCTCCCTTCTCCTTCATTTCCCTCACTCTGACCCGTGGCTCAGCAAAATGTTATTAATATTAAGTGAAAAGCTAGGAGGGTGCACAGAGAAGAGAAGGTAAATTGATACCGAGAATATGTGAGTTAAAAAAAAAGAGAACAGAGTCGGACATGGTGGTGTGTGCCTTTAAACGCAGTACTTGGGAACCAGGCGGAGCTCTGTGAGATCCAGATCAGCCTGGCCTATGTACTGAGTTTTACTCCAGCCAGGGCGACATAGTGAGACCTTTTCCCAAGAAAGAAAACAAAACAAGGACAAAACCGATGGTTTAGAAGAAGCCCAGGGTTTGTTGCTGCAAGTGAGACATTTTCCAAGATCTCCTTTGGATCTGACGACGGCGGGCCAAGGGACTCTGACCTGGCTAAACGCCCACACCTGCTTTCAAGATTCAGGGTCCAAACATTAAGGGCAGCAAAGCCCCAGTGAGGCGCTCTGCCAACATGACTGATCTAAGTGGAATGCGATTCTGTGAGTCATTTGTAGCTTTAAATACTATAGAGAAAAGAATTTGTACAACAGGCCTAAACCGCCTGCCTTTGATGTGGTGAACTCTTTTAAAAACACATTGTTCAAATTTATGCTAAGATGCAAAGCCTTCGTGTTTACAATGGTGTTATTGGAGGAACACAGCAAAAGAGCACGACTGTTAACTTTAAAGGCAAGATGTAAAACTTCAGAGCAATAGGGCGATTCCCAGTGAGAATTACAAGCTGTTAAACCTCAAAAGGCTTCATCAGTAAGCAGTGAATGCTCTTGATGCATCTTGGCCTGAGAGGGGGATGCTCTTTATATAATTTTGGGTGCACTGCTTTTATCAGAGCTTTTGCTTTTACCTCAGATGACAACCATTGTGTCCACAGCCCCCCTCCCCCCCTAACCGGTGTTGTGTTGGATCCCGTTAATTATGCTGTAGGGCTGGGGCAGTGTCTCAAGGGTCACCATTGCTCCTGGGGCAGGCTACAAATTACACATAATGTGCTGCTGCACTGTAAGAGACACTCGGTGAGCCAGGCTAGCCTTTCCAAAACAAAACACCAACATCCGAGTCATTTTATTATAAAAACCAGAAGGGAATTCTTCAGGATTATAAACATCTGAAGACAACTTTCTCATGAATTCCAGTCAGCTATTTTGGATACATAGGGGGCGGGTAAAGCCGAAGAACAATGCAAACACATTTTACATTCTTGTTTACAGAGGAGGAGGTGGGGGCAATCATGAAGGCAAGATCACATTGAGTATGAAACAAAATGAATACAGAGTAAGCTATAGGCAGAGTCCAGACACCAGACACACAAGTCCCAGTGACAGTTCTTGACCCTGTAGGCTCATTCTGAACACAAAGGTACAGAAGTACATAACTACAAAAAGCCAGGAGCCAGATTTACCACAGCCTCATAGTATTCCAGGTACTAAGCATCAGGTCTCCCACCATGACCTTGTTTGAGGTGTCTTAGAAAGAAGAGGGTGAATCTTCTAGAGGACAGGTGAGGTACCCTAAAATGAAGCCTCCGGTTTCATTCACAAAGGACTATCAAGGTGGGATAGGATCATGGGAGCAAAATGGTGGCTGAGGATTAGCACAGTCTTCATGCCTCAGAGCCCAGGTGTCTGCATGCCAGGGGTCTGCAATGGCCTGACTTTGTCCTTTTGCCTGTAGTGCTGACAGACACACTTCGGACCCCTCTCCTCCCTTCCAGAGGAGACAATAACCCAATGTGTGAATCCAGCTGGTTGCTTGCCTTCCTCTTAGACAAATGGATATTCTAGAAGAGCTTAAGCAGGGAGCAGTACTGAACTCTGGAAACCACATCAGTGTCCAACACAGCACAGATGGACAGAGAGGGAAAGGCAGAGGGGAGTATGAGGTGGTTAAGGATCATAAATCTTGATCATGTGTCACAAACTGTCACAGTACTGGACACTGCTCCCTCAATGTAGCTGCATGTCAAAGCAACGGAAGCCAGACTCATGTTGAATTGACAAAGTCACTGAGTAGACATCCTCCATTTTTCCCTGACTCAGTACCACTAGGGTGGGCATGGGCACCTGTAAGTTTAAGTATGACCAGGGGATATCAATGAGGTAATGGACAGGGGATCTCTAGCCACACTCCAGGATGAGAACACCATTTAGAGCTCTGTGACCCATGCAGTAGGACCAGGATTGAGATGCAGGGACAATTTTTGGAGCTTGCTGAACCACACAGGCCACTAGGCAAACCTTTGTCTTACAGATGATAAAATGGAGTCAGTGTTAAGAATTAATACAGGTGGCTCTGACGGTGTTTGAAGTGGAACCAGCTCCCTTGGCCCCCTGGTCTACAGTGATGTATCTCCAATCACCATCTTTAACAGCATGTGCTCAACAAGGATTCAAGAGAAGGGGGTCACTAAGATGCAGTTTTGCTCATGTGGCCCATAGCCTGACAGAACAGTGGCTTCCCTTTGAGGTCAGATCACAAATACTCAAAAGTGCAGCTGGCAGGCAGTTAACCTTCTACCAAACAAGCCCTTAACTGATTTTTATCTTTTCCTCTGATTCACATGAGCAAAAGGCTTAGGTAATCCCAAACCAAATTCCAGCCTTCCATTTGACAGTAAAGTATGCTTACAGCTGCCGTGAAAAACAAGGTTTGAGAGGCTCAGGATCCTAATGACCTAAACCCATACACTCAGCGCTGTGGGAAAGGGAGCCATGGATGAGGAAAACATTGGCCATGCCTCAAGGTTGTGAAGCTGGACAAGGAAGTGGGTTTGAGAAAATTCCATGAGGCCAGTCAGGGCTCTAAGTCCTTCTGTCGCCTCAAACAGACAGACCCCTCTGCTAAAGGTAGGCCAGACCGCCGAATGAAAACTCCTAGGAGTGGACAGCTGGTTGGATAAACAGGTAAAGCCACAGGCTCAAGATAGACGATGCTAACTTATTGGTCAACAGCTGTCCACTCCACCTCAGAGAAATACTGCAAGAAAGCACGGTCAACCAATTCTGCCAGTGACAGAGGCAGGTCAGAGGTCTTCCCGTAGTGTCGTTACTCATTTACATGGTAACAATGAATGATCATCAAGGTCTGGCCCTTGGAAGAATGGAAATCTCTGCAAGAAAACAAGTCAGACATCAAAGTCCCTGCTGACGGAGTTGGGCAGGGAGAGAGTAAATGTGAGAGGCTATGTTCTAGAACCCTTTGATGAAACAGTCCTGTAGGGGTAGAGCTTCAATAAATAAGCACTAATCTTCAGAGTGGGGACGTTTCGAGTTAAAGTCGAAGCAAAGGAGAAGGCAGAATACAGAGTAAACTTGAAAAACTGTCGCATTCCCAACATCCTCTGTTAGTGGAGCCAGGCATCCCCCCTGCCGCTCGCCCACAATGGCCACCAGCATCTCTAGCACAAGAAAACACGTCAGTGATTCTCTGGAGTAATTGCTGCCTCCAACTGATTCTAGGAAAATCTCCTGCTCTCCCAGGGTGAAGATATACATTGGGATTCCTGTCACTAATTAAGTGGTCTAGATACATTTATAAAAAGATCATCTGAGGACCGTTTTAGGAACACACACATTGAGGTGCCACGTACCGTGTCAGTCAGTGATGGAATGTTCACATGTGGTCGCACCTGACAGCACTCCCGTAAGATTACATTATCCAGCGATAGGAGCTCCACCCGGTAAGAGCAGACAGACCAGGAGCTGCCAGGAACCAGTCAAGTCTGCCCTACATGTGCGGTGTCACCCCTGCCAGTCTTCAATAAAGATATGTGGGATGGCTGAATCCCAAGGAATTTTCATGACGGGAGGGAAAGTCCCCTCATTTCCAACTCCTGCCTTGACCAAACACGTGGGACTCTGAAGCGGCCCCGCAGGCTTTGAGTTTAGTTTGAGTTTAGTCATCCACAGAGGCTCGGCATAGCCACCAGTGACCTTTTCACACGCGGACCTGCTTCTAGCGGGGAAATGATGCTGAGGACGGAGAGGATGGCTCTTCCACTTACAGCATCCATGCTTCTTTTCCTTCCTCACGTTTAGTCTCCTTGTCTCCTTCTTTCCTAAGCAATGGACTCTTCCTCTGGCTTTCTCCATCATGTTCACATCCTATAGCTCTGAAGGAAGGCCATAGAGATTCTCCTTTGGATTTTCATAGATACGTCACACTCCATGACAAATCTAGAATTATACATCAAACAGGCAAAAAGTGCCTCTTTGATTCTGCCAAGGAACTTATTTGAATATTCAACTACCACTAAGAGTCACATTTATTCCATGAATGTAAGGCAAGTCAGAGTAAACTATAGCAACAAAGGACAGAAAAAGGGTTGATTATGACTTGAAAGTAGCTCTTGCATCATAACAACAAGAGCTCCCCAAATTCTGTAGTCTCCGTCTCTGTGTCGTTGCTGTCATAGAAGAGAAATGGTTTGAGAGAGCACAACAAGAAACAGAGAACTACAGCAGCTGTTCCGACAGGGCCTCTGTGTACAACAGACCAGTCCGAAACTCGTGACCCTCCTGCCTCAGGCTCCCGAGTGCTGGGATTGCAGGCGTGTACCAGGGCATTCCCCACTACATTCTGAAATGATAGTTTGTGGAATGTCCTTTTAGCTTCCCCACGACTGTAAAATGAAAGGGGAACTAGATGTTCAGGAGACGATGCATGCATCAGTGCGAGACTTCATGCTCCAGCTGGTCCCTCGCTTGTCAATTCTTGTATTCTTATCTCGAGCGCGTGGTCATCAAACAGTGGTGACTAAGCACTTGCCTAGGCTCTGTCATAGGATGAGGGAAACTGGAATGGAAGGGCAAGAGCTGGCTTTAGCCACTGCAGGGACAGTGTTGGGGGGCTATGGGTGTTTGAAAAGCATATGAAAATGCTCAAGGCCTATAATAATTAGTTGACTCCAAAATAAAGAAACAATGAAAAAAAAAGTAAAAGGCATTTAATTAAATACCTATGAAAAACACCATTTCAGCAATTTATAACTCAATTTCACATATGGTTATGCATGTTTGTGTTCTATATATATTTATACTTTAAATTTGTATTTAAAGACTAAGGATGGGCCGAGCAGTGGTGGCATATGCCTTTAATACCAGCACTCGGGAGGCAGAGGCATGTGAGTTCGAGGTCAGCCTGGACTACAGAGGGAGTTCCAGGAAAGGTGCAAAGCTACACAGAGAAACCTTGTCTTGAAAAACAAAAGGAAAAAAAAAATAAGACTAAGGATGGGATTGCATAGGTTTTAATATACTAGAAATGACATGGAGTGGGCTTCTCAAATTCCACAAAGACCCTCAAAGGTTCCACGTGTTGGGCAGGACATCTATAGCTCTACTGGAGGCAGGTGCCTGTCAACAGCCATAACTGCCTTATGAAATATCCAGGAAAATATATCTCAACTTCCTTGTAGAAACAACCCTAAAACAAAAACCACAACTATATAGTACTCAGGAAAGGTTTAAGGACAAACACTTATAAAGTAGATGGGAAAAATACTCCAGAGCCCAAGCGAAAAGTGTCAACTGGTTAACACTGTCCCTGCAGGTGGCAGGTTCCTCTGACAGAGGCACCTGCCTGCCCACACAGGCAGTCAGTGTTGGTCCAGAGCTCAGTCATACCCCAAACATGGCTGCTCTACTGCCCTGTGCAGTCAATAGTGTTCTTGATATACAAGCCCTCACTTGGATGCACAGGCACAGGCAATGCCTGGCCCATATCATGGGAATCCAAAGACTTTCTTTTTAAAGCTTCTTTAAGTTTAAAAAAAAAAAAAAGGAAGGAGAAGAAACCACTTTTCAATTAGCTTTGTCCAATGGACTGCACTTTCTATTTGCTCTGAAAGTAAGAAGCTGGAGATTGCACCTAGTTCAATTCTATTTCTCTCTTTTGTAGACATTTTTATCAAACTCCTTAATCCCCCTGGCTGGCAATGGCACTAGGTAAAAGAGGAGAATGAACTCAATTTTGAAAAGAAAGAATCACATGACAAAGCATAGAAACAGGCCTTAGGAGGCAATTTGATTTCATTCTTCTTCCTTTTCTCACTTTCCCAGAGGCCTCTGCACGGTGCCCATGTGGGGAGCAGGGTGGGGGAGGGCTGGGAAGGTGATGTGACTGGGTTAAAAGTAGCCCAGGATATGGCGTCCAAAGTTGAAGAGGGTTAACAGCCCCACAAACAGACCCCGACTGCTCCAAAGTACCGTGCCAGTACACCAGACCTACGGGGCCCGAGCTCCCTTGTGCCTTCATCATGAGATGTGTTGAGATGATGTACAGTGTGTCAAACAAGAAAACAAACCAAGAAAAACATTAGCTCTGCAAAGGATGCAAATCTACTAAAAATACATTTTAGGAGACTTCAAACGTGAAGTCACATTTACAAAATAACTGCTTAATGACTTAGCCAAAAATGATTCAGGAACACATGGATTAAATTCCCTTCAAAATACGCATGGCTTTGCAAACTTGGGGAGAGACTTGCTTGGAGGAGTCAGCTCGGCTGGTAGGGCACAGCGCTGGCAGAAAGAAGTCTCTGCCATGCCTTTGCTGGTACTTTCTCTGGTGACTGTCAATTGGCCACAGCAGTCATTGCCTAAACTTGGAGCAGGCTCCTTGTAAACGTTGAACTCTTTTCCTAGTTTTAGGCAAAAGGGCGGTGGTGGTGGTGCACGCCTTTAATCCCAACACTCAGGAGGCAGACTCAGGTGGATCTCTGTGAGTTCGAGGCCAGCCTGGGCTACAGAGTGAGTTCTAGGAAAGGTGCAAAGCTACACAGAGAAACCCTGTCTTGAAAAACAAAAACAAAAACAACAACAACAAAAAAGGGGGGTGTCAATACTTAGTAATAAGCAAGTCTTCCCTCAAAGGGAAATTTGCCTTGTCTTGGGCCCAAAGCTAATGGCTTTGCAATAACTGGATATAGACTGATACATAGGTTTCTCACTCAGTTTTAGTCATTAGGACCTACTGACAATCAAGAGAATGCTAGTTCATGTTTTCTCCCTTGACTGAGGATGGATATTTCACACAAAACTTTTAACACAAGTCTGTTTTCCCATCAGCCTTTTCTCCAGCATACCAACTTCCAGTTTACATCAATATAACATACCACCATCATTGCCATAAAACATCATCTTATTGTTTCTTAGTGAAAAGTCCTGACAACGACTGAACCTGTTTCTTTAGATGAGAAAATGGAGAACTGGAGGTCAGAGAAAGGCTATCTAGCAAAACCAGCCGGTCCCGACCCCTGCTGTCCTTTCCTGCCTGGGCATTTTTTTCATTGTTTGCTTTGGTTAGTTTTTAGGCATCAAGCTGTCTAGAATATCTCCTCTCAACTGATGACTCTGCCAGTCTTCAAGGACCAGAACAAACCCAAATCAGGATGTGGCTGTGCAGGTATCTGATGGAATGTTTAAAGTCCACAACTGGTGATCTCAAAGAGGTTACCGTAGGCCATCTGGAGGGGCCTGAGTGAATCAGCTGAAAGGTCCAAGATAGCAGCAGACGGCATTGTATCACATACTCAATCTTTAGCCACACCTGACAACTCTGGCCTGCCGGAGTGGTCCACCCTCTGGAATTTGGACTTGCCAGCTCAGCACCCACAACTGCGTAAGTCAGTTCCTTGCAGTAAGTAACTCCTGATACCATCTCCCCCTGGCTGTTTCCTGGTTGAACTTTGACTGACACACTAGATACTAGTCCCTCTGTGTTCCTCTTTTTTATTTCATTCTTATACCACCCCTAACTTACTGCTGGCACTGTAACTTTTTTTGTAGGCAGGCTTACACCTCAGATGCTCTTGTAAACACACAGTACTGAGTCTTACATATGAATAAGCTAGAAGAATGAAATCACATTATGTATGAGCAAGACAAGATGGTGTGGAACGCTCCCCAAGGACCAGTAAACCTCACAAAATGCTCACAGGAAATAAGCTCGGTCAACGTGAGTCACAGGCCCAGAGGTCATGTCACCAAAAAGCTATTAATGTCAGCTACGGATAGGCGACTGTTTCTCTCTGTGGCGAAGGGCAGTCCTCTAAATGGAGAACATTGAATAGTTCTAGGCCCCAGGTCCTGACCAATGACCATATCTCTCTTTACCTTTGCTTCCTGTGATTGTGACTACCCTAAACCCCCTATAGACACATTGCCAAGTACCGCATCGGCAAAAACTGCACCCATATCTAACTTTAAAAAAAAAAAAAATCACCCTTTTACCATTATAACACATTTATCAAGCTACAGAATAATGACTTCTAATGACGTCTCAAACAAGTTGCCAGGTTATGGATCAGAGAAGTGGAAACAGAATATAATAAATTTTAAGGGATGCTGAAGCCAAGACAGGTAGAAAGTTTTAGGTGGGGTAAGAACTTTCAACTTCAGACATTCAATCTAGGCTGATTTATACAAGGCTTTTTACTAACTCAACAGGTATTTAAGAACCCCTTTGTTACTAGATCATGAGATAACACTGAAAAAGTTTCATAGAAAGTACACTTGGGACACGCTGACTCATACATTTATTATGTGGCATTTATGGCATATATTCTTGGGGCTCTGGGGCCCCCTCAGAGGGACTGGGTCCACCTCCTAGATCTGGTTCCCAGAGCAACTCCCAGATGAGTGGATAAGCATATTATGATACTCCAGCCAGACCCACCACATCAGGAGCTCAGGGTGGGGCCTAGCAACGGTTCCTAAACTATGGTGTGGATTCCAGACTAGCCCGCAGAGCTTTTGGCTAAGCAGGTCTGAGCCAGGATTTACATAGCCAGCAAATCCCTGGGTCACCCTTTGAGAGCCAGTACTCTAGATCTACATTCTACAGTGGAAACTGGGTGCCAGGGCTTTGTAAATGTAAGTGATCTTTTTTTTTTTTTTTTTTTTTTTTTGATTTTTCGAGACAGGGTTTCTCTGTGTAGCTTTGCGCCTTTCCTGGGACTCACTTGGTAGCCCAGGCTGGCCTCGAACTCACAGAGATCCGCCTGCCTCTGCCTCCCAGTGCTGGGATTAAAGGCGTGTGCCACCACCGCCCGGCAAATTTAAGTGATCTTTAATTGTGTTTATATATATATATCAATCTCACTTGTCCTGTTGTACTAAATACATTCTCAGGGCTCAGCACTTTTGGCCGCCATATTGGATAGCAGAGACACAAATGTCCCTCACTACAGAAAGCCATTGTGGGGGGGGAGGAGTGCCACCCTAGAGCTACTGGGGATCCCAACCCTGACCCCCGAGGGAATTCCTTCCATAGGGAGTCAGGCACTGCAAACAGAGAAGGCTGCATGCTGAAGAGCCCCAGGAAAGGTAGCCTAAAGAACATGCCACCATGCTGTGCTCCCCAGCTCCTCACCCACATGAGCAGCAACAGGGATCAAAGCAGGAAAAGCTAGAAGCAGAAGCCTTGTGTTTTCTTTTTATTCTTTAACCAGGCTTCAGAATAGGATCGAGGAACTCAGAGCCTCTGAGAAACGGATCAAGAGACAAACAGAAATCCCATCACAAACCAGTACTGATCTGTCTTTTGAAATGGCTCATCAAGGTTATTCCTTTCTTCCACAATGAAAAAGCTACCCATTGGGTCATCAGTTCTCTTCTTACCAGAACTGTCAGGGGGATTTGCAACTCCGGACTTAGTCTTCTAGGATCCCACTCTTTCTTCTCAGTTTTTCTTACCCTTTTTCAGTACCCCCTTCCCCGCTTAAAACCTGTTTTTCTTTCTAACCGGTCAGCAGCTGCCCCAGTACTCAGTCCATGAGCCTCCTCTGTACTCCCTTGGTGATTTAAAACATACCCACGAGCTTAAATTATTTACACCATGTTGGTGTGGTTAAAAAACACATCTCTAGATCACTACTCTTTCCCAGCATCACACCCAACCACCCATTCACCATCCCCATGTGGAGCTCAGATAGGTCTCTCAGGATATATAAATCGAAGATCACCTCCTCCCACAGACCTGTGCTTGGTCCATGTGCATGTTAATGATGACAACTCCAGTCCATCAGTGGCTTTGGCCCATAACCTTAGGCACTCTATAGGTTACTTTCAGTCACAGGCACTATCTAAAAGCCTCTAGGCTCTGCTCCCCAGTCCATCCAGAAGTAGAGCCCTTGGCACCTCCTCCTCTGTTGCCAGGTGGGGATCACCCCCTCTTATTGCCTGATTCCTGCTGTGGACTCTGAAGTGGCCTTTCCGCGTCTGTCCTTGATGGCTGTACCCATCAAGGGTCGTACTTCCTACAACTGCCCCAGCAAATTATGACCAACGCAGAATCTGAAAACAATAGAAACTTATTTCCATTCACATTTGGAAGCCACAAGTCCAAACTTAGGGGGTCAGTTGGGTTGGACCCCTCCCTCAGGAGGTACAGAGAGGATCCATCACATGTTGCTGGGGCACCGGGAGTCCTTGGGATTCCTGGCCTCCTGCCCACCCCCTTGCTTTACCTCTCTCTTCATGTGCCCATGCCTCCACGGGTGTCTCTACCTTTTCTCTCTTTTATCAGGCCACCTGTTATGGCACTTAGGGTCCACACTAACCCCAGATGATATCACTTTGAGAACTTTGACTATTTCAAAGACACTTGTTGCACATAAATGCACACTCAGAACTTCTGGGTGGAGTAGCTTCTGAAGCGACCATTCAGCCCACTGTGCCACTGTATGGATCATTTCAACCCAGCAGCCCCCTGCAATCCTTTTGAAAGGTGGGTGCTCTAAGGGTGCCCGTCTCTAGGGACCAAACTACAAGACCTGTGTGACTGGGCTTCCTATGGCTCCATTTGTAACTCTGAGCATCCAGACAGAGTAATGATGCCTCTACTGGAGATGACAAGAAGTGGAAGTACCAGGACCTTTGGGGACCAACCAGGAGCGCTCGTCTACCGCCTACAGCCAGGAGGTGACATCAGGTGGGCAAGCTGGAGAGGTGGGGAAGAATTACAAATCCAGTGTTGTACATCAGCCTCTGAGATGGCCTTAGGTAGGTTTATATGTAATTTCAGAAGCTCCTAAAGAGAGCTGCAACTGAGGAGATAAATGTGAAAGTTACCGGCCTATAAATAGTAACTAAAGCCTTGGGAGAGGAAAGGAGACCCTTGACTCCAGCCATCGGGAGAGCAGACATTGAGAGGTGGACGAGGCAGAGAGCAGGCAGGACAAAACAGGCAGAGAGGCCAGAGAACAGCAAGGAAGAGGAAGGCAGGAGCACCTGGCTTTAGGAGGGCAGGGAGGGGCAGAAAGGATTGGGAAGGGGGCAGGTGAGCCCCGTAAGGTTAAGTCCGGGAAAGAAGGAGGCTCTAGGCCTCAGCTACACTGAGGTGGCAGGAACTTAGCCAGATGTGAGGCATCTGGCAGCCGCTTCCTAGTGGCATGGAGGATTCAGAGTTGGTGGTGGCGGCCAGGCAGTTCTCAGAAATGTGAACAGAGAAGGATGGGAGCTGGAAAGCAGGAGTGGGTTCCCCCCCCCACCCCCACCCCCCGTGGGTCTGCTCCTCCCCCATACTCCAGGAGGAGATCTCTCTTGAGATGGAGGCACCAAGGAAGAAACAACAATAAAAGAATTTGCTGAGCAGATGGGACAAGTGAGAGGAATGGGTTCTCCCAGCCCTTAGTCCTCCGGAGGGAGGTGAAGGCACTCCCTACAGGGTTCCATGTTCTCAGGGATGCTCAGAACGGGCTCAGGGCCTTTAGTGTATCATCAGCACATACTGCATGGCTTCCTCTTCCTTCCTTTCCTTTCCCTCCCTCCCTCCTTCCCTCCCTCCCTCCCTTCCTCTGTCTTCTTGCTCATTTCTCTCTAGAAATGTTAGCATTTCTGATCTTTTTTTACCAGTCCCTGCACAGAGGAAGATTAAATTCCAACCATTCATTAGTTTTGATAAAATTCTCTTCCTACAAGTAAAGGTGGAAGGATTTAGTAAGATGGCCCTTTGTCCATATATAGAAATGATTAAAGACTAGACGGCCATTGGATTTGGAGTGGAGTTACAGAAGAACAAATTTATGAATGGGTCTTCTTTCCGCAGTCCTACTGTCAGGGCTAATTACGTGTATTAATTAGAACTGTCAACACATGAATATGCTTGTTGAAGCCATTTTCTATGGTAAAATATGAGACTTGTAAATATGAAGACACTTGGAAAACGCAGACGCTCACTTATTAGCAGCGCTAAGTGATGTAGAAGTACGGACTGCACAGTGTGCCTTGGGAACTGACTGCAGATAGGGTCCTAGTTAACGAAGCTGTTGTTGGTGCTCCCCTGCTTAGGTGATAGGTTGGTTCAGCTCTGGGATGGAGTGGTCGGTGTGGTCACCTGAGAAGGACTTCCTTATGTTACTGGAAAACTGGAAGGCGCCTAGGCTGACCTGGGAGTGCCTCTCTCTTATTAGCTTGAACTTGACTGGCAAGCAAAAGGCAACAACCACCGCTGAAGAGATGGATGAGACTGTCCAATTACGCGCTGTGTGACCTTGGCTAAGTGGAAGGCCACCCTGCTTCTCCGCAACATGGTTCCTTCTGAGAACAGGGCAAACCGCAAGAACTTGAAAAGGGTGTGGTGAGCCTCACGTGTGTTCACTGTGTGAGATCAAGGAAGGGGAGACAGGAAAACAAGAGTGTGTGTGGGAGGGGATGTTCTGTGTGCCCTGGACCTCCCACTTCAGGTATGCATCTCAGATGCACCAGGGGGACAAAAGTCCCTGTCCATAAGCCCCCATCAATCCTGCAGTATCTGTCCCCCAGGGAAGGAGAGACTGCTAGGATTCCAGGCTCGGTTGATTGCAAAGCCAGACTGCAAAAGGATTCACCACAGGCTTCAGTGACACGGCTGCTGGCCCCTTGTCGGTTCCTTTTTCCATCTTACATACATTTGAAAGCATGGCAGTCAAACTCTTAATAACTCTTGATAACTATTAGAAAACACCTAACATTAAAACCCACTTTAAATTAAGGTCAGCTCATCAAGATACTTCAGTTCAATCCTTCGTAACAACTTGGCAATGATCTATGAAAGACAGACTTATTCCTGTTCTATAGTCTGCTTGGCAAGATTTTGGAGATTCATGCTTCTGTCTGTAGGAAGAGCTGGAGGGAGCATACACTGATTGCCCACAGCCAGTACTGCTGAGGTCCCTCCCGACATAGAGCCCGTATATTCCAGAAAATAACAAGATGTCAGTATTGGAGCCATAGATTAAAAAATCCACTTTTGTAAACTTGGCTTACAGAATTGGTCAACTAATAACATGTTGATCATTCTTGATTCTTGATAAAAAGAAAATACCCAAACCGTACTGTAAGAATTCTTCTGGTCAAAATTTTAGAGCATTAAAATAATTTAACACAACCTGGCATGGTGGCACACTCCTGGTTTCCTAGCACCTCGGTGGTAAAGGTGAGAAGATAGAAGGTTCAAGACTAGCCTGCACTACATAGTGAGATCTTTCATTAAAACAACTAACAAGGGCTAGGGTGCATCTCATTGTCTAGCATGCACAGGGCCCCATGTGTAATCCCTAGCACTAGAAAAAAAATCATAACACATACAAAGAAAATGTAAATGAACTACTTGATCCTTTCCCATGAATGAGCATCCAGGACAAGGTAACAGAATCCACTGGCATCTCTAGTGACATGCAGGCCTTCCAACCACAGTGGGTAGTAACTCAGAGACTCCTTTACCTGTAGAGTGTGCTGGAACTGAACTACCACCAAAATGACAGACTTGACAAACTTATAAACACAAGGAAATATGTGCAACCCCTTTATTTAGTATAGTTGCATGGAAATTGTGGTAAGATGTTGCTGCAGACCGGCTGACTGGCTGAGATGTCAATAACAAAACAGACAAACAAACAAAAAACCCAAACAAATTATAAGAGGAACAGTTGGCCCACTGACATGGAAGACGCTGGGTCACCACCCTTCAAGAACCTGCAGATCAAAGCCACAGGGTCACACCACTTCACAACCACTAGGATGGTTACGATAATCTAAAAATGTGGAGAAATAATCACAAGAATAGAACAATGTGGGGAATCTAGTGCCCTTATATGATGAGGGCTTCTTTCACTTAGCATGCTTTCAGGTTCATCTGTTTTACAATATTTATTAGTGTCTCACTCTCTTCATGGCCAAGTGCTATTTATTCCACAGAACAGATGAAATACACACCCTATGATCATACCTGATTCAAGTTATTTCTACTCAATTATTATAAAGTATTTCCACATACACATTTTTGTATAAGCTACATTTTTCTTTCTTTTGGAAAATGCTATTTGGTATGTTAAAGTTAAAGGAGTTTTGTTTTTTTTGCTTGAGTACCCGCCAGGCTGTTGTCAAAGATCACTCTATCATCTTACAATCCCAACACCACAGCATGAGGGTGATGCTTTCTCTATACTATTGCTAAGATTTGAGGTTTTTTTTCAGTTACCATACTCATCCTAGTGGTTGTATGGTGTGTGCACTTGAAATTTGAAGCATGGCGGCACAGTACCATCCTTGTTGTGTGTCTTTGGGGAAGTGCCTGTTCAGATCATCTGTCCATCTTTAATCATGCTCCCAGTCATTGTTGAGTCTGCAGAGCTCTTTACATAATGCATGCAAGTTTCCTTATCAGACGCAGTTTACACAATCATTTTTTTTTTTTCACTTTTTGATGGTGTCCATTATGTCACCAAGCTTTTTAATTCGGATGAAGTCCGACTCATCTACTTGTGCTTTGTTGCTATATTTTGGTTCCACTTGCAGGCACACATAGGGATTTACAAGTGCACTGGGCATACGGTTATCTCTTCCACTTCAGTTACTGGGATGCTTCTACATCTGACCCTAGGTTACTCACCGCCAACAGAATGACCACACTCAGATCTTGTCCTGCCTACAGACTGCCTCTTTGGGTTTGTGCTCATGACCAACAGGAGTCTGTGTGCAACTCGTTCTTTTTTTTTTTCCCAACAGCATCAGAAAGAAAGTGCAAGAAGACTGATTACCAAGACCTCCTTAGAGGTGGGGAACTTCATAGCCTTCTAAGATGCCTTATGGAGGCCATCATGGTGATGTCTGTATCATTTCGATGGAAGCAGAAGAAAACAGGCACAGAAGCAGATGTGAAGAATATGCAAACACCAGCAGGAGAAAAGGTTAAAGCATGCACTGAGTTAGCTACAGGGTGACACACAAAGAGAGGCTCTAATGCCAGAAACCAAGAGGGAAGCTAAGTCCGCGATCTCTGAGAACTACCCTGCACGTTGCTGTCTTGCCCAGTTTCCCCTTCCTGTGGCATCTTCTGCCATTTGTCCTTATAAAATTTCTGAGTCAGATTTTCCTGCCAGCTGTCTTAGGTCAAAATAAGTAATTTTGATGGTTATAATTAGATGATTCTCAGCCCCAAATAATCCTTGTACTCTGATTCTTAACAGAAACGCAAGGCTATGGAAAATGTAGTTGAAAGAAACGAATACTGAAACTAAAAGAAAAACAAAAGCTGGTTCATTTCCCAGTAGAATTTGGTGGCCTACCCCGATTCCTGAAGTAGAGCCCTTCAGGACTGACAGATGACTCTCCCAAAGCCCAGACCTGTGTCTCCTTCAGAGCAAAGGAAAAACACAGCTTCTGTTACAGATATGACTAAAGGGCTCCAGAGACTGGGTATCTGGAAGTCCAAGAATGCCGACTGGCTACAGGAAGGGACCACGCTGATGCCAGGAGTGACTCCTAGACAGAGTTGAGGGGTTCTGAGGTCTTTGGGATGGAGGCTCCGCATATGGAAGGCACTGGGCACAGGTTAGTGCTGAGTACTGACTCAGAGTGGGACTCCTGGGGAAGAATGCATGAGTATGGTGGACTGAAATGGAATTTGAATTCTGCTTGCTAACTACATGCCCATGCAAGCCATTTCCTTTCTCTGTGTCCCAGATCTTTGAAATGGGACTTCATGGGGTTATTACTGCATTCTCCTTTATTACAATGAAGAGATCTAGGGGAAACACCAATGCTAGTGTCTGTAGGTGGTGAACACTTTGTAGATGGTAGCTATTTGAGAGGAACTGAGCTGTATTCTCCCTACATTCATCTGTGGAAGCCCTACACACCTGTGTGCTTTCACTTGGTGAGAAGGCTCTTAAAATGGTAATTAAGGTTAAGTGAGATAATATGAGTTCAGCCCTAACCTACTGTGAATGGTGTCCTCACAAAAAAAAGAAGGGACATGTAGAGGGTGTGTGAGACCAAGTGTGAGGTGGATACCTCACAGGACATAGAGAAGCCAGGTGTACCAACACTTTGATCTTGGCCTTCCAGCCTCCAGAACAGTGAGAAGTCAATTTCTGCTGGCTAAGCTGCTCTAGCATATGAATGTGCTGCTGCAGACATACCAACATGGCAGGACACAGCTGGGAAGACATGACATGGTTGCTCCACTTCCAAAGGCCAGTGATCCCAGGCCCTAAAAGACTTGCCATGCCATTGAACAGAGAAGAGTATCAGGATGATACGGAGTTGCTAGAATGCCCCAGGGATAACGTGCTGGTATCTGGTCTCTTCTAAAGTTTACCAACTTTTAATGCAAAGCATCACAAACTGAACTGTGCCTTTCTGATGACCGACACACTGCCTTACCTGATTCTAGATGGAGCAAACCGGCACACAGGTCTTCATGACTGTGGCTGGGAAGCACACGCAACTGGGATTCTGTCTTCCACCTCCCAGCACCACCGGCCACAACTAATTGATGCCATTCTCAGGTCTAAGGCAGAACCAGAGCAGGGCATCAGACCCTCCAGAGATGCCAAGGGCCTGTGGTCCTAGGCCCTGTACTACCCACTCTACTGACCACTTGGAAACATCTTCCTGTTCTCCATCGAGTCAGACACACACACCTGTCCCTTCCTCACCTTGAAACTATGGGACACCAATCCCCCAGGGATAAACACGACCATGGTGGTGTCAGCTCTACCATGTCACCTTCCGACAGGATGTGTAAACGTCATGGGTACTTCTTTCCAAGCTGCCTCCCCTCCTCATGTTTTAGGTCTCAACATCAATTGCTAAATACCAACTCCGCAGAAAGGCCTTTAGCGATCCTTTACTACAGCTTCACTTCCTTCCCTTGACTCCATCATTTCTCTCACCATACCCGATTTGCATCTTTTCTACAGCAATGGCCCCAGTGGTGATAACTTCTATCTGTTTGTGTATCTGTCCACCTATCCATTTGTCTCTGTCCCATTTATCTTCTTATTGACTGCTTTCTCTACTGTACGCCTTGCATTCCCTTGGGACATGGATGGCATATATTTCATTTACCATCAGTGTGTTCTCAGCACCACATTTTGCACACACCAGGCGTTTCAGCAGTCACTGGTGTATGAACACAAACTGCAAGCACCCAGGAAAAGGAAGTCTACCTTTGCTTAATCTTCTAGAGCAGTGGTTCTCAACCTTCCTAATGCCACGACCCTTTAATACAGTCCCTCATGCTATGGTGACCCTCAACCATAAATTATTTTCATTACTACTTCATAACTGTAATTTTGTTACTGTTATTAATCATAATGTAAATATCTGTGTTTTCTGATGGTCTCAGGTGACCCCTCTGAAAAGGCCATTTGACTCCCAAAGGGGTCACAACTCACAGGTTGAGAACTGCTGTTCTAGATGTTGTAGCTGGAAGGAGATGGTACAATGCCACCTACCCTACTCCTATTATACAAAGGCAACTGAAATTACAAGAGTAGCCTTATCATTAAACATAAGATAGCAGGCATGGCCTTTCTCAATGTTGTTCCACACCTTGTAGGTTACTGGCTGTCATAGTTTTGGTTTGGGGTCTATCATTATCTAGTGCCTACTAGAACCCATTAAAAGTTATTTAAGAGACAGCCCTTGACCTCTTAGCTGTGGTTCCTCCATAGAACTTCTCGAGGCACATGAAGATCCCAAGGTACAATCCTCTAAGGTAGCTGACAAATACTTAGTGGGCAGACCATACGTAGCTTTTCCTTTGAAGAACTCAGCTTATATTTGGATTGTATATCACACTGAATCTGGGTGATGGTACAGTTTAGAATGCTGTGTGTGTTCCCAGAACTCTCTGTATTGACATGCGCTCCCCAGTGTGTGGTATTAAGAAGGTAGAAACCTAAGCTGACTGGTATTTGGAGATGGGATCCTTCAGAGAATGGTAAGAATGAGAGCAGTGGTTCTCAACCTTCCTAACACTTGAAAGGGTTGTTCGACCCCCAAGAGGTCGTGACCCACAGGTTGGGAACCACCTAACTATAGGGTCGCTCAGCATGCTAGAATCCCGATGACTTCACCAAGGAGAGACAGGACACACTGTACCAGTGTATGCCCAATGCCCTGCACACCTGGAGGCCATCAGCAGGAGGCCATCACTACATGCAGGCCTTAATCTTATGCCTCTATAAGTACAGCCCAAATTGACCTTTCCTCTTTATAAATTACCCAGTCTCTAGTACTGGATTATTGGCAACAAAAACTAGGGCAGCACAGGTGATCTGGTAGAAACAATTCTGTGTGGAGGGCAGAACAATACAGATTCCAGGATAAGCTTGGGGACTGACAGGCTGTTTGGCTCTCGGCCAACGACAACCTCTCTTTCTAGGGTGCCGTGTGCCAGTGTCGTCTGGACCAGCCATCTCCAAGGCTTTCACAGAGCGATAGTCCAATAATAGCTGTGTTAATGAGGACTTTTTAATTTTACAGGCCAAACTGCTGCCAACCGGCTCGCAGACTAGGCCTTTCTCTGAGCCCGAGTGTCAGCTGAGCCCTTCTTAAATGGCACAGCCTTACCATCACATTATAGCCAGCTCTAATTAGGAATGAAAAAAGTTCATTCCTCTCTAATAAGAAACATGTTAAAAGGCAAACATTTTTTAAAAAGGCACTATAAGCAATAATCATTAAAATTCATTGCATTATGTTAACATTCTTCAAAAGTCTTAAGCCTTTACAGCACAGCATACGTAAAATTCATGCTATTTTGTATTTTCTTAATTGCATAAATTTCCATAAGAGCTGGAATGTGATGCAAGTGAGTCTTAATGGCTTCTTTTACGCTTACGGAGATATATAAGAAAACTATCTTTATGTACGGAAGGGGGATAGAGAAACCCACTTTACTCATATCCTTGTACAATATGGGTTCCCCACATACTATTAAATGTAGACATACAAACTTCAGGACAGCTGGGGGATGGTTAAAGCAGGTGGTGCTATGTATATCTTCAACTTTAAAAAAACAAAACAATAAAGTGCACACTGGTGTTGAGGTGCATAGATGGATGGGATGGTGCACACCGTCAATCCCAGCATTCTGGAGGCAGAGGCAGGCAGACAGTTTGATACTAGCCTAGTCTACAGAACAGTCAGGGCTGCACAGTGAGACCCTGACTCAAACAAATAAGCAAACAAACAAACAAACAGAAAAGCCAAGGCTCCGACTGTTCTTACAGGGGCAAAGGGAGTGGAGAACACCCCAAGCTGATCCTCGGAGCTCTGTTCTCACCAGCCAAGCTTTTGCTCAGCTCCTCTGGGAAGCGTGGGACGAAGCCTGGTCCCTCTACCACACATTGCCTGTGCACACTCACTCGCCCCACCCCACCTGCCATGGATTCCAACTTAGGGGCCAGAGCATTTTCAGAAGATGCACCACTGACTTTTTTTTTCCCCTTAAGATTTATTTTATTTATCACGTACACAGTGTTCTGCCTGCATGTATGTCTGCAGGCCAGAAGAAGGCACCAGATCTCATTACACATGGTTGTGAGCCACCATGCGGTGGCTGGGAACTGAACTCGGGACCTCTGCAAGAACAGCCAGTGTTCCTAACCTCTGAGCCATCTCTCCAGCCCCCGCAACTGACTCTTAGAGGCAAGCAGCATTGAGGAACAGTGCACTTCACTAACTTGGTTAGCAAACTCCATCCTTGTGTCACAGCGCTTGGACGTACCCACAGTCACCACTCACATAACCTAAACTTACCAGAAAAGATGATCTCTGTTGATGGGAAATCAGATGAGGCCACTGCATTTATAAACACACCCTTCTTCTTGATGTAAACTATATTGTTAGTAAAGTCGTCCCCGACACTCTTAATATTGCCTTTAAACTCTACCTTTTCATTAAACTGGAAGGCTACATATATAGCTGGATGAATGATACCTGTGGGTTGGAATTTCACATTCCCTGGCATTTCCCAGCTATCCACTAAAAAGACTGAAAAATAGGGCTGGACGGTGGTGGCGCACGCCTTTAATCCCGGCACTTGGGAGACAGAGGTAAGTGGATCTCTGGGAATTCAAGGCCAGCCTGGTCTACAGAGTGAGTTCCAGGACAGCTAGGACTGCTACACAAAGAAACCCTGTCTCAAAAAAAAAAAAAAAAAAAAAAAGACAAAATAACCATAAAACCTGCAGTGGAAATTTCTATAGAAAGTTTAACATTAACTAAGGAGATATTAATAACCAGTGCTTTATAAAGATCAACTTAAATTTTTTGTGAATGTTTTACAAAAAAACCCTAACACTAAAAATTTTCTAATTTCAATCAAATTGGAATGAACAGAATACAAACACATAAACTAGTATTTATACACATTTATATATAGCACTTAGCAGAATATGAAAACTATTGCTAGTGCTGTTATCACCAGGGGCTGAACTACATCCCCACACATATGTACCTTAAAGCCCTAAAATCTGGAATCATTCAGGTGTGATGAGCTTTCAGAATACTCACACATAGGAGATTTTATGGTTTTACACCCATATTTCACCCCATATATACACAAAGCAACTCAAAACAGGTGGGGGAAAACATAAGACCTGAAAAGATAAAGAGTACTAACATCCAGAGGAAAGAAAAGACAGCAACAACAGAAACAGTAGAAAAGCTTCAAAATACTAGTCTGAGGAAGATCATATGACACATGAATACATGCACATATACATATATATACATATACATATATATATATCATATCTATATGTTGGGATATGACTCTCCCCTCAAAGCACAGGCTTTAACAGCAGTGAAAACAAGTAGAATTTCAAACTAAAAAAATCTTGCACAGCAAAGGAAACAATCAATGAAATGAAAAGACAACATATAAAATGAGGAAGATGTCCATAAACTATGGATATAAGGGATTAATGTCTAGAATATATATTAATATCTAGTACTTGAACTCAACAGCAAGAAAAAAATGACTCAGCCACAAACCACACACTTAATCTTTATGTTGCTTTGCTCTCACACTGTCTTAAGAGGTAATAATTGTGGTATTTTCATCAGTGATAATTTAATAATTATTAGTGTTCTGGGGCTGCCATAACAAAATACCAGAGACTGAGTAGATTAAACAACAGAAATTCATTTTCTCCTGTCTCCCTGCAGATGCTGGTAAATAAACGCTCTTTGCTCCTGCATACTATTTGAGTCTGGGGTCTTCTTCAGCGTTTTCTTGGGCCATTACATCATCTATCTATCTGTCTGTCTGTCTGTCTATCTCTCTCCCTCTCTCTTTCTACCCCCACCACCTCTATCTACCTACCTACCTACCTATCCATCCATCTACCCACCTATCTATCTACTCTATAAGTTCTGTGTTTTTAGAAAAACCTAATATATACCCCAAACTTTAACTTTATGAATTCACTGAGAAAAGGCTGTTCAGCACCTAAGTAATTTGTCTGACAACATTTCAGATAAATAAGGTGACAGATGTTATTATAT
Source organism: Peromyscus leucopus (assembly GCF_004664715.2). Classification (NCBI taxonomy): domain Eukaryota; kingdom Metazoa; phylum Chordata; class Mammalia; order Rodentia; family Cricetidae; genus Peromyscus; species Peromyscus leucopus. The sequence continues at coordinate 30,621,335 of NC_051074.1, forward strand.
CACTTTGGCCACTAAGGGGAGGGGGGAATCTGCATTCTGAGCTTAGAGTAAATGAGATTGAGTTTGCACACTTCTCTCTTCCGTCTCTATTTTACTTTTTCAAAGTTAAGTGCTTGCCTGTCTTATAGCTACGGAGAGCAGAGACTGCATGGATTTTAGAAAATACAAGTCCTGACATTATTAAGGACAGCGCTTATTTAGTCTCATTAGTAGGCTAGTTAACTGACAGGCAAGTACGTCTTAATTGCTCATTAACTCTGATGATGTTCCTTTGTCTGGTGTCAAGGTCTGGGAGAGAGCACAGGGCATTTACAGAAATGCTGATTCTTGGGGGACAGCTGAGACACATTTTGACTCTGGCTTTAAAATTCCTTGCTAGGGTAGTTATTTTTTTCCCCTCTGGCTAATAAGATGAGCCATGCTGTTGATTAAATATTATGTTCTGGCATCACAAGGTCTTTCTCTGTCATTGATTATGGAAACCATCCTTGGTTAGATTGTAATCTGCAAAAACTGATGGCTGATGAAAAGGCACTGGGAGAACAGCTATGGCTGGGGCTCTGTTGCCTCTGCCTACTCAGGCTGACTTCACGCAGGACTGAGCAGTGAATGTAGATATTGTTACACGGCCTCCTGAGTCTCTTCCTCAAAGCACACAAAGAAACCCAGGAACTCCCTTAAGTGTGTGTCTGTACCCAACAAGAAGCACTGTCCAACATGTTTGTCTATGTGCTACATCACAGTGCAATGTTTATATCAAACATTAAAATAACAATTAGCAAATAATTCAGGCTATGAAGGAGTAGGGAACGTCATTATCTTTGAAATGTCACATTCTCAGGGGGAAGGTTCAAAATGGGCTTTGCTGGACCCACATTATGTAAGCCAGGGGCTTATGTCCTTCCTTACCTCAAAGCATCCTTTACACAACAATAAATGACCAGAGGTCTAAGATTTATCTTTGTCACAGCACCGTGTGGCAAAGCCAGTACCTGCCTGCCCCCAGAGGCATAGTTTGTTTAAAGGTATAATGAAGATGGCAGATGTTCTATACAGATGCCTCTCCTTCTAGAAGATACTTACTAAACACTTTATTTTCCCTTACTGCCCACCAGCTAGTTATGGTTTATTTCAGCATCACTAGGTAAAAGCAAACAGTTTTCTTTCAGAGTCAACTGGAAACAAACAAACTATAGCAACAAAACTATTGATTGGTCTTTTTGATGTTTTGACTTTGTAAATAACCCCAAACAAAGCAATGTTAGCAGTCAACCCTTACTGTTTTCTAATAACACAAAAATCACCATTTGCAGTGCAAAAATGTTCTTCCACAGAAAGTGTGTCAGACTCATCTTCCCTCAGCAACCTAACCTTCTAGGTACCACAGGACCTTTCATTGAGATGAATCAGAACAGACAGGAAAAGGACACATTCAGGTAGACTTCTGAAGCTTTACATTTTTGTATGCTGTGAGGTAGACAGAAATGCCCGGTGCTGAGCTAAAACCACCTAAAAGTAAGTCTAGTGTGTTCTGGAACCCTCAGTAGAAATTACTGTGATTCACCCAGTTTGGTGTTATTATGAAAAAGCCACAAGGTCATTCTTGGTACAGACTTACAAATCTCTTAGGTATACCTAGGCATAAGAATGCTGGGCTATGAGATACTCATAATTTACATTAGAAGGGGCCAGGCTTCAGGCGTACTACTTTATATACCCTCTAGTGATGTGTTCCCTGGCATCTTCAACAGCATCTGGCATTTCTTTTAGCCACTCATGTGCAGCCATGCAGCACTGCCTCATTCAAGATTTAGGCTTTACATTTCTATGATGAACAGTGATGAGGAGCACTTTGAACAAGTAAGGCTGATGGACAGTGGCCGAAGTCAGAAAAATGCTTACTCTTATGGTTATATGGCTACGCACACATGTGAAAAAAAAAATCACCGAGCTGCATACCTACAATTTAGGTATTTTGCTAAAAAAATAAATGTTTTTGTAGGGCAAAGGAAAGAAGGAAATCAGCGTGGTAACCAAGAACGGTAAGACCAACCTCAGTTACACAACTTGGGTAAGAGTGTGAAACCCTGGCTCCAAAGAAAACAAACAAAAAGGAACAAGGAACCATTACCCCCACCCAAAAGTAATGACAATAGGGTGGAGAGATCTGGCTAGGATGCTCTGGGCTCTGCTTGGTCTCCTTCATCATGCTACCCAGACAAACACCTTGCAGAAGCTACAGATAAATGGATATGGTACAGTTTCCTCCTCACACTTAGGAGACTGTGGAGAGAGGCAAAAATAATAGTTTTGTAATACATGGCTTTATCTTAACATTTTTCTTTATAAATGTTTTATATTATTAGCAGAAGTTTTAGAACTGGGATAAACCAAACAAGAAAGCATAAGTCACTCTATCTTGTTTCTGAAGAGTAAAGGTGACTGATGCTTTGTTAAATGTGATATTTATGGAGCAGTGAAATTTTATTAAGAACACCATAGGCACCTTGCTTCTCACCAGGTACACTGTGAATTTGCTTCTTTGTCCTTTTAATGGCTCAGTATTAGTTTATAAGATGATTTATTTAACCTATTTCCTATTGCTGCACCATTACGCCATTTGAGATTTTCCAAAGCAAATGATTACAATGTAATTTAAAGTAGCTTAATATTTATATTAATATCAGTAACCTTTTGAATGTTGGGTCTTATATGACCACATGCTCTAACTGAAGTTGGTGAAGATACATAAATTTTTGCACATAGTAGGGCCCTCACACCTGGCTCTCTGGAGTGAAGGGCAGTGGAAATAAGACTGGCATGAGATGAAACTAGACCTCTCCGAAAGTGAATTCTGTGATTCTATGATACACAGAAACCAATAATACAACTCTTGTTTTTTCTCATCAATAGCACAGCACAATCAAATCTCACATAACAGGTGGGAAAACACACCCATGTAGGACTGAGGATGCAGGATAGGCTGGAGCAGATGGATGAAATGTTCTCCTGTTGACACTTGGTATTCCGCAATTATCAAGTGTGGATTCTGTAAGGCAGCTCCACACAACACTATCTGAAGGCACACTAGCAAGGTTCTTATGAGAATGTAGACTCCTTTGCATTACGCATCACTTCCAAGAGGGAAACTAATGAAGGCAAGTACTATATACATAGAATATATAATATATAAATTATAACACACACACACACACACACACACACACACACACACACACACGCACGCACGCACGCACGCACACAATTTCCCTAAAAGCAGGCATGGTGGAATATAGTCTCAGTGCTTGGTAGGACCACTTGAGGTCAGGCCTGACCTAAAAAAAAAAAAAAAAGGAGGAGAAGAAGAAAGAAACAGTATTTCCAAATGCTCATTCCAATTTTTTTTTTTTTTTTTTTTTTTTTGGTTTGTTTTTTGGAGACAGGGTTTCCAGGGTTTCTCTGTGTAGCTTTGGAGCCTATCCTGGAACTCACTCTGTAGACCAGGCTGGCCTCTGCCTGGCTCTGCCTCCTGAGTGCTAAAATTAAAGGTTTGCGCCACCACTGCCCGGCTCCCAATAGTTTTTAATAAAGATAAATAAGTAACGCCCTAGCATCTTGCTTCTGACTTGACAGAGTGTCCTGAGTAGTACTTAAGATGCAGTATTCCCATGTAAGGAAGGAAATCCTTTCCAACACAAATAATTTATTTCATAGCTTAAAAAAAAATCTTATCAGGAATTTTTGCTTAAACATAAAACACGACTTTCAAACTGTCAGAACAATAGAATTGATCCAGACATGTAGGGGCAGGTGTCTCAGTGTGCTTTCCATTGCTGTAACAGAGCATCTGAGACTGGGTAATTTACAAAGGAAAGGTAGATTTTGACACATAGTTCGGCAGCCTGGAATGTTTGAGAGAATGGCATCAGCACAAGTCCTGAAATGTCATCTCATGGCAGGCAGGAGGAAGGGTAGGCAGGCACTTGAGGAAGGGAACAGACAGGACGGGCATCCTGAACAGCTGCCCGCCTTCTAGGGCACTAACTCAGCCACACAGGATCACGAATTCACTCCCACTCGGGAGGCCTTGACAACGGTTCTTTGACAATCAATCATCTCCTATAGGCCATGTTGGGAATCAAACATCAACATGACCGGCATGGATGTTACACCCCAGTACTGGCACTTAGTTACATCTAACCCACACACAGCAAGAATGAAGGATGGGAGCCAAAGACATGAGACCATTCTCTCTGTGTAACATATTCGTTTTAATTTAGCCAAGAGTTGTCCGTAGAGGTGACACACAGTCTTTGGCTTTCTCAATCCAAGATGGTGACAATAGACAACGTGACTAAAGACAGGGAATGAATGCCCTCTGGTTCAGCTTTGCAGACTGACTGTGCTTCAAGTCACAGCTCTGCAGCAGTGTCCTACATGGTTTCTCTTTTCTGGACTTCTTGCGGGGCCGCAAGAATATATTATAGAGATGCAGCTGTGTATTAAAGTTATACTTTGACCAGCCAAGGGTCTGTCAAAAGGCAAGCCACTTATTATGAATATTTGGTGCTATCCAGCCTTTAATATTTCAGCTGTCTTCTGCTATGAAATTCTTGCGTGCCAAAATATTTCCAGACCATTTGGCTAACAGTTCCATTCCCCAGATCTGCTGAACTTCCCTGCTGGAGCCAGTACTTGGATAAGGTCAGTAGGCAGAGACAAACTGGTGGGAGACATAGCTTTGTTTCTTGTGCAAATGAAGCTCAGACCATCTCCCCACCTTGAGGTCTAGTGGCTCTCCAGAGCAACTGACTGAGAACAAAAGAGGTTTTCACACATCAAGGTGGAAGGTAGGGTGGAGGAACATTCCTGAGGAGGCAGAGAACTGCGCATCCAGAGAGAGAAGACAGGCATTTTTTTCTGTAGAGCAGACAGAATGGCATGGCGAGAGAAAAGAGAGGAAGACAGAGGTTCCTTAGAGGGTAAGCAGATCTCAGGTAGAGTTTTCTGAGTGCCAGGAGTAGACAGTAGTGGAAATGGAGGAGGACGACGAAGATGAGGCTAGAAGCACTGGAGTTTAGTCATTAGCAGGACTATGAGCTAGGGAACTGGATGGAACTGAAGCTATGTAGACAGGATTTCATCCCAGAGAAATAAAGCAGACAGATAAAGAGCTTGGTATGTCTAGAGTTATTCCTGCCTTGAATGCCTGACGGAGCTATAGCTCTATTGATAGAATTTTGTTTTAGAGGAATAAAGTTAACAGACATAAGAACATAGTGTATGTAGATTTTTTTCCCTCAGATATCCCATGCTGGACACAGCGAAATCTCCCGAACCCTGGGTATTTCATACGGACTAGCTGTGCTGAGTGCCATGTAGGAATGGAGACATCTGCCATCTAGTCTGGTATTTCCCACTTAGAATGTGACCCTTCTGGCAAATCACTACATATTTTTTGTGCCTCTGTTTAATATCTAGAATAATGAAGATAATTGAAAATGCATTACTTCACAGGGCATTCAGGTATGGGAACCTTCCTAACATAGCATTCATTATCTATACTCAGCGACCTGAAGGAGCTTCACCAAAATGTTTACACATAGCTGCAAAGACATACCCCAAATGTGAAGTAGTTTTTCTTTAGGCAGTAGGGTTATAGATTACTTTGTGTGTGTGTGTGCACGCACACACACACACATTTTACCAACTGAGACATCTTCCCAGTCCCAGATTACTCTTTAAACATCTTTTTGCTTATTTTTTATTTCTCCACAGTGAATATGTATTACTTTATAACCATAACTATAATACTATCCCAAACTGAAAAGGCCATAACCGATATGCTTAGGTGTCCATCATCTCTTTTATGTGTTTAGCATCACCCACTCTGAGGCTACTTGGAAGTTAGGTGGGACTGCTTCCAGGACAGAGTGGAGTGTTGCTGACTTATATGGTGAGTCAAAGGCTGACGTTCACAAAACTCACAGCATGTGTGTAAGTGTGCTGGTGAACTTGTACCAGAATAGTCTTTCTGCAGGCTTGGAAAGGCTGAATAGCCACAAAGTATGGGTCTGATCTAGCACCTTCCAGAAGGCCACCTTACATAGTCCAAGGGAGCCCGGCCTTCTCCACACCTGCTCCCTGAGGCAGAAACTGTCAGCAGGATGCATGCCATCATTATCAGACAAACAGACCATGAGGACATTGAACCAACATGTTAGCTCTGGTAGCATCTGAGGCCAGTTTCTATTCTAGAACATTCCAGTTCTGTTTGAAATCATACTGCCTGTTTTTGTTCTCTATCATTTTGTTTAGAAATAAGGTAAATATTTTACTTTTTTAATTAAAAAAAAAAGTCAACAGATCCCAGCCTTAATTAGTTTTGGGGTTCAATGACATTATGATATATGTACAGCAATAACTTAAGCAATGGATCATAGTAATACTATATTTGCACCCCCCAGACTTGAGTGGCATTTACATGCTTAATATAATCAACAGCATGGCTCTTCATTAATGCTCAAAGAAACTGCAACTCAATTCGAGACTAAAATATTAAGATACACCCTTGGGACACACTATATATCATTTTGAAGTATGCTTACAATGCTTAGAAAGAAATCAGAAAACATCTATTAAAATACAATTTTATTAGCTGCAAGTATCAACCATGGAGTATACATACTGAAATCTAGGACCTTTAGTTAAAAAAATACAAGAAAAAAGGGGGGGGGGCTTACTACTTGATCTGTGTCATTGTTAGCCCCAGTACAAAGCTCTGAAAACTTCTTCACATCTCTTGATCAATGAGAATACAAGATGCAGGCAATTTTCACATACTACCTGAGAGTTCTTGTTCGAAATTAATACATTTTTTAGAGAAATGGCAAGACTCTGCAGCCATCCAGCAATAATGGTCTTCGCAAATTACCTTAGGAAACAATAAATACACATACCAGTAACTTCTGAGATTAAAAACTTGCAGAAATAACTGGAAAATCCAAACGACTACACTAGTACACCCCTCGCTGAACTCCCTGTTCTATGGGTTCTCATGGGTGCTGTGGCAGAAAACATCACAGCTTGGCACGTAAGGCCATCACTTCACGTAAGTCAAGGGCTACTTACTTGCCTCTCTTCCCCACATCCAGTACATTGCCTTAGCTGAATACAGTCCATCAATTAACTCTCCTGTTGCCCATCAAGGTGCAGAGTATTCTTACCTCACAGTAAAGGCCAAGACTTGTTCGCGATTTCAGCGCACAGTACTTTACACTTGGCCCTGCTAGTGTGAGGGCTTGGGCGAGGATCTGCTGAGACGCAGAATGAGAAACACGGCACCTCTCTCTCTCTCTCTCTGACCCCACCCACAGCAACAGTGATTGTGAAAACCGACCGGGCAGCACAATGAGCCGTCTCTGTGTGGAAGGAGAAGGGAGATGGGGGAACTAATTCATTATTGTCCCAGCTATATTTTTATTGGCAACTGTGCTCATTAGCACATGAATGCTGCCTTTCCATACATGGGTGAATGCAGGCTCAGAAAAAATTATAAATTAATTCACATATCACTTATCACAAACATGTTCAAATTGTTTATACTTTACTTCTCATAGCTACTCTAATCCTCTTAAGTGGTGGCCCTTCTACTTTCCAGAAGAGACCCACACAGAATTCTGATTCCTCTATTACTCCTCTTCCACGCTCACAGATTAGCAGTTATGTGCAATACTTCTATTTCTTTACATGCACAATTTCACACCTAAACATGGCCTCAAAGAGAAAACTTCCTTCACTGAAATGAATACCCCTGACATGCAGAGTAGGGAGAAAGAGCCAACAATTTAAGGCAACCGTTGCTCTGCACTGCAATTGCTTTGAAACAATCTGGCAGATGGTACCTTTTTTTTTTATTATGTAGAAGTTTTCCTGGGGGAAAACACATCAAATTACTAAAAGAAAGAAAGAAAGGCTAAGTGGTCACACAGAATTAGCATCAGCTATACATCTCTGTCCTGGCTGCATCGCTCCTTAGCCAAGCAAGGCAGCAGCTGGAATTTGCATATGTTATCAACCACCAACTGCCAATGACCGCATTAAGCCAAGGGAGGCTCACAAAATCATACAGCTAAGACACAATCATCTCATGTGTGTATTTATCAAACTATATCTTTCTTATAGAGTTATGTGGGTTCATCTTCTAGAAGGTTTTCATCGGTACAGCAGGAGACCTAACTTTCAGACACCACTGCTTCAGGTACCTACCTATTCCACAACACTTCCTAGCGACACCTTCCTCGGTTCTACTGCTACAAAATAACAAACCTAGACTTAGCAAGGGGACAATTTACACAAAGTACTTATGTACATACGTGAGTATGTCACGATGAAACCTATTTTGTACAATAAATGTAACTAAAAAAAAAAAACACTGAATGCGATTGGGTCCACTTTTCTTACAATTTCCCATACAATAAAATAATCAAGACAAACACTACCTTTATAGTCTTTGATGTTGCTGCAGAGAAAGGAAAAAATGTACAATTTAATTACAACAAATCCCCCTGTCATTTAAGCCACACCTCAGCTGATCTTTTTGAATATATGATTTTTATAAACAGGATTCAAGGGTATCAACAGCAAAGGTGCTAGATATTAATTGGGAGACCATTTCTTTTCCATTATGGCAACCAGTTTCGTCTCAAGCCAAGACTTCCATAGTGCATCCTGTCCTGATTTTGAATGTGGCTAAGGAGCAACCCAGTTGCACAGTGGTGTGTGTGTGTGTGTGTGTGTGTGTGTACTCTGCCTGATCATCACAGGACAGCAGTGTGGATGTGGGAATGTGCTTTTCAGAAATCTAACAGAAGATCCATATGTTATCCCACCATCAGCAAGGAGGCCCAGATTTAAACAGGACACAGGCCCTAGGCTGGCAAACGAAAGTGGTGAAGGACAGAACTCTGTGCCCGGTGCCAGCTGAACCTGGTGGCAGGTTGTTAAGAAGAGCAAGGGGGAGAGGAACAGAAACTACACCAGGAGTGGGGAGGGGAGCGAACCAACCCACAGCAAGCTCAGGCTCCTAGCTAGCATCTGCCTTTTGACATGGATAAAGAGATGGCTCTTTTCCAAGTTTTCCCTACTATTACGGTATCAGCTGCCTCTTGGACTCATTTATAAGTGCTGACTGCCAACAGAACAAGACAAGATTTCTGTTAATAGTGAATGTGCGAGTACTTGAAATAATAGAGATCTCTTTATTTCTCCTACAAAGGCTACTTGGGTGTTATTATTATTCCCGGCATGCATTTTAGGACTTGTAATTATGGCCAGGTACTATTTGGAAATATTAGAAAATTCTGAGGTTGAAAACTTGCTACCCTGATTCCTTAACTTACCTTTACAATATATTTAAGCGAGGAAGAGCCTCAAACTAATTGGTGCGGGCTTGGTATTCTCTCTCCTAATGAATTTCTCTTGGCTGGCTCTTTTTAAAACAAAACATAGCTGTTAAACTAACATTCCTTACTGTAAAATCCCATGAACCAAAGAGAAATAAATATGCACACAGCCTTAAGAACTACTGTTTCTAAAGTATCTTCTGTCAAAAGTAAAAATAAATACGACGAATAATAAGAAGCGTCTAAAGTAAATCCCTCAGGAATGATTGGCTCAAACCCCAGAGAAGGAAACCCTCCATGGAATGCTGAGAAGTGCAGAGAACAGCGCTCCTGCCTCTACAATAAACACAAAGGCTGGACAATCTAAACAGTAACTTTCCTTGACTACATTCAAGAGCCGTGGAGGTAGAGAAACCACAAACCCTAATCTTAAAGTGGTACGTGGAACTTGCTTACCTCCTCAAATCCTGCTGCCAGTAAGAACTCAGAGAAAACCATGAGACCAGGGGGTAAAGGCTGAAGAGTGGGCTAGCAAGAGATCCTAGAACCACTGGTGCTGAGACAGGGGAACCACACACTGACCCGGAAGAGAAACAGGAGGAAGTGTCCACCGCCTTAGTGACAAATGAAGAGACGGTCCGATAGTGTGTATCTAACTCCTTATGACTGCTGTGAAGGACACAACAGTATCTATGTCATCTCTGTGCTAAAACTGGCTAACTGGAATTGAATGAAGTCCTGATACAAGTGATAACATGAAGGAGACAGAACAGAGAGACAACTCAAACGCATCAGGAAGAAACAACCAGATAAAATGTAGATTTCTTACAGTTTAGTGGCATTAGTGTCTGTGCTGGTGAGTTTTATGCCAGCTTGATACAAGCTATACTCATTTGGGAAAAGAGAACCTCAAGTGAGAATATACCCAGACCTGGGCAACCCTGTCGGGTATTTCTTGATTGATTATTGATGTAGGTGGGTCCAGCTCATTGTGGGTGTTTTCTTACCAGCTACCCCTGGCCTGCTGGTAAGAAAGCAGGGTGGGCAAGCCATGAGAAGCAAGCCAGGAAGCAGCATGCTTCTATGGCCTCTGCTTAAGTTCCTGTCTCCAGGTTCCTGCCTTGAGTTTTTGCCCTGACTTTCTTTGACAACAGACTATATGATATGGAATTGTAAGTTGAAATAAACCCTTTTCTTCCCAAGTTGTTTTTGTTCATGGTGTTTTTATCACAGCCACAGAAACCCTAGCTAAGACAGAATTTGGTACTAGGTTTATGGGATATTGCTGTGATTGACCTGATCATGTTTTGGGGAGGACTGTATTATGACTTCGGAACTTTGGCTTGGAAAAGCTATTGAATTCTGTCTCAGAGCTTAATGGGCTGGTCTGTGGGAGCCTAGAAGGTAAGAATGCTGAAAGCATTGCAGACAATGGAGGTCTCACTTGTGAGGTTCCAGAGGGAGGGTTGAGAGTCCTTTAGAGACTCTATTGGGATCATTCAATATTTTGAATTAAGAATCTGTGGTTCTGGTCAGCTGGGGCTAAAGAATCAACTGTGATTAATAAGAGACCAAAACCCACTAACGTGGAACCTCTGCTTTGCTGGAACAATCTGGTTGTCAGCTGTGGCTAGGCAATCAGCTGGGATGAAGAAGAGACTGGCATCACTGGAACAAAATCTTCTGCAAAGTGTTTCTCAGAACTGGCACACAGAAGCTGTGGTCCAGAGAAGCCCAAGATTGCATGTCAAGCTAACAGCCAAATTTGTTCTTGTATAAGAGTCACCCACATGTAGCTGATTTTGGTAGCATGAAGCTGCAGGACTGAAGGAGTTATGGAGAACAACTGAGACTTGGCACTTCGAGAGGCCATGAGAGGCCATTGGTGAAGGTGCAGCCTCAGTTGTAGGAGAAACCCCAGGATTGAACAGGCCGTGAACAGTAGTTGAGGCATGGCACCATGCCACAGGGACAGAGTTCTTGAAAAGAATGCAGGAGACACAATAGGCGAAGGCACAGCCCAGCTGCAGTGGAGAGCCAACATTTTGGAGATGCCGGTACCATGGGATGACCCCCAAGGACAGCAGCATCTGCCACGCGAAGCCAGCCCGACTCCGTGAGACAAGCCGTTGTGTGCTACCAAAGGCCGAGCTGGGGGAAGTGGAGCCCTTTGGAGACCAGAGGATTATGGGTGTGTCCCAGACTGTGCCCTGGTTCTTCCCTTGGAGGGAGAAATTATGTAACCCACTTCTGATTTCACAGGAGCCTACAGTTAACAGAATCTGTTATTTTATAGAGATGTTGGATATTTTAGAGAAACTGTGAAAGACACCTTGGATATTTTTTTTTTAATTTTTTTTTTTGGATATTTATTTTAAAGAGGCTGAACTTTTAAATTGTTTGATTTTTTTTTTTAAAGACCATGGGACTTTGATTTAAAAGTTACGGTTTTTTAGATTGTGATATTAATATTAACATGCCCAGTCTTGAGGACAAGTGTGTTTGTGCATCAACAAAAGGCCAATTGTGCTGGCTGGTTTTATGTCAACTTGATGTAAGTTAGAGTTATTTAGGAGGAGGGAACCTCAATTAAGAAAATACCCCCACCCAACTGGCCTATGGGAAAGTTGGTGGGGCATTTTCTAGATCCATGTGGGAGGGCCCAGCCTACTGTGGGTGGTGCCTTTCTGGGCTGCTACCTCCTGGGCTGTATAGGAAAGCAGGCCAAGCAAGCCACGTGAAGCAAGCCGGTAAGCAGCACGCCTCCATGACCTCTGCATCAGATCCCACCTCCAGGTTCCTGTCCTGACCTCCTCTAATGAAGGAGTATGATTGTAAACCGAAAGAAACCTGTTTCTCCCCAAGTTGCTTCTGTTTACGGTCTTTTATCACAGTAATAGAAATCCTAACACAGTCTCTCAGAAAAAAAAAATAGGAAAACTAGGGTGCAGTTTTTATACAACATTGGAAACTTCAAAAATTGGCTACATGGCTGGTAAAATGGCCATTTGGTGTATAAAGCGCCTATAACTCAAACCAGAAACCTGCTTTCCATCACTGAACCCATGGTGGGAGGACAGAGCCCACTCCCACAAGCTGCCTTTTGACTGCACGCACACACGCACGCACAAATAAAAAAAATTAGCTGTAAAAAGCTTTTTTTTTAAAAAAAAAAAAAAAAAAGAAAACTGGTGAGTTTTGAGTTGGATTACATGTTTGATGTTGGGGAATTGCTGATTTTCTTGGATGTGATAACGGTGCTGTGTGTAAGTAGCAGGATGTCCTCTGTCCTTGGAGACACTCACCACAACACGGGGAAGTAAAGTAACATGATGTGTGCAAACTGCTTTTACAGGCCTCAGCCAAGACAACACTCCCACCTGCCTTCTCTCTGGCCCAAATACACTCACCCACAAAGTCTACACTCACACAAGGCTGGGCAAACTGTAGGCTCCATTCTGATAGGAAGCTACCACGGCAATGGTGTACCTGCTTGACCACAGAATTTTACTCTCAGTGAATGTTCTAAACAGCATATGGAACTAATTTCAAGAAAACTGACCCAAGAAAGCTTCCTGAAGTAGTAACAGATAACAGCAAAAATTCTGCCCTTATAGACGGCTTACATTAATTCCAATTTTGTTTCCTTAAAATACTTTATTGCTGTTTTATTAAGATACAAAGGAGATATTTTAAAAGGTTTTTTTTAATTAAATTTTCTTTTCCTACGGGAAAATTCTTGATTTTTTTTTAATTGGTATAAAATGTTGATTATATGGTACACGGGGTTTTGTACCCTACTTTCCTCATTTAATACTATCATAATCAAACTTTTTTGTCACTACATTTTTCAATAATGTTGCTTTTAACATGTACATGTTCCCATGGTCCAATGAAACTATAAATAATTTAGTCTTCATTCAGATTATTGTACAAATTTCAACTTTATGATATAAATTATGAAACAAAGTAGATATACAAATTTTGGACTATTATCTCTTTAGGAAGGCAGACTCCTCTTTAGGAAATAACTGAGCACAAGACTTGCTTGACCCTTTCTCACATGCCTTCAAGAAGTCAGACAACTGACACCCTCATCAGCAGTACGTGGAAACTGTTACAACCACCATTAAATGTGGGTGAGATTTAGAAGCATAACGCTGTTAACACACACCACATTGGTATCTGATACACAATGGTTATTTTTTTTAAATTATATATTCAAGTTGTTTTCTTCTTTATTGATATGGGTTGGTGTCAATTACTGTGTTACATGAGTTCTTTACATGTTAATGACAGTCTCTGTCAAAGGTTTTATATGAATATCTCTTGTTCTTCTCTTACTTTTCATTGCTTTTCTCTTTAGAAAAGATGATACCTAAAAATAACAATCGTTCACCTATCTTACTGTTTATATTTTCTTTCTTGAATACATTGTTTTTGCATTTCATTCAATTAGTTTGGAATTGAGTATATTATGTGTTCAGGCTCAAACCTGATTCTTCCTCCTAAGCAACTTAATTTTCAGAGAGCATTCCTCTAACAATGTATTTCACTGGTGTCCTGGTACTGGAATGTGCTCACTGTTACAGAGTATCACACAAAGTCACAGGGGTCTCAGATCCAGATTTGGACCCTTTGAAGGACCAATGTCAAATACCAGGTGCTATTGTGATTTTTCTGAGAATGGAAAGAAGAAAAACCTTTAAATTCAGAAAATACACTTGTGAGTGAATGGGGAAAGGAGGGGAACCTTCTGGCTTTGTGGAGAAACAGGGGTAAGCTGAAGAGAACAACTGGGCAGGGAGTGTGCCTGCGTCAGTCTCTCACACTGGGAGGCAAACCACAAAGGTGCTTGGACTCAAAGCGGAGGTCCTATCTACCTACACCAAGTGACTGGATTATGCAGATGCAGAAACCAAACCCTTGGCCTCAAAACAATCTCAGGCTCTTCTCATCAGCCCAATCTTAACAGTGTCTGGCAGGAAGAGCAACAACAAACTTTGAAAAATAAAACTACTTTCCCTGAAAAGTTTTACAAATGAGATAATAAAACATTTTAAAAAACATTTCATAGAAGAAAATTTGAAGTGATTTCTCTTGCTGCCCAGCATATTGCTCCTTTCCGAGTTGTCTTCACAACTGTGTTTCAGACAACTGGATGAAGCCTGGTCAGGTATGGAGGTGTGTGCCTTTGACGGAGAAGGATGAGGAGCTCAAGGCCAGCCTGGGCTACATGAGATCCTGTCGCAAAAGAGGGACATGGCTCAGTGGTGAAGAGCACTGGCTACTCTTGCAGAGGACCCTAGTTTGATTCCAGCACCCACATGGTGGCTCACAATCATCTACTATAATGCCAGCTTCAGGGTACCTGACACCTTCTTCTGGCCTCAGTGGGCACGGCATACATGTGGTATACAGACATACATGCAGGCAAAACACCCATACAGATAAAATAAACAAAATCTAATACAGGATTAAATATATGAAACCTCTGAAGGTAGCATGTATCTGATTTTTCTGACCATTACTAAATACTTAGATATTTTTGTTTATTTTCTGTTACGTATTAGTTATGTTTATATTAGCTTAGTTACTACTAAAGATTTACAAATGAAACATTCTCTAAGGCTGACTCTAACTTCCTTTTCTGAGACACAAAATGCAGAACCTTTTCTCTGTAGTTATATTCAAGTCTCTCAAACCACTCCAAAACAGCCAGGACCACCAGAGGATGCTCCCAGCCATACATCCCCTGCATACTTGTCTCTGAGAGACACAGAAGGCAATTACTGGAGAAAGCCACTCTCTCTTTCTGAGAAACACCTGCTATAGTTTGGATCTGATGTCAGTTATCCTCTCCAAAGGCTCAGGTGTTGAAGGCGCTGTCGCCAACGGGGTGAATAACTCATAACTGAATGAGCTCCTGGGAGGTGGAGTCTTGCTAGGTGAGACAGGTCACTGGCAGTATGTTTCTGAAGGACCTGTCTTGTTCTGGGCCTCTTCTTATCTATTGACCGCTGGTTCTCAGCACCCAAGGAATGAGCAGCCTGAAACAAGCTCCCACCATGATGGTCTGCATCATCTCGGGCTCGAAACAATGGATTCAGCCAACCTGGACTGAAGTGTCCGAAACCACATTTAAGACATTCCTCTCTTAGGCACTGTGCCAGTGGTGAAAAACTAAAACAGCAACTTTGCTGCCGACACCTTTACAACTGGGGGGAAGGCAGCGGTGGGGGGATGGGGGGGTGGTACGACAACATAAAACCAAGAAATGAAACTTCACAAGAGGGTGCCTGTCCACTTGTGAGTGATCCTTTCTCTTACCCCATTTGACCTGGGAACTTTCTAGACCCAATGATCATACTCAGACCTGGCGTGTTTGAGTTTTCCTCTAACCTTTTATCATTTTTTGAAGGCTCACTAATTGGTAGACATTTTATAAAAAAACAGATGCTAATAACCCAGTGTTGCCCCCTCGGAAACGTAACTCTTGACCTAGTCTACCATCCAGTCGTTGTGTGGCTCCTGGGATTTATCTGGTCAGTGTGGAAGGGGGTGAGGATTAGCAATTCACTCTATGCACATGAGCCCTGCCCTGCCTTGCTTGTCCACACATAACTACATCATAACTAGCCATATACACAGGAGTATCCCTGAGGATTCATTTCCACACTGGTTCTGGGGCTCTTTTCCAGGTTTCAGGATTGTGCCACCAAATCATGCTTCTAGAGTTTGTCACTCTAGATCAGTGATTTCTTTTTCTTTCTTTTTTGTTTTTTTTGAGGCAGGGTTTCTCCATGTAGTTTTGGTCCCTGTCCTGGATCTTGCTCTGTAGACCAGGCTGGCCTTGAACTCATAAAGATCCGCCTGGCCCTGCTTCCCGAGTGCTGGGACTAAAGGCGTGTGCCACTGCCGCCCGGCTTAGGTCAGTGATTTCTAAAAATGGCTGGGTTCTCCTTTGCACTTTTGACAGACAGTCCATTTCCCCTCTCTGTTGAGTTGACTTGCCCTTGTAACATGCTTTGGTAACATAAGACCATGGCCTGTCAGCCACCTTGCTTGTTTGTACACTCTGTCTTTGGAAGCCTTGTAACGAGCCTGGGCATACCTGCTGAATGAATGGGAACTAATAGATGGGTTCATGAGGCTATTGTGGGATGCTCCAAACTGATCCCTGCAGCTTGCCAGCCAAAAGCAAGGCATTCTGGCCCTGCTGACCCATGCACTCTTAAAGCAAGAAATGTCTACCGTTGTCAGCCACCAACTTCAGAGTGACTTGTTACACAATGATAGAGTACCAATATATCATAGCTCTGATACCGTGCACCCCAGAAATACCAATTTCTCCCTTTTCTCTAGCCTCCTGTTGCTCTACAATGAGGGATCTTATTTCTTCAATTTATTACAGCACACTATCTCTATGCACACTGCCACTGCCAACATTGCCCTCCTTAAATTCAAGGGCAATACTATCACACTTCGTGTGTTCCCATCATTGAGCAGCATCTGGCCTTTGCCCAGCTCTTGTCTGCAGAAGGCTACTGCCAGATTCCCAAAACACAGTTCACATCGCACCCGCACACGCAATCCTACCCGAACTGGTGTCGGTTATAGTTAGTACTGTGACCCAACACCTGACAACCTGAGGGAGGAGGTGCTTATTCCAACTTATAGTTGAGGTGATACAGCCCCAGGCGAGGAAAGCCTAGCACGATGGGGAGGTGGCTGGTCACACTGTGTCCAAGGTCAGGAAACAGAAATACATGAATTCTAGTGTCCAACCTGCTTTCTCCATTTATTCAGCCCTGAAACCCAGTCCGTGGGAGGTTTAAACTTTCCTGGGAACACCTTCATAGACAAAGAGAGGTACCATGAAAATGTCAAGTCTACTCTTTGACGACTGAGATTAGCCACCGCAGCACCGTTCCACCGATGCTGTTTAACCACAGGACTCCGGCCCCAGCCCGGCTTCTTGGTGCTCAGTTCAAAAGTGAGGGCTGGCATGAACATACTCTTTAGTTCTCTGTTTGCAACAACACTCAGAGCATCTGTCAAGAATGCCTTTGACATCTCTGCAAATTTCACAAATTCCTGACACGCCACCATCTTTGCCTCTGTGAAGATCTAAGGACACTCCCCCATCCTCTCACCCCTAGCACCCATTTAGTACCCCTCCTGGGTACTTGAAATTACGGTGACTTGTACAGCACAGTATGCAGCATAAATACACTTCATAAGATATTGTGAAGCTTTTCAGGGCAGATCCTTGATGTTATCATTACTCATGCAGGAAGTGGTATCAATGAGGTCCACACACAACCAGAGACAGTCAAGTTTTCCAGAACGGGTCCCACCTTCTACCTCTGTGTTCACTCTGTACCTACACGGTACCCTCTGAGAAGTACAAGTAGTATAAACTCTACTGAGTCAATGGCTGCTTTTTAGGAACTTATGCTAGGGCAATAATGAGGATATCTACACCCAACTTCAGAAGCCAAACCCAGAGCAAGATAGCAAAATAGATAGAGTGATGCTTAGATAGCAATCTGTAAAGAATCTTTTGAAAAATGTTTTCAAACTACAAAATCACAGGCTCTGCCCCTGGCGAGATCGATTCAGTAGGATTCAAACCTGAGTCCATTTGATTCCAAACACAATCTGTGGGGAAGTTCGTGGCCAAGACTGGTATATGGTAATAAGTGCCTACTTTACAGCCATGAATACCAAAGAAAATACCTTTCTCGTGTACTTAATTTATTTTTTTAAGTTTCTTGACTTCAATATTAAGGCACAAAGCACAGCGAGCCTATAAAAAGAACACTTAACAATGCATCCAGTCTGGCACCTTGGGAGTTTAGGCTGTGGGACAACGGCATCACATCCCATTCTTTGAGATCACAATCTGCACAGGTTTTTCACCTATATACCCTTTTTATAAACTCTTCGAGGCTTAATTTGCTACAAATAGTCCTTTTTCAGACCACCTTGCCACGAGGCTGGTTTTAAAATAACTGAAGGGTTCAAGGCTCTTACCTCGGTCCCAGAGGCTGGCTCTTAATGCTCTTTCCAGCTGCTCTTCCTCGCTCAGTCCTGCTGTATAGACATCATAGTTCCTATGAGTTTCTTCATAGGCCCTCGGTCTGCCATCTGGGTAGTGATTCTGATATCCAGAGGGGCCTGTGGGCACAATCAGAACGTTACAGACCCCAGTAATGGCTTTTGCTTCAGAATTCTAGCTTTATATATGCAAAGACAAGCAAATAATTCATGTCACTATTTTGAGTATAATAATAATCTTGTACTTAAAAAAAGATGACATATAGAGAAAAGTTCCACAAGGGTGGGCAATGATGATCCTGTCACTGCTGCAGCCACAGTACAGAACACAGACCTGGACATGAATGAGATGTTACATGCTAAAGAGAAAAAGGAACAATAACTTAGAAGGCAGCTGGAGGTGCAGAGAAGAGACTGGAATGGGCTTTATGGAGTCTATTTGTCAGCTTAGAGCTGTTCACCATCCCCGTCTCCGAGTGTTTCCTGTGAAGTTTTGACTTGAGTGGGTAGAATGGTGGGGCATAGCCGAGAAAGTTTTACCTTCTTGTGGCTCCACCCAATCAGAGACAACCAATGTTTCATACCTATACCACAGAGCACCCATGCTGAGTATTCTATTTCAAAAACTAGTAAGATTGAGACAGATAAGCCACTTTCTCTGATTGTAACTGTACTTCCAACTAACAGCACTTTCAAAAAATCAGTATTCAATAGAAACAAGAGATGACATGCCCATTAAATAATAATTTCCATACTAAACAGACACCAATTAATAAAAGACGGCAGTGAAACAAAGTTTGCTTTTGCAAAAATAATTCTACCAAACTTTTGTCAGTTTGAACCTTGCTCGTCCTTGTTTTCTTTAACTGTCAATGGTTATAGAATTAGTTTGAAGGGGCTTTTCTCTTTAGATAACAGTCTGGCTTAATGGGAGAAGTTATCTTGTGCTCCATGCTCCCCTCTACCCTGTTGTTACCATATTCTTTGAAGGGGATGTTTCTAGTCTTAATTAATGCACTTGGTTGTTAATGAAACTCTGCAAGCTACAGTATCATGTTTCTCTATGTCATCCTACACAGTGCATGAATGGGTACTAACTTTACTGCAGAAAAACACAGAACTCGGTTGAATTTCACATTCAGGAATTTGATCGCTGGAACTCAATCTACTTTGAAATTTATTTTTGAATGTCTTATTAAAATACTTCATTATGAATGATTTTTTTTAGAAAAAAAAATTGAATTCAGCTTTTGATTACCACACATAGGCTTCCTTATAGCATTTTCATATGCGCTTAGTTTCAGCTGGCCCGTCCCTCTTTACCTCTCATCTTGTCCTCTATATGCAAGACTGAAAGGGGAATTTTCATGCCTAGCAAAAACATTCAGCAATTTAGAATCCCTATTTCCATTAAATAATAAAAATACAATAAAAGATGCCAGCTTCAATTGATAACTCAGTAACTGCACATCGATATCTGTGTCGTCTGTCACTCATCTGTGGAGGTGGGACCTCTGCAGAGTAATGCAGATTAGACAGGGTGACTAGGACACAGCTTCCAGGATGCTGTCAGTGGCTATCTGAGAGGAAGAAGTGAGTCCTGAACTCGCTTGTTCTGTCTCCATGTGATGTCCTCTCCCATCCATGCTG
Source organism: Peromyscus leucopus (assembly GCF_004664715.2). Classification (NCBI taxonomy): domain Eukaryota; kingdom Metazoa; phylum Chordata; class Mammalia; order Rodentia; family Cricetidae; genus Peromyscus; species Peromyscus leucopus. Next base: position 30,641,452 of record NC_051074.1, read on the forward strand.
TAGCAAGCAGTCCGCACCAGACCCTCGCACATGCTCGATATCCCAAACTCCAGAAACATGGGCTAAATAAACTCTATTCTTTATGGATTACCCACTTCGTTTGGTTATACAAACAGAAAAAAAAATATTGACAAACTATTAGTGTTTAAAATTTACCAATTCAGTTTTTCAGTGCATGCATGTAGTTGTACCATCATCACCACAAATAACTGCAGATACTTTTATAATTCCCTCAAAGAAATGTATCCCCTTTAGCTAACACCCCCTCAGCTTCACATCCCTCCCGGCTCTAAGTAATCACTAATCTACTTTCAATCTCTATAGAAATGTCTCTTCTGCATAAAGTGTATACATAGAGGCACGTAGTGCATGCTGTTTTGTGTCTGGTACACTTTACCCAGCATGTTCTCAAGATTCCTGACTATTGTGACATGTGCCCGTATTTCATTTCTTCGTATGGTCAAATAGTATCTCTGTAGATAGCTGAGCTACAGTTGATCTACACAACAGCTGATAGGCATTGACTTCTGCCTTTGTGTGTATGTATGCACACGCATTGTGGGCACATGTGTAGGTCAGAGGTTGGCTTTGGCTGTCTTCCTCAATCACTCTCCATCTTCATTTTTTTGTTGTTTTATTTTTATTATTATTGTTTTGAGATGGGTCTCTCGTTGAATGGTCTCTCACTGAACCATCATGAGATGGTCTCTCACTGAATGTCAGTTTGACTAGGCTGGCCAAAGCATAATCCCTTAGGATCCACCTGTTTCTATCCCCAAGCATCAAGGTCACAGGCGGATGTCATTACATCTGGCTTTCATGTGAATGCTGAGGATCCAAACTCAGGTTCCTAGGCTTGTGTAGCAAGCAGTTTACTCATATAGCTGCGCACCCCCCTCCCCCAGCCCTATATCCACCTTTCAAATATTTTGAATAATGTTGCTATAAACAATTGCGGCAAATGCGTATGTGAACTCACATCTGTGTTTCTGTTGAGTGTGTATCTAAGAGCGTGAGTGCTGGTCTGACTATAGTTTTGTTTAAATCTTTTACGAACCACCAGGACGTTTTCCAAAGTGGATGCACCACTTTACAGTCCTACATGCACTGCATGACGGCTCTGGCTCCAGTACACCTGCGCCAACCCTTGCTATTATGTATCTTTTTAAATTTAGCTATAGCTGTTGTAGTGGTGTGATAGCCATTCTTGGTTGTCAACTTGAGTACAACTGTAATTAACTAAGACCCAAATGACTGGGCACACCTGTGAGGGACTTTTTTTCTTAATTAAAATTTATCATCTGAAGTGAAAAAGCCTACTTCTAATGTGGATTTTTGAGGTGTGAAGACAAACCTTTCATCTGGACCACACCTTCTGCTGGCAGCCTTACAAGGGTGTGGAGGAAGGGGGCTCTCCTTTTGCTTGCTTGTTTTGCTCTGGATAACAATCCCATTCTTTCACTGTCATTAGGGCCAACTTCTTCGGGAACTTCTGGCATCTACTGAAGACCAGCTGAGACATCCAGCCTCGTGGACTGATTGACTACTGGATTCTTGGGCTTCCATTCATAGGCAGCCATTGTTGGACTAGTCTGTAAGCCATAGCCTGTAACTCATTCTAAGAAATTCCACATACATATATGTGGAGAGGGAGAGAGGGAGGGAGAGGGAAGAAGGGAGGGAGGGAGAGAGAGAGAGAGAACGAGAGAGAGAGAGAGAGAGAGAGAGAGAGAGAGAGAGAGAGAGAGAGATTGAGATTCATTCTACAGGTTCTGTTCTTCTACAGAACCCTGACTAATATAAGCGAGTGCATGGTGTTATCCCATTATCTTGTTTTTCTGACTGGGTCTCACCAGTTACTCAGGCTGGCCCTGAAGTCATTACGTAGCCCAGGCTGGCCTTGAACTTTTGAGACTCATGCTTCTATCTCCTAAGTGCAAGAATGTACCACTGTTCCCATCCCTTTTACTGCACAGATTCAATGATCAATGGTGTTGAGCATTCTTTTATGGACTGATTGGCCATTTGCATGTCTTCTTTGGAGAAATGTCTATGTAGATACTTCACTCTTTTAACTGACTGTTGTAATATTCTCCTGGCTTGGTTCTATTTTGTTGAATTTCCTTAACACAATAAACAAAAATGAACATGGAAGAAACTTTAAGTGAAACTTCCTAGAACTTGGTGGGCAATTATGAAGGCTTTGCTAACAATGAAGTAAACACCACTGAATATTTATTGAGTACTGCCAATAGGTCCATTTCTATATTCTCTCTTTTGTGTCCAGGTCAGAACAGTATCATTAATGATTTTCAAAACAGGAGAAGAAAAGCAAAAATTTCTAAATCCTCACAGTGGTTTATGACCAGCTTGGGAACTGAACACAATTTTAAAGATGGACGCTCTCTTCAATCTGTTCTTTACTCAATGGAACCATCAGAAAATCTCAGGGCCCCTGATGTGTTCGGGACACTCTTAGCATGCTTCCTATATGAAGAGTAAGGGAGAAGGAGCTAGAATTACGGATCTTGCTTTTTATTTATTTATTTAATTTTTTAAATGCTCTTTACCAAATACCAAGCACTGTAGAGGACAGCAGTGGTCAAGCCAAACCCGCCAACTCACTTCACAGAGCCTAAGTGAAAGGTGCAGCCACTTCACAACACTAATGGAGTATTTGTGGGTATTCAGTCACCGAATATATATTTCAACAGTCCCTAAGTGGTGGAACTGCCCAATTCTCTGAGCACGCTAATTATTTTATTGCAAGGCAAAAACCATATTGGGTTATTTTCCCAAATGGCTCATTATCACCTTTAAAGCCCCGTGAAATGTCTGTGTAATAGAAGGGCTAAGCAGCAATCCTACCCACCCCACCTCACAGCACTCAGCTAATTCGGACGTACGGATACTAAATACAGGTCTTCAGGGTCTTACTGGCATGGATGTTAATTGCAATGATCTTCGGTAACATTTTCTTGATACAGGAAAATATTTTTCTACGTGTTATTTCTTTGTTAAAAACAGCCCAGCAATGTTTTGATGAAATAAAGCCAACAGCTCTGATCATATGGACATGACAAAATCTTAACTTGACACTAGTCAGACAAAGAATGAGGAAATCTTCGGTGCTGGTGCCTTAGGTCAGAAGGATTGGTGTAGTTTAAAGATTCTGTATCACCAATCACAAATCACCAGCAAGACCAAAAATGCCATCAATATCTATTATGATAATGGGTCCTTGAGAAACAAAACTTTTCAACAGCTGTTCTTCTAATGGCCCAATCAGATGTTTTAAAGTCTTCATAATGAACAAGGGCAGAGGAATCTAACAACCAATACTTAGAATAAATAAGTCTGAATTATGTCTTGTGATAAATACTTTTTAAGTTATATACTTTGGCTTTGTAGTTTAAAAAAAAAAAAACCCTCTGGCTATCATTACTCTGCTAACTGCTCCGCCTGGTCCTTATACACATTCCAGGATTTCACAGCAAAGAGATGAAGAAAAACGACACAGATTAGAAAAATTGGTAACAGCTTTTACACCATCCGTTAGTTTCTTTGACCTCTAAGGAGTTTCCCAGCTGAAGGTGGCCATGTTAAGAATAAATCACTACTTGCAAGAGATACACATGCTCGCATCAAAGTTGCTTAGATGACCATTAGCCTGGCCACCTGGGCCCGTGGTAGTGCTGTCTTTGAAGAAATCCGATCACTCCAGATGAAGGAATATAAATATGTTAATCTTACAGGACATCAAAAAGGAAGGTTAAAAAGTTTGGATTTCCGCCTTGCATTCTCCAGTCTCTGTGTCTGCTGTGCCAATGCCTCTCACCGATGAAGGGAGAAAGGAACAAAGGAGAGGGTATGCTTCTCTGTCCTCAAAGAAGGTAAGGAAATGGGGCAAGGGGAGGGGTGAGGGGCTGGGGGAAGGAGAGGGGGAGGAGAGAGGGAGGGAGGGAGCGAGGGAGAGAGACAGAGACAGAGGGAGGGAGAGAGAGAGGGAGGGAGAGAGAGGGAGGGAGAGACAGAGACAGAGAGAGAGAGACAGAGAGAGAGAGAGAGAGAGAGAGAGAGACAGACAGAGAGAGAGAGACAGAGAGAGAGAGACAGAGACAGAGAGTTATTATGTTTCCCAAAGTTCACTTGTCAGAGTGTGTACGAATCTCACATGCCCACCCAACCAGAAAGCAGGGGCAATGAATCACTGACTTGCATCCTGGTTCCAGACCTGCCCTTAGCTACCTGTCAATGTGACCAAATTACCCAGCCTTCCTAAGCTCAATTTCCCAGCTGTCAGGCAAAATGTTAGGACCAGGAAGTCCATGACAAGCCACGTCTGTGCACAAGTGTGGTAGTGCTAGTTCTTTTACCCAGAAGGCTCCTGGTGTGTGGTGTGTGTGTGTGTGTGTGTAGGCCTGGTGTGTGTGTATAGGCCTGGTGTGTGTGTGTGTGTGTGTGTGTGTGTGTGGTGTGTGTGTATGTGGTGTGTGTGTGTGTGTGTGTGTGTGTGGTGTGTGTATGTGGTGTGTGTGTGTGTGTATGTGGTGTGTGTGTGTGTTGGTGTGTGTGTATGTGGTGTGTGTGTGTGGTGTGTGTATGTGGTGGGTGTGTGTGTGTGTGTGTGTGTGTGTGTGTGTGTGTGTGTGTAGGTCAGAGAACAACGTCAGGTGTCATTCCTTCTCAAAGTGCTGTGTTTTGGACACAGAGTCCCAGTGGTTTGGGGCTTGCTAACCAGGCTAGGCTGGCTGGTCAGAGAGCCCCCAGGATCCACCGGTTTGTGCCTCTTTGGTGCTGGGGTTACAGGTATATGCCACTGGGCCTGTTATTTATTTATTTATTTTTTAAACCTGAGTTCCGGGGATCAAACCCAGGTCCTTACACTTGTGCAGCAAGAACTTCTCTTGACAGAATTCTCTCCCCAGACTCCCCTGTTATTTCCTGTGGAGATTTACAGAAGTAAACCATCAGAGAAGCCTCTTTCCCTCTAACAACTTCTAACTGCGAGCTGCCTTGTCCTCTGCCTCCTGGAGGGTATGAGTCAACAAGGCACCACAATGGGAGGCAGAATTATGATGGTTTTCCTGAGCAGCTTGGCTCCTCCCAGTCACATTGGTCAGGATGACTTCTCTTCTACTTTACTCACTGTGAACTGGTTCCTACAAAGGACAACCAAAGTGCTCTTCAAGGGACTATAGTTATCAGCTCTGTCCATAAAGGCTGATCAATCACACCATCTCAGTTCAGCTGTTAATTGTTGTAGAGCATTAATTTAAGATGGGCTACATTTGTTTATGCTGTGGAACAAAGATGTGCTGCATTCTTTTATGTTGCATTTGTTTAACTCTGTGTTACTGTGCCTGTCTAAAACACCTGCTTGGTTTAATAAAGAGGCAAACAGCCATTAATGAGGCAGGAGAAAGGATAGGTGGGGATGACAGGCAGAGAGGATAAATAGAAGGAGAAATATGGGAAGAAGAGATCAAGGAACTAGAGGAGGAGTGAGAAAAGAAGGGGCCAGCCACCCAGCCAGCTACAAAATAAGAAAAGAAAATATATACAGAAATAAAGAAAGGTAAAAGCCCAGGGGCAAAAGGTAGACGGGATAATTTAAGTTAAGGAAAGCTGGCTAGAAACAAGCCAAGCTAAGACCAGGCATTTATAAGTAATAATAAGCCTTTGTGTATGTGATTTATTTGGGAGCTGGGTGGAAGGCTCTCAAAGGGCAAAGAGCCAAAAAGGTAAAGTGTAAAAAAAGAAAAAAAAATAGATAATCATCACCTTGTCCAGATCACGCAGAGGTGAAAGCCTCACACACACAGCACCTTCTAAAGGCAGAGACAGAAGAACTCTTATCTATGGTCCCCAAGCCCAAGGTCCCAGTCATATAAGGCCATAGCTTTTACTCTTGGTCCCATCACCTGAGAAACTGTGTGTGTAGTGGGGAAGGGGGAAGTTTCCCAGTCCTCCCCTTCTGACCCATTATCTGGGTAAATTTTAGGCTGTTCAGGTGACTCATACATGATGTAATCCAGGATTAATGGCAGCCATGACCCGCGGCTTAAGAACTATGGAGAACATGGAGCCTGGCTAGTTCTAAGACTGTTGTACTATGGATTTAATCATCAGGACCTTCCTAGCACATTCTGGACAATCTCCAACAGGCCACTTCTGATTCTGCTTCCTCTCCCTGGGAAGTTCTCTCCGTAATCCCTTTCCTTAACATCTAGTCACCTGTCATGTCCTACAACTCCACCTCCTCTGGACAGCCTCATGTACAGCCACTCTGTTCCTCCTTCCCCAGGGCACTGATCCCCACCTCCACATCAAGACTCCTGTCTGGACTTCTGCTTAGAAGGAAGAGAAAGGGATGGGTGAGCCCCTCTGTGGAAATCTAGTAGCAGAGTGGAGAAAACCATCCTCAGATATTGTGTAATAGGTAATACAGGATAATAAAGGCACTGTCCAGGCTGGAGTGCTGTGAAGAGAGAAGAGCAGGGCAGAGCATGTTCCCTGAGTGTAGGAGTCTTCCAGGAGAGAGCTACAGGAGGAGCAGGTAAAAATTCAACAAATGCTATCCATCTATACCACATCATGGCTTAGCTTTTATCATCACATAATTAGTGTGATGGGCTCTTTTGTTTAATCTTCTCAAATATACCCACTCCTATATCCCCACCCCTAAACACCCATGCCTATATACCCATTCCTACATAAGCAGCCCTCCACTATAAACTCTAAGAGAGAGACTGCTATTTTTTTTTTCTCTTACAGTGTCCATAACAACACTCTGCAATGTGATCTTTGCAGAGTACTGCTGGATAAAAGTCTGTGAGTTAATAAAGTTGTATGGAGTTCAAGCGGTGGTGGTGCATGCCTTTAATCCCAGCACCCAGGAGGCAGAGGCAGGTGGATCTATGAGTTTGAGGCCAGTCTCATGTACACACAGAGTTCCAGAACAGGCTCTGAAGCTACATAGAGAAACCCTGTCTTGAAAAACAAAACAAACTAACAAAGAAACAAAACAACAACAACAAAAAAAATGAAACCTAAAAAAACAAAAAAAATGATATATGGGAAAATAAACCCAAAGCAATATATTACACACACACATGCATGTGCATATGTGTACATATATATATACACTACATGCACATAGTGTTAGTTTTTTCATCTCTCTGGCAAATACCTGAGAGAGCACCTTCACAGGATGAAGGAGTCATTTTGACCCATGGTTTCAGTCCATGTCTGCTTTTTCATGGAGGCCTGGATGCAGGGAGGGAGGGAGGGAGGGGGAGAGAGAGAGAGAGAGAGAGAGAGAGAGAGGAGAGAGAGAGAGAGAGAGAGAGAGAGAGAGAGAGAGAGAGAGAGAGAGAGAATGCCTGTCATCATCATCGTGGGTGGGTTTCATTCTTCTTCCTTTTATTTCAGGGGGTCTTTAGCCTACTGGATGTCATCACCCTTATCAAAAAAAGGTTGTGTCCCTTCAGTTAACTGACTATAAAAATTACCTCACAGATGTGCCCAGATGTGCCCTTTATTGACCTTTTAGGCAGCTCTCAATTTAGTCAGACTGACAATCAAGATCAACCATCAGATATGTATTAAGAACAATTCTTTGTACCTATTAAAGGCCTAAGTAAGCCAGGATTCAAAACAAAACAAAACCAACAAAACTATAACCTATGGTCTGAAACCGACACATGGTTTATTTTCCTAAGATTTTTGGGTGCATAGTCATTGTCCAATTGTTTATGAACTGTCAATGCCTGTTCTTATGATATAAGAAAGGGCCGGCTAGTTAGAACAGAGCCAAATGGGCAATAAAGGCTTCAGTGTCTAAAACCTTAGCTATTTGGCACTTCATACAAAAGGCTGCCAGCCTCAAATCTAATCTCTGGCCATTGCCAACTGCTATGACTATAAAGTATATGCTGTGGATACATGTTGTAGCAGTCCAAGTTAGGATGTCAGCTTCAGTTCTGGTGAGTATTCTGTTGTATGATATTTTGTGTCCTGATAAATAAAGCTTGCCTGGAGATCAGAGGGCAGAGCTAGCCACTAGTTAACTGTAGAGGCCAGGCAGTGGTGGCTTACACCTTTAATCCCAGCACTTGGGAGGAGGAAGCAGGAAGGTTAGGAGTTCAAGGCTACCCTGGACTACACAAGATTGAACCAGTCTAAAAGAGAAACAGAACCAGGCAGCGGTTGTTCCCAGCACATGGGAGGCTCAAGCCTTTGATCCCAGCACATGGGAAACTCATACCTTTAATCCCATCACTAGGGAGGTGGAGAAAGGATGTTCAGCCCCCATTCGGTCTGAGGATTTCTAGAGGTAAGAAGTCTCTGGTGGCTGGCTACTCTGCTTTTCTGATCTTTCAGCTTTTGCTGATATCTGACTCCAGGTTTCTGTTAAGACTAATTAGGACTATGTATTCTCTTTTGGTTGCTGACTGCCACCAACTATATTCTCAAATAGAAGGAGACCAGGGAGTTCTTAGAGTCCTTCTCATGTGAGTGCTAACAAGGACATTACCTTATGGTGATTTGATTTCATACCAAAGGCCCCACTTCTAAATACTGTCATGAGAGGGGCTAGGATTTCAACATATGCATCTAAAGGGAGATATGTATAGTCTATTGCACTAAGACACCCAGCTCCTATTACTGCACAGTCCCCGCAAAAGTCCTAAATATTATTGTGTATGCATCCATGTTCTCCTCTCATGCAGGAGTTGAATCTTCGACTGTATCAGTTAACGGTATTAAGAGCCTAGAAGTTTAATCTGTGTTGGAGATAGGACCTGTGCAAGTCAACCACCTTAGTTATCAGGGTAGATCATCATCCAATCCTATGGCTTTACAAGACACACACACAAAATCACACACCTGTCTCTGGCAAATGTGATGTTATGTGCTGCCGCAGGACTCTTTGTATATCAGGGCAAGGTAGAGCCTCGAAGAATATGTAGATGGGATAGACAGTGTGGAACTGTATCCCTGTGACCAAGCCAAACACTCTGTCAGTGTGATTCTTGGCTATCTTGAGGGTAACATGCACCTTATTGTACATGCGAAGCCTTACACCAATAAGACAACTGTTTCACACCTGAGTTAGCATCTTTCCTAATATCCCACCTGATGCACCCTGCTTTACCCAGACCCATTCAGTGTCCAGGAAGAGCCAAGGTACAACTGTTTGCCATGTGAGCTATTCCATATCCAAATCCAATGCTATCTTAAAGCATCTCCATGCTACTAAATTCTGCAGTTTTTCAAAACAAGCTAAGCTGTATTAAATGACATGAACTTACCTGCACTATTAAAGTAGTACTGCTGTCCTGGATACCCAACATTGGAGGAAAAAAGGCCTAAATACAAAGGAAACAACATTTTAATAGCAGTCATAAGGTTTTAAGAGCTAATCCTCCAACAATTACACAGTTTGCAGTTCTTCCTGAGGAAGCCCAGGGTCACTTTAAATGACTACTAAACAATTGTTAAAAACAAACTTCATTTGTTTGGAGCCAACCTTTTAGGGAATAGCTTCTCTCTCTCTTCTCTTCTCTCTCTCTCTCTCTCACTTTCTGTGTGTGTGTGTGTGTATAGGTGGGTGTCAGCGAAACCCTAATTTACATGCACTGTGGTTCCTTAAAGTTCTAGGTGACTTCAGCTGATGTTTGCTTTTCAGGGTACCAGGCTTGGGCTCTGAAGCCGGTATAAAAAGACAGACATGCTGCGGTGGGAAAAAGCCTTCTCCCAACAGGGTCTTAGGAGAGCCATGGTCCCTACCCTTCCTAAGGGACTTTCTCTGGCACAGGTGAAGCAGACAGAAAGAGGTCCGGGCACACTCCCAGAATGACCCACTTCATGACTCCCAGAATGTAAAAATGTCTGCCCAGAAAACAGATACGGTCTTAAGGAAGGTTAAAAAAAAAAAAAGTTTAAATGTTATAATGGTCGGGAAAATCCTTTTTAAAAATTAAACCAATCATATGTCTCAATTTTTTAGTTTGTCTGCAGAGAGCCTTAAGAACCACTAAATCTTAAGACCCAGAAAAGTGGATCAAGAAAATGCACTCTCCCCCTTTATCAGTATTCATGACCAGAGAGGCACTGTCCTACTGAGCTGGGAATGTGATAGAGCCGGGCACTGTTAGCAGAGGTGGCTCCTATTGCCTCCTCCAGGCACATACAAGCGACAGTAACAGGCAAATGTGCAGAAATGGGGATCTGTATAGATACAGCACAGCCTGTAAAACTCACCCCGAAGTGAACACAACCTGCCAGTAAGCAGGGCTCAGAAAGCTTTCAAACGCCATGAATATTATATGGTTCCCAAGAACAACAGTCATCGGTGCAAACTGTGAAAACAAATTATTTATGGTTCAAGAAAAGGTAAAATAGTCTCAGAAGAGTTCCCATGAATAAAAGATGAAATATTAGAATGCACATGGTCTATAAAACAAGTGTTTGCAAAATAGTTGCCTTACAAGTCAAAATCAGTACAGTATTTTATATTAAAGGGTCTAAATGCATTCACTACTAAATAAAACATTTTCATTGAACATCAATTTAGAGGAGGGGAAAAGCAAAGAAAAAACAGCAAAGAAAATAAAAAGCAGGAACCAAACCTCAAGAGATAAATTACATGGCTTGGCTTCCCATGAATGTATTGTTTTGCCCATCAAGGACCTGGTGGTCATTCTGAACTCTTCAAATTACTAGCCCTGTCCTCCAGTCTAGCCTTGGTCTCCTTCTGTAACCTTGCCAGGCATGTCTATTAATTCAAGGAATGTTACAGAAAAATACATTATTGTAACCTCACGTTTGGAGGAAAATTGCAGTTTTCTGTGAACGCATTAGGGGTGAGGGCAAAAGTCTACAGCAGCATTTGTTCCTTAAGAACAGCCCAGAATTGAAATTTGGGTTGGTATTCTCCTTTGAGGAGCAGTGTGAGGCCCTGTGATGGCTGTCTTGTTAGCTCTCGGTTTAAAGAGAAATCTGAGTACAGCAGGACATTTCCAAAGTGACCCACAAGGAATCTTGGGGCTGCTTCTGTGCATACAAAAATGAAGGTGAGCTTCTAACTGCTGCCAGGCCAGGCGCCTTGTTCTGTACCTGCACATGTCTCCATGACTTTCTTCAGAGGCCCCTGAGTGTACATCAGTCCAACAAGGATGCCGGCCAGATGCCCAGCGAAGGAAGTCCTAGGAGAGAAGGAGAGCCTTAGTGAGGGTTTGTTCCGTTGCTGATTAGAGACATTCTGTCTTCTCAATAGCCCAGGCAGTGCCAATTAGTCACAGTCTGCAAGCTTTGTTCCACGCCGAGCCTTTTATGCTGAGCAGCATTTAACTCTGTCCAAAGAACAACATTTCCTACCTTCAAAACAAAACAAAAACAACAATGAAGAACAGGACAATGAATAATAATGTCCACATATTTAAAATGCATCGCCCTTCCTTAACTGAACCAAATCTGTTTGTTTCTCCACAATGGACGTCTTCTGTCAAGACAAGCCACTAAATTACTTCCAGTTCTTCCCTGAACCTCTCTCTTATCATCACAAGATATCAGTGAAATCAGTTTTCTCTGCTCAGAATTAAGTCTGGACTGCCCAGCCATTGTGAGGGACAGCGTCTATCCATGTTCCCAGCACAGCAGACAGCTGTGTGTTTATGCACGGCTGACTAGTAGAGCAATCAGCCACCGAAACTCAGGACAGGTGCCCCATACACTGCTTCCTCCCTTTGTTTTCATAAAGATCTTTTTGCCACTCAGCAAAAACAACAGTTCAGAGACTTCAAGCTTGGAAGACAGGTTGGGCATTGAATGGCTGTACTCTCATGGAGTTACCATGAAAGTATGGCAATCACTTATAAAATAGATTTTTCAGATGCACACATCTATCAAGACAGTATTTCTAGTAGTATTTCTAGAGGCCTATGGTACTTCCCGGTTGGTTGCGGGCTGGGGACTATGTCTGTGGAGTTCACTCAATCTAAGTTCAAGGATTACTCGGGATTTATTGAGCTGCCCATTTTACCACCGAGAAGGCTGAGTTTCTCCGGTCAGGTACCTGATGGATTGTCAGCTGACCGGCACCATCTGAACACAGGAGTGTGCACATACCCCTTCACACTAAACTGGTGTTTTCTCAGGTCTCACTTCCACGCAGTTGGTGAGCTCCAGCTTGTGAGGTTTGTCACACCCAGCACAGCTTCTGTACCCCTTCCCACTGTAGCTATGGGTGTCCTTATGGGTTCTCAACTAGACTATTTGGAAAAGTCCAGCACTGGGTACAAGGTGAGCACCAGATGCATACATGTTGAATAAGCAAAAGAAAATCAGCTAATGTGCTGCCTGGAATTGTCTCTCCAATGACTCCCAAAGCAGTATTCAGCCAGAGTGCAAACCATTTTACTGCCTTCCTATGACATCCACTAGCTTACTTACAGAACTCCAAGCATGGGCTTGCCTCCAGTTCCTTCCTCCAGTTCATCTCTTCCCTTTAGCCCCAAGACCCACCACACTCATCTCCACACATCCAAACACTCTCTGTGACCTGCAGTCCAAGCTTGACTGCACCTCTGTCGGAAGCCATGGAGTCCCTCCTCCACTGCCTGCTCTCAGACTGTTCCTTCTCCCTCACTGTAGCAAATACCCAGCGACACGTACTGGATAGGAGGACTATCGTTTTCATCAATAATCTGCCTCATGGGATTTATAACCTGACAATAAAAATACGGGATTGAAGTTGGCAGTGGTGGCGCACGCCTTTAATCCCAGCACTCGGGAGGCAGAGGAGGGCGGATCTCTGTGAGTTGGAGGCCAGCCTGGGCTACCAAGTGAGTTCTAGGACAAGCTCCAAAAATTCACAGAGAAGACTTGTCTCGAAAAAGAAAAATAAAAATAAAATATTGTTTCAGTGTTTTCCATGTTGTGGGAAGGGCAGTAGGAACTGGGCTTTTTGTTAGGGTCCCCCCCACCCTCGTTCATGTTACTCTCCATTTAACCATCATCAACAACAACACACATATAACTCCACCTAGTTAGAAGTGAGCAAACAGTAGTTTGAGGGAACAAAACGCTTTGATTTAAAAAGAAATTGACTTCAATTTAACTAAAAAGAACTTTATTTTTAAAGAATCGGTAATTTTGAAACCTTTTAAACCAAGCTTCATGGTGAATCAGATAGATGTAAAACGGAAGGAAGTTTCAATTTAAAATCCAACTAATAGACAATTAATCTTAAATCTCATTTACAGTTTGGAGCATAATACAGTCAAATGAATTCCTTATCTTTATAATGGGTTTTCAGAAGCTTGAGTTCTAAGCTAATTGCTCTGATATAATTAAAATAGTGAAGTGGACAGACCACATCCTCCACCGACCCTGAGGAGTGGCACAAAGCTCTGGCCACAAGGAAATCAGCTATTGTTATTACTTCATTTATGCGTGAAGGAAGTGTTCATTTTTAAAATAAAAAAGAAAAGATATGATCTTAATCAGAAGTGGTATCTCATACCACACACGAAGGGGGAGTTCCCCACAGAAAAAGGAATATAGCTTGTCTTAAAGAGTGCTGTGACTCTTCCTGGGAGTTGGTAACCATTCCCTAGAACGCCTCTCTTTAAGATTCATGTGTCCTGAGTACGAGGCTGAGCTGGGAGGTTACCTTTCAGAACAGAAGGAAGCCTTGGACTGGAGACAGGACAACTTTCTAATGGACCTCTTTGAAAACACGAAGTGTACGACTGTCTTAGTAATTGTCCTCAATGCTGAGACAAAACACCTGACCAAAGCAACTTAAGGAAGACTTTATTTCTGCCCACACCTTGAGGAAACAGCCAGTCATGACAGCAGGACCTTGAGGTGACTGGTCACACTGTATCCACAGTCAGGAGTAGGTTGGTTAAGGTGAGTCTTCCTACCTCAGTTAACCTAATCGAGATAATCCTTCACAAGTAGGCTTGTCTCCTGGTTGAGTCTAGACCCTGTGAAGCTGATCATCAATATTAACCCATCACCATTCTGCCTCTTGTCAACTTGACACTCAAACGCGTTACTTTTAAATCATAACTGCCTCCTTTTGTCCCCTTAGATCATGGCCGTTTAATACTACGGGATAGTCTTTTTGATTCCAACACTGAAACTGGAGAGATTCCAGGCAATCTCTCGTCTAGGAGCCTCCATAAAGTAAAAGCAAGTGTCACACTTCCAATATACAGCGGCATAGGGCACACATCCCCATTACTGCTGTGTTCTCAGAACACGGGAAGAACACTACCAGAATGTCACACAAATGGCCTCAAGCCAGTGCCAAATAGCATCCTTGTTCCACTCTGAAATCTCCTGGGCTGGGTCTCCACTACACACATTTCTCTTCAACAATCTTGTATTTCAAGTACCCACCAAAATGGTCCATTTCAAGCTCTGTTTTAAGCCCAAATCCCAAATCTTCCACAGTCCTTCAAACAAGTTCCAAAGTCCTGAGCTTATTCACAGCAAGGGATCTACTTATCCACATGAGTTTCCATATTAGTTACTTTTCCTACCACTGTGGTAAAATACCAGACAAAAATCTCTTAAAATGGAAGGACTTACTTTGCCTTAGTTTTGAGGATACAGTCCATCATGGCTCCAGAAATCACAGTGACAGCCTGAAACAGTTAGTTTCAATGTATCCACAGACAGCTCCCTTCTGTTTTATTAACTCAAGACCCAAGCGCAGTTAACGAGGGTCTTCCTACCTAAACCAACCTAATCTAGACAATCCCTCACAAGTATTCCCAAAGGCTGACTGAATCTAAACAGTCCCTCACAGGCATGTCCAGAGCTTATCTTCTAGATGAGCTGAGATTATGTCAGTATGCCAGCCAGTACAAACTATCACAATGACTATAATTGTAAACGCAACAGAAATTGATCTCAAGGTTAGCTATTTGTTTTCAGCTATACATGGAAATTGATATCAATGACCTGGAGTGGAAGCAATTAATTACAAGTGGAGGCATCTCAGAGACTAGCCTCGTGCCCAGATGGTTGTATAATACACTGAGAAAACACTGTCTCATATCTATAATCTCAAAATTTGGGAGCCAGGCACAGGAGGATGGCCATGAGTTCCAGGCCAGCCTGGGCTATACATAGTGAGTCTCACAACATCCTAGGTTACAAAGTGAGACCTTGTCTCAAAAATAAACATAAAACCAGAGTGACTATATATTTGATAATCAAATTATTGCAAAAAGCAGCCATTTATGCAAAGGACTTGAGTTTATTAATTATCCAAATTCTTTGTCTTGTTGTTTCTGCAATGGTATCATTCATTTCCATGTTCTTTCCTTCTTGCTAAAATGTAACTTTTAGCAATTCTTTCAGCTATTGTTTGAAACCAAAAACGAATCCTCTCAGTGTCTGGGTGTCCTAAAAGGTTCAGCTATTGTTTGAAAATGAAAATGAGTCTTCTTGAAGTGTCTGGGTGTCCTAAAAGGTGTTATTCTACTGCTGCTGATACTAAATGGAGGCAGCCACCTTCTCCGTGTATGATCTGTCTTTTCTCCCAGCTTTTAAGGTCTTCTCTTTACCCTGGACATGTGGTCACAACACCACCACCATTCCAGTTTCACATCTGGTTTATAATTGGCTATACTTTTTGATAGATGACCTTCTCATGTGTGTCTATAATTAAAAAAAAATTCCCAGCCATGATCATTTTTTAAGATATGGAGCTGCTGTTTACTTGTTGACACGTATTTACATGGGTATGTGAGGGGGAAAAAAATAAAGACAAAAAGTTACAATCAATGGCACCACACAGGACTCACTAGAATAATGATGGTAGAAAGGCAACTTCTGAGCAAAATTAAGATTGAGATACTACAGATTTCAGTTATGTAAATGATATGCAGATATCATTAAGACCAACATGTTCTTCCCCATCATGAACTGACTGTCACCTTTTAAGAGGACATTTGTAAGGGAGAGCTACATTGTTATGTAAAAGCACTCCTATTCTCATGTGCCACTGTTAAAGTGTCAAAAGCTGGAGCTGTAATTGAAAGCTGTCAAGCTCTAAAGGTCCTCCTCTGCTCCACGGCAAATGCTCCCCACAGTTGATGAGTATCCTCTCCAGCACGGCTCAGAAAGCAGACACTGTATTACTACAGACAGCATCTCACAGTGTGAGCAGAGCCGATGACCTCATTAAGGACAGGGGCTGCTAGACACACAGCGCTGAACAAGATAAGAGAAGATGTAAGGGAAGGGGCCTAAGCACTTGCCATAATTTCCTCCTGTGAAAGCTATTAACACCAGTTGGGAATGAGCCGATCAGAAGCTCTGGGGGTTGGGGAACTGGGGTCTGGAGTTAGCAGTGCAGGTACGAGACAGAGTGAGCATTTCTGACAGTTCTGAATATTAATGCCACGGGAGAATATTTTACTCTTTCTTCCCCAGATGAACTGTCCCTAAATGGCCTGTCTTCTGTTCTTGATGTGCTGTTCCCTGACTACTTAACCAGCATGCAATTTTGGCCATGGAATATGGGAAAGACTTCGTCTGCAAATAGCTTTACCATGCCTCCCCACCCCCTTTGGCATCACAGGTACAGTAGATCCTTTTTGATACTCTCCAAAGGCAGGAGCTATAGACCTGGGCTAATTTTTGTTTTTAACACGATGCCAACTGCAGACATGGGACTGGCAACAGACTACTACTAAGGACTTCTGCTTGAGGGCACATCAAATGATATCTGCACAGAAATTAGGGAAAGCAGAGGGGAGACTACTTGGGCGGTAGAGCATGGAGGGGATGAAAGGAAAAATGGGGTTAAAATGAGTAAAGTCTGTTAACATATTGTAGTTTGTATAGGAATGGCCCCTAGAGACTCATATATTTGAATGCCTGTTCACTAGGAAGTGGCACTATTGGGAGGCGTGGCCTTGTTGGAGGAAGTGCATCGCTGGGGGTGGGCTTTGAGGTGTTAGAAGCTTAAGCCAGGCCCAGTGTCTGTCTCTTTCTGCTGCCTGCAGATTCAGATACAGAGAGCGCTCACTCAGTTCCTTCTCCAGGACCATGTCTGCCTGAGTGTCATGCTCCCTGCCATGATGATAATGGACTAAACCTCTGAATCTGCAAGCCAGCCCCAGTTAAATGTTTTCTTTTAAAGACTTGTGGTCAAGTTGTCTCTTCACAGCAACAGATACCCTAACACAATATATGTGTACAAAACCGTCATAATAAACCTTTAGTATATTGACTAAATAATAGTAATAATAAAATAATAATAATAATAATAATAATAATAATAAATGGGGGTCCTGCAAAGGTAGAGAAACCTTTCCAAGAGGGTAGATGACACTTGGCAACTTCCTGGCTGTCAATTCCACCTGCCTATACCAGGAACAGAATTTCTTAACCTGGGTCAATAAGAAATGATTCATTTCCTCAAATATTTATTGACTGATTACCATATAAAGAAGATAACAGTCCCTGTTTCCTGAAGCTTATAATCTACTGAGGCAGATAGGAAGACAAATGGAAAGGCAGGAAGACACAGAGACACAGAAACCGTAAGTTGTAAGTGTAAGAAAGCAGTTTACATTCCATGGAGTGGTGTGGGCTGATTCCTCAAGTGTCATTTAAAGTGACAGTAGGATTTGGAGCTGGCACCCTCAGAGGTAGTATACTGGACAGTTTTTAAACAAATGCTTCCCTAAGAATGGGCTACAGGGAAGCCTGCAGAGCATTTTCTTAATTAGTGGTTGATGTGGTACCACCCACAACGGGCTGGTGGTCCTGGGTTCTAGAAGAAAGCAGACTGAGCAAGGCACAAGGAGCAAGATAGTAAGCATCACTCCTCTATGGCTGCTACATTAGCTCCTGCCTATAGGTTCTGGCCCAGTTTGAGTTCCTGCCTTGGCTTCCCTCAGTGGACTGTGACTCAGAATATGTAGGTCAGATAAATCCTTTTCTCCTCAAGTTGCTTTTGGTCCTGTGTGGTGACATATTGTGTACCCCAATAAAACTTATCTGGGGATCAGAAGACAGAGCCAGCCATCAGATTAGACATAGGGGCCAAGCAGTGGTGGCACACACCCTTAATTCTATCACTTGGGAGGCAGAGATCCTTCTGGATCTCTTGAGTTCAAGGCCACACTGGAAACAGAACCAGGCAGTGGTGGTATACTCCTTTAATCCTAGTACTGGGAAGCACACATGCCTTTAAGCCCAGAAAG
This sequence comes from Peromyscus leucopus, assembly GCF_004664715.2. NCBI lineage: Eukaryota > Metazoa > Chordata > Mammalia > Rodentia > Cricetidae > Peromyscus > Peromyscus leucopus. The sequence continues at coordinate 30,659,697 of NC_051074.1, forward strand.
TGATGTCCGGGCAGAGAAAGGTATATCAGAAACTCACACTCTTGAGGGTTAGGATTTCGTAGAGGTAACAATGTGGCTGACTTGCTCTGCCTCTCTATCGTTCAGCTTTCACCTCAATATCTGGCTCCAGGTTTTCTATTAATAAGACTGTTTAGCATTCGTGTTACAGTCCTGCTTTGGAGGTAGAATGAAAGCACTTGCTAATGAATTCACTATAGAAAGTGAGGAAAAGGAGATAGCTAGGCTTCTGAGTTGTGTGATAATTGAGTGATGGACCCACTAACAGAGATGGGGGAGTCTAGAAAAAGCAAATGGAAGGATGCGGGACCACTGAAGAGCTCTGCTTTAAAATGTTCATTGTGATGCGTGGGAGACAACTAAACACAGATGTCCAATATAGTGTGGAAGGCCAACTCCCACCTTTTCAAGGGTTCCCATGAGGAGGAGAGAAGGCTAAGAAAATATTAGATAGAAAGATAGTGAAAAGGAGAAAGAAACACAGGATAGCTGTGGGAAGACCTGGGTCAATACCCAATGGCCTTTTCTGTTTATTCAAAGAGGCTTTTTATAACAATGTCAAAGGGCAGGACAAAAGACTCCCCTCCTTGCTAGATCAAAGCACATCGCACAGTCAAGTGTAGACCCGTGGTCAAATCATCCCCTTATATAACCCTGCTGGAAAAGCAAGCTCAGATTCTTGGACCCCAAGTAAGTTCTCACTAGGAAACCTCTGTGGGTCTCCATAATATAGCAGGATGCTGGTTGGTGAATTGGAAATTAATGATTCAAAATATTGCTCCCAGTTCCATTTTATTCCACCCTGAGAATATCTGTGAACCATTGTATTTTAAGTGCACCATGTAACATGATAAAACATATCATATATATATATATATATATGTATATATATACATATATATACATATATACATGAATAAAAATAAGACTTTAAGGAAATACATAAAAACAGTAATACAATGGGGGCTGGTAACTTTGCCGTTTTTCAGATGTTTTAAATAGTATTTTGGTAGCTGTGTTATTTCAAGAGATGAAAAGGCAGGAGAAGCTGAGCAAGGCTCTCTGTTTAAGAAGTGATTCTCATTAATGTGGTAGATAAATCTTTCAGATACTTTTGTTGTCAGGGTAGGTTCTAAGCACACCTTCCTCCATTTCTAAACAATGTTCTAAATCAAAACCATAATGTCTCGATTTGTACTCTTACTGAGTATCTTTACAATCTGTGTTGTTTCCCAATCTCCTTCAAAGCAAAATGAAAAGTTGTGGCAAACAAGTGAAACTATGTGCAAAATAAAGCCAATCTCTAACAGGAGTTAAATATCAGTGAATTCTGCAAACTAGCCTTCAGTTCTATCCTATCCAGACACTTCCCCCGGCCAGACACATCCTTGAGTTCTCTCCCCCATCTTCATATCTGATTCTGAGAAGACCCCGCTTGTTAATAAACTTGCCATCTGCTGGGGACAGGCAGGCAGGCAGGCAGACAGACAGACAGACAGACACACATACACAACACACACACACACACACACACCCTGCTTCTGGGACAAAGCAGTAAACTGAGAGTGAGCTCAGGACCTGTAGCAGGCAGCTTATATGGCCTCCTCTGACATTTCCAGAGTCCATACAACCTTGCCTTTCTCTCTCATTGGACTGATTCAAGCTGCCCTCGGCTGGGGATGCAGAAACTACAGCGTGACAAACATGGCTGCCTATGATGCAAACCAATACTCATCTCCCAAGCCTGTGGTAGCTCCTTGGCATAGCTAGAGTAGAATGCATCAAGGTCTGGAGACTCTTGTTGTGTGTTTATCCTCTCCAGCCTTCTCTGGCCAGTCCCCAGCCCTTCACTGGCCCACACTCAAGCCTACACCCTCATACCTCAGGACTTGGCAGGCTCCCTTCCCTTTTCCTCTCATCCTGCCCAGCTAACCTCTGCAAAGTCCTGGGCCTGCAGTATCCTCCGTGTTCTTGAAAGACTCTGGGGTTTCCTGTGCTGTCAACCTGTCTGTCGTCACCATGCAAACACTGTACAACGCGGCTACAGTCAATGCTCCCTATAACCCAAATATCTAGAAATGGTCCTTTATTTTCTTAAGATGAAATTTATAAATAACATTCCACATGCACATACTTTTTCAAGTTCAATTATACACTCACAATCACAACTCAACGTAACACCCTCCCTGTAAAAATAAGAAAAACTAAAACGTAACATGATAATCGATATGAATTATAAACGTTCCAGAAAAGGACTACCAGGAGACACATAGGACAAGCCTTCTCTTTCACCTATTTTTGGAACCTAAATGAAAGTGGGAATAACAAACACAGGTTGTTTTCCAGCAGGGTTTTCTGCGACTCTAACATCACATGTTAGTTTCAATGGTGAAATGACTTCATATGAGAGTAAATAACTCGAAAAACCAAAGAGAGCAAAGTATCATTTTCATCCAATTTATATTTAAAATTCAGTTTACAATTTTCATGGAAAAGTCATTATATATCTAATCTATGCCCAAAATGTTCTCCGTATTTACATTAAAAGCACAATGAAGGTTTTGACTCAAGTAATCATAAATCGGTTTTTCACCTGCACAAGTCCCTCAACAGAACATATGTGTGGGGGTATGAGTGTGCACATGCATGCATACACGGGACCATTCTTGTAGGGGGCTATCCTACAAGCTGTAAGACGGGTAGTACCTTTGGCCCTACCACAACAAATGTCAATAGCTCCCCTACTAATTATTATGACAACTAAAAACAACCCTATACATTTTCAAAACCTCCTATCCCAATGGAAAACATGGGCTGACCACCTGGAATATGCTTATTAAATGTTTATTTCACTGATGACCTTTGATCATGAGACCTCACAAAATTTTCTTTTCAAAGCATTTCTCATGTGAATTTACTGTGCACAAATTCCTAGGATTCCAAGTAAAGCAACAACATATTGAACTGATAGACAGGAAACTTCCCCCTACAACTGAAATGCACATGGGGAATGGGAATGTTTGAAAGAGGCTATGATCACTTCCATACCGTACTCTGGTAGAGTAAACTCGACTTGGCACATGAAAATGTTCTGCCATCTGCTATCACTACAGACAGAAATGCTTCTGGAGCCCACGTGCCTGAATATTTTCCCATCACCTCCAGAAAGTAAATAAAAAAATGAAAGAGGAGTAAGACTGTTTATAGCCTGATCTTTGGATTTGCTACTGTGATGAAGTAAACATAATGTTCTCATGAGCTCAGCCCTTTGAAGGTATTTTCAGAACTAGCAATGACTGGCCCTTTGGTACCTGTGTTTGCTACAGCTGCAGGAAGAGGCTGACATCTATTAATGGGAGTTCAAGACAAAGGTGCAACACAGGCAGAATCAAGTGAGGCTGTGACAATGACGTCTGCTGTACACGTGGCAACATGTGGAGTGGGCTCCTTTTCCCAGGTCTACATGCTGATCTGTTGATTCTTAGCCCTGGCTGCATATATGAATCTCATGAAGAGGTTTCCAAATTTACTGGGACCTTGATATTGTTTTTTTTTTGTTTGTTTGTTTTTTGTTTTGTTTTGTTTTTTTTAATTTTTGGTGTTGTTTTTACTCTCCTGGGTGATTCTATTGTATTAAAGATTGCTACCTTAACCCCCAATTCTAAATGCTATGGCTAGGTATCAACTGATTTATTAGACCAGTAAAGAAAATATTTTAAGGGTGGGCAAGACTCTGCAGTTCATAAATTACCATACAGAAATGCCTCTAAGTTGGTCTTACTGAATGTATTGTGTTGTTACATGAGAGTGGGCACAACTTGGCAAATGCAAGTAAGGAAACGTGAACTGACTTCAAAAGATTTACAAGTTCTTTGGGCTTATAAAAACTCAGTAAGAGGCTAGACAGATGGTTCTGGGGTTAAGAGAATTTTTGCTTTTGCAGAGACTCAGGTTCAATTTCTAGCACTTATACAGTGGCTCACAACCAGCTATGAATCCAGTCCCAGGACCTCCAATGTCCTCTTCTGATCTCCATGGGCACTACATACATGTGGTACAAACATGTAAACGTACAGGCTAACACTCATCCACATATAACAAATAAATTTCAACGAAAATGTAAGTCAGTTCACTCATCTATGCATAAGTCACATGGGACAAGACAATGACAGTGGGTAGTTTGGGAAACCCCTGGATACACATATTCAACAAAAGGCTGAGAAGCAAACTGGCTAGCCTGAAAGTTCAGCAATAAACAAACTCAGCTTATAGTTATATCTAGAATGAATAAAACTTTTGATAATAAAAACTGAAGTGTCCTACCTACTACATGACTCAGAGACCTAGGCATACCATCAATATCACACTGAAAGCTTTATTGATCCATCTATAAACCAGTCACGGTAAACAAGACTGTAGGACAATCAGCTACGAGGTTCTGAAAACTGTCCATTAGAGCAGAATCTGCTTCTGCAATGCAGCCTGCCACACTGGACATCTACCAAAGGTGGGGAAGCATAACCCCCTGTATGGGCTCAAATCAGAGTGGTGTCAATCAAAGAAGCAACCCCACCCACTGAGGGTCACGATGAATACAGAGTCTCTTGCCTCTCTTCTTGGTGGCTAGAGCACAGGCATATGACCTACATCTGGCCCCTCGGATGGCTATGCTTTACACACAATGCTAAGAATCTAGGGATGAGATCAGTCTAATGGACCAGTGATCAACAGTCACAAGTGTCAGTTCTATAGGTTTCTCCACCCTGGTTTTTCAGTTTCTCCGTATTTTTAACAGTAGTAGAAACAACCTAGTACTCTTCTCGTCAGTCCTTCTGTGGTTAAGAGTGCCAGAGTGGACGCCAGCGCTCTATTTTCTGGAGCTGACGGTCTTGGGAAGATGCAGGACGAGAGTTGATGGTCTCCTCTGTCACTTCAGAGAGAGCTCTTCTGAGAGTGAAGGTGAGGAAGGCTGACTCTAAGATGTCCCTTATTCCTGGCCCTCATTCCTTCACTCTGTGCATGAGGGCTCCTGGTCCTCAGCCCTCAATAAACCCTTCGCTCTGCCCATGAATGGGACCCATGACTTGGTAAACCAATAAAAGAAAGCTTGTCACTTTCATAATTATGTTCGCTAAGACTACAGTGTCCACCCACTAGCAGATTCCTTTTTGAAGGGAGTTGATATACTAGGACCCATTCTAGAGAGAGAAAACTAGAAGTTGCTTCCTATTGACAGCGAGGTTTAATCCAATGACCCACGAAGGGGCAAATTCTTCTAACAGCCATAAGGACCGGAAGCCAATCCATCCTGAATCAAGCCTCCAGATAAACCAGGACTGACTGACACCTTTGTTACAGTGCTGTGGAACAACCTAAGCAGACACCCCGATGAGCCATGACTAGACTCCTGAGCCACAGAAATGGATGTGACAAGTGTATGTTTAAGTCAGGAGTCTGAGAATACTTGTGACTTAACAGCAGATGACTAATACAAAAGAGCCAAGAGGTGGACACTGGAGTGGAAGTCCAGAGTTGACCCTCGGAACCACATCATATTGGAGGTACCTGGAACCCTCGTAGGCACCACTGGCAATTTTATATTATAAAGAACCAACAGTTGTCCTCTGGTTTAATCAAGTTCATGGGATTTTCTGAAGGTTTGGCAAAAGAATCCTGGCCAAGATGAGAAGGGTGACATAAGCAACAAAGAATCAGCAAAGAGTCTCACCAAAGATTCTTCTGCACACTGCTTCAGTTCCTACCGGGGCTAAGAATACAGGGAGACAAGATGTCACTATGCCAAGGGAACAACAACCAAGACATTAATCCCACAGTGCACATGCTCATGGGTAGGCGATAGTAAGAGTCCCGCTGCATGAATGGGTGAAAATGCACGTGAAGGGATCCTCTACAACCATGGGCTCCCTAGAGGGCAGGTCAGAGCTCCTCACTTCAGAACTCCACTTCTCAGTAGGGTCTCTTTCCAAGAGCTCGTTAAAATCCATGCATATTCTCCTCTGAAAGTTGTCAGCAAGTGATTGCCAAAGGAGTCCACAATTGATATGCTACCCGAAGACCTGACAGCCTGGGAGGGGGGGGCTTCCTTCATCCGCCATTTCACCAGCACCCACAGACCCACAGATGACAACACACAGACACTAACATGGCAGCAGCGTTTTCTGTGTTAGCTCTCAACAGGCCATGGCTTGAATACAATTACTAGATAAGGAACTAAAATTAGAAAGCTGCTGAGGATCCAGGGCTTTGAAAGCCACAATATAGGTGTGACACTAAGCACCGGGACACTGCAAGAAGAGGTAAATCCATGCCTGGAGGCTGAGGGAACACCCTCTGCAGCCTTGGCTGCGTGGCAGGTCCCTGGAAAAGTATAATTTGGATTTACAGTCTGCACAGAGGAACAAGAAAACAACCACAATTATGATGACCAGCCGAGAAACTGTTCATGTAGCTCAAGTCTAACACTATCATGCTCATGTTTTGAACCACAAACACTTCCAAAGCACAATCTACACTGCTGATTGGTGTTCTTCAACAAAATGTACAAAACACACATCTTCTTCAACTCTTCTTTGATAGGGTGGATTTAATCACTGTCACTATTTCCTGAAAACATTGTCTTTTCCACACCGAGTTCTGGCTTTTCACTGTGGGGTCTTGGCTGAACCTCATTAATCAGTTACATGCAAAAATCTAAGAAATCCAGATCAAAAGGGGGCTGGGGCCAGTCATTAAAACTGTGAGCTCTGAGGAGGCCCTTAACTACCTGCAGCACATAAGAACACCTGCCATTCCCACCCCACCCCTCCCCCAGCCTTGCACCTCCCACGGGGTGACCATAGCTTGGGGTCCACATGAGCCAGTGCTGCAGTGGGCAGAGTGCCAAGGCACACACTGTGTGCTACACATTTTATGATCAGCGTGCTCCAGACACCTGATGGCAGTCACTCCAGTGTACTCTGAGAGACCCTGCTGTGCCATTTCTTAGGGCAAACCTTTAAAGTTACCCCAGCAATACCCCAAGTTCTCAACGTAGTGTTTGGAGATGAGTGGTTCCCACTTAACTCTAACTCCAGCTCTCTCTGTGGCTTTCAGTCCCTTCCCGAACCCTACAAACACACAAGAAATATACTGTCAGGAAAGCCACTTAACTCCTCGGGGGATATACGGATCAGAAAGGTCCAGTCACTCCGGAGTGTGACCACTCCCATCTTTATCCACAGAAAACACCCACAACAGTCATGAAGCAGGGCAATGAGTGAAAAAGGATTTGGTCTTCAGAAAAACCAGAGTTCTTTGCTACTCTTCAGCCAGAGGGAGGAATGTACAGCATTACACTTTCCACTTAGGAGTTTTCATGGGCAGGGGGTGTTTTCCTTGTCACACCTTAAAAAAGAAATGGGACAGGAAGAGCAAGAGAAGGCTGAGGAATGAGCCAATGCTCAATGTGGCTGAGGGTCGCCCTGGTCTGTCACTGCGGCTTGCCCACTGCTGTTCAGCTCTTGAATACAGGAGTGATTTTTGACGAACTCTTCTTCCAGTAGCACTAAGGGCAAGCACTGAGCAATTGGTCGCTCACTCAAAGGCACCTGTCTCCCTGGCTGTTCTGTGCACTCAGGGACAGAGGTCCTGTAGCACTCAGAAGGAAGCAGAGGAGAGGCATGTCACACAAACCAGACAAGACCTGCTCTCAGGAACCTGGCTCTCCATTTTCAAAATGCACCCTCCATTAGAATGATCGTACCGAAATTCTTTCATGGGAAAATGCATCCAGCAACAACAAATGTCCACCAACTCCATACCAGTTATTGGTACAGGATGGATGGCAGAGCGTTCGTTTTTAATTCATGGTACCTTTTTATATATGTAATACAAAAGAGGCCTGCAAGTTTATAAAGTCATTTTAGGCTGCCAGCATAGTGCTGAGATATTTAAAACTCATTTTAAATACACACACACACACACACACACACACACACACACACACACACTTCTGACAGTTTTTAAAATACTGTTTGACAACTGCATTTTCAGCAACTGTAAAAGTGTGTGCTGGAAGAGCAGATTATGTGCACACCGTCTTTCATTAACAAGTCCTGGGTATTTTTACCCACGGTGCATCACACCTCACTCTGTTTTAAAGAAATGGGCAAAAGGAAGCCTCTGTCCAGAGTGCAAATTACTCAGTATCTATTCATACCTCCTTGTAAGTAAGTGTAACTGGTTCATCAAAGTCCAAAAGTTAATTATCCTGGGCAACCCTCCCTGGAAAGGTACAGAACCATGAACTCCCAACCGACACTGCGACTGAGAGTTCTCTGGGTAAGAACTCATTGAATGAAACCCCAGGTGTAACTCTGGAGAAGACTGAGGATATGGTTGGAAACAGCAATTATAACACAGCAAACACACAGTCCTGAAAAACTATATTCTTCTCTTTGAATCAAGAAAACTCAGTGAAATTTTCTCTTTACAAAAAGTCAGGTTTGAATACTATATACCTAAGCATTTTAAAACAAGGTAAGATGTCTTAAAGCAGCAAACTCTGTTCTCCCACAAAATATAGCCCTTTCTAAGATGACCCTGGCTCCTCCCTGTCCAGGGTGACATCTTGGTTTTCAAAACTATTAACTGAAGTTTTCTTTCTACTTTCCTCTGTGCCATTTGTTGCTGGAGGGCTTCTCTCCAGGTTCCACCAAGCCCCGCAGTCCCACAATCCACGTATAAAATAATCACTCAGACGCTTATATCACTTATAAACTGTATGGCCGTGGCAGGCTTCTTGCTAACTGTTCTTATATCTTAAATTAACCCATTTCTATAAATCTATACCTTGCCACGTGGCTGGTGGCTTACCAACGTCTTTACATGTTGCTTATCCTGGCGGTGGCTGCAGTGTCTCTCCCTCCTTCTTCCTGTTTCCCCAATTCTCCTCTCTCCTTGTCCCACCTGTACTTCTTGTCTAGTCACTGGCCATCAGTGTCTTATTTATATAGAGCGATATCCACAGCACTTTCCCTTTTCTTCTTTTTTTTAAAAAGGAAGGTTTTAACTTTAACATGGTAAAATTACATACAACAAAACAATTATCGAGCAAGAATTACAGTTAGAATATTAAAGATGTCCTATCGATCTTATATTTGTGAGTTTAAGGTTTTATATCTAACGTATCTTTTATCATAACTGAGAAAATTACAACTATCTAGTCTTTAACCACATCAAAGACCTCAGAAGGATATAATATTACCTGAGAAATAGGAGAAGGATGTAAGCAACTTTTGGGAGTCTTACAGGGTAGACAGAGACAGCTGACAGTCTGGACAGTTATCTAATGTTCCTTTGTAAAGTTGGGGCCTCTGTCGTTAGTTCACAGGCCTAGAGTCTCTCTGTCTTTTTTTTTTTTTTTTTTTTTTTTTTTTTTTTTTTTTTTTAGTGTCGTGTAGAATGTCTGGCAGTTTTCTCTGCCAAGCGGGAACCTGAAGGACCATCTGGTCAAGCAAAGTTTAGTGGTCATCCTTTCATGGGTCTTGCATGTCCAGTCAATCAAGCAGTCCAGGCAAAAACAGTTTTTTGCCCAAATGGCTATCTTTGCCAAGGTGAAGATAAACTCCATATGGAGTGTCTTCGATGCCCATCCTCCTCTCCAAAGTAAATCCAGTGCTACCAGGAGCAGACATGTCTCACTGTCCAGAACGTCTAAATTTTTAAAACATTTTAAATGCCATATTCTGTAGGTCTTTGAAGTGTTTGAAGACTGCCTATCTATCTGAAATATATCTATATATACCTAGAAGACTTATCTAACATGGCTATGAATATGATTATCATAGATGACTAATTATTAATCTATTTCTTAATTATCCATTACAATTTTAAATGAGTTACATAAACATAATACCTCAAACAAGAATAGAAATATATATATACAGGATAACAGAATTAACTTTAAGTTTGTATCAATAAACTAAAATTTATACCAATGTAAAACATTTTAAACAAGTTGTTATTCTTTAAAAGTAGGTTCATTAATCTACCCTTTTTCTTATCATCTCTATATCCTATATATCTATATCATATCCCCTTTTCTTTTTCAGAAAGAGATCGCATTTATAATCAACCTGTTTTAAATAAAAATATTGGTTTTTCTCTGTCCCACACCAGAGGGCTCTTCTGATTTGGGACACAAGAATCTCTTAACCATTTTTTTTTTAAGCAATATGTCTGGGTTTAGAAGGGGAGTGAGCCAATTCCACCTCTAAAGCCAGCTTGGTATATTTGGGAATTTGGGTGTAGCTTCTCTTACTACTTCCTGCTGGAAGGGGGTGCTGTATCTTATGGGGACACAAAGAAAATTTTAGGATTATGGAGTAGTTCATGATGGTGTACCATCTGAGCCAGTTGCCTGAAACCGTTCCGGATATTGGATCATCTGGGCCATGGTGTCATTGGAGACCTTTCAGGGGGTCTTGGCTGGTCAAACCTGATGTATCTTAATCTGGAACAAATCAATAGCCTCTGGCTTTCTGTGGAAACAAAAGCAGAACCTCTTTTCCAAAGTAACATATCCTTAAATCCAAATTTTGAAGTCAAGGTACCTTTAAAATATACATATTGGTTTAATTCAACATCTTTTTCGATCGAATATTTTTTTGCAGTTAAAAATCCCAAAGACAACACAATCCAGATTCTCTGTGTAATAATCTTTACGTGGCTTTTTTATGTTAATTTATCTTTTTTTGTCTCTTTCAAGCCTACGCATATTTTACACACATTGTAAACGATTTTATCTGAATCAGTCTTATTGTGAATCTATTGCTTTAAACTGTAGCATTCTAAGACTGAAACGGAGCTGTGGCTGCTGGCTCTGCCCATTTCAGCTTCCCAACATGGCGTTTCCACCTGTTCTGTGAGTCATCAAGTCTCAGAAATAGTGGGTCTAAGCTTTTATCAAAGCAGCGTGTAGCCCAGAAACCTTTTTTTTTTTTTTTTAAATACTAGTAAAGACTAAATCTACCACACAGCGTAATGTGCCACTGGCAGACACCTCATTACCGCCATACTGCCAGTCAAACGCAAATGCCAGGAACCCGCCAGTAGTTCAAACCCGGGTTTTGTGGTGTCTAGCTGCCCGTATGAGACATGAAGCAGGAACCTGGTTTTGGCTCTGTTTAGAATTGGTTATTAAATATTCTCAGGTTTAAAGTGGAAACTCGAGCTGTTGGGCACCATTTCTTGCATCTATTAGTATGTAACATATGTGTGCCTGATGCCTGCAAGGTCAAAAGAGTGTGTTGGATCTCCTGTAACTGGTGACAGATGGTTGTGAGCTGTCATTGGGTACTGGGAACTGAACTTGGGTCCTCTGTAAGAGCAAGAAGTGTTCTTAACTGCTGAGCCATCTCTGCAGTCTGCAGGTTCCCTCCTACCATTCTTATTTCCTTGATGAAAATCTGCCACAGGCCTGTCCACTTGATTAATCTTTTCTTTTTTGTTTGGTTTTCTGAGATAAAGTTTCCTCTCTATAGCCCTGGTTGTCCTGTAGACCAGGCTGGACTTGAACGTTGAGATCTACCTGCCTCTGCCTCCTGAGTGTTGGGTTTAAAGGTATGTGCCACCAGCGTCACCAGTGCCTGACGATTAGTCTTCTCAAAGGTGTTACTCTTCATTTATCAATTCTGTCTTACTTGGCTTTTATTTTATTAAATTTTGCCTTTCCCTGAATTTTGACCCATTGTAGCTTTCTATAATGGTCTCTGTCTGCTACAAAGAGAAGCTCCTGCAATAAGTGATAAGAGCTACACTTATCTGTAGGCATAACTTCAGAATGCAGTTAGTGTATGACGTTGGTCTAGTAAAGTGGCAGTAGTGGGTTCTCTTCTAAGATCCATGGCCTCACTAGCCCCTGGGAGATGGCTAGGTTTCAAATACCAGGCATGATTTCCCTCCTGTGGAGCAATTAAGTCTAATTATACAGTTGTTAGGTATTGCCAAGATGTGTCACTAATGCACTTTTATGTTGTCACTGTTTGTGGCTCACAGGTGGTCATGTTGTGGCTGACAGGTGTCATAGCTGGGTAGGACTACTGGATGCTTTCCTCCCTTGGTAGCTTGCATAGCACTTTCTGGTACCATGAAACCTAGAGTTCAGGAAGGAGGTGTTTAGGTCAGATCTAGCTCAAAATCTTCCAATTCCTGTGTCTAAAAGTGTGTGGTGTCTTTAGCAATGCGGACTACCCTTCAACCAAGGGCAACAGTCACAGCCTATATTGTCTTGAGCCTATAGAGTCTCTTGGACTCCCCTGACCAAAACTTGAAAGGTGGTTTCCCCCTCACTGTTTACCAGTACCAAGTGGTCAATCTTGAAATCATATATATATACCAGCAACACTAAGTGGACTCAGAAGGCTGTATTCATTTAACACATGCATATGTACATGCAACAATAACAAAGAAAACGCGGCCACAGTTTTTAGAGGGAGTGAGGGGGCAGATCTGGGAGGAATTGGAGGGAAGAGATATTGAGAAAGGTTAGAGGGAGGATAGGCAAGGGGGAAATTCATGTAATATTTTAACTAAAATGGTGAAAAAATTTTTTAAAAAATATCTTTCATAATCAATCCCATCTCCCTCTTATCTCATTATATATATATATATATATATATATATATATATATATATTCCATTTGAGCTTCTTAAAGGTTTAGTTAGTTACTTTTAAACTTTCTTGCTATAGAATAAAATGTGCTTATGTACTGTCAAGGCCACAGGTTTAAATACAGTTCTCACCAGACATTTGTAACGTCTTTTACTTTCTTTTTACACAGAGAATCTAAATTCCCAAGTGATGTGGTGTTCATATTAGTCTGTGTGTTTATATCAAGCATGACCAAGTCACTGTGGTCACCCTCTGAGCAGAGGGCATGACCTACAACACTCAGCATTTCATATATGACTGAGGCTGCCTCTGAAGCTTCACCGTATGGTGTCTCAGCCAAGGGGGAAGGGAGGCAGCAGTTTCCTGGCCCAGGCAAGCATCCTTCCCTGCTCACCTGTTGAGACATTAACTCCACTAGCTGCTCACCCTGTCATTCCTCAGCTGAATTCCAGAAAGTGCCTTAGCTTTTCACTGAGTTTTGGGTCTTGGGTGTCTTCCTTTAGCCTACTCACGATTTCTAGTCCCGGGTTGCAAATCTGGTTATTTGCACTTTGTTTTGAATTTCATCCTGTCAGTGGCTGGCCCACCTCAACTCTGATTTTATTCAACTAAGATTTATTGTGAATCTATAATGTACCAACCAATGTTTGAGAAGTAGAGGGCAAGACATGATAATGGACTGAACCTCTGAATTGTAAGCCACCCAATTAAATGCTTTCCTTTATAAGAGTTGCTGTGGTCATGGTTTCTCTTCACAGCAATAGATACCCTAAGACACCATGAAAGAGAATTTAGGAGGAAAAAAACCAAAATGTTAAAAAGAAGGTAAAATATACTAATACTTCATCTAAGTTAGCCACTATTAATATTTTGATATGTTTCTTTTTAGCCTTTTGTGCATGGCTAGATTTTTACCTTGAAGGAAAAAAAAATGAAGGTGGTACCTTAGCAATAGAGCACTTAGTTAGCATGTGTGTGGTCCAGGGTTTCATCCCAGGATGAAAAATATATAAAAATAAGGTCGAAGCCATGCTATACACAATGCCCAGTCTTCTACTTCCCACCCTTATTTTGCCATGAGTATTTTCCAAATCCACTAAACTAATCTCTAATAACCTCATTTTAATGGCTCTGTAATATTCCATTGTGTAACAATTATTGATTTATCTGCAACTGGACATGTATGTGGTTCCCCACAGTCCATGTCAATGCACAGAATTATTTCACTCTTTGCTTGTTTATTGTGCTTAAGGTTATTTGTAGTTTGTACTGATTCTTAGAAATCAAGGGACATAAACCTTTTTCCTACTCTGGACACTTGCCATGTATGCTCTCTGCAGAATGTCCACCCCAGCATGCAATCTACCAATTCATATCAATGCCCGGGTCACGAGGCCCTCAATAATACTGATGTCTTTTTTAAACAGCTTATTAACTTACAGAGGAAGCAGGCTTGCTGTAACTTCCCGTTACTTAACAAATCAATCTTTATGCCATGCATTTAGTATGCACTGACTTACCTCTGTAAACATCAGCCTTTGCCAATCTGTCTGTTGGGATTTCCCTTGAAGCTCACATGTTGCTCATTATAAAGGAGTCATTTCCTCTCATTTATTTCTAGTGTTTTATTCTTTTAATTTTGGTTTATAATGAATTTGGATCTGAAAAAAAAAATCTGTTCCTTTTGTCTACATCTAAAACTATGTTCATCACTTGTAAGCTTAGAAATGTAAATCCCAGACTGGCACCAGGAGACACTGGAGACATAAGCAGGAGGATGCTGAGTTTGAGGCTGACATCAAGACAAGACCTCCATCTCAGAACTGAAAAGGATGATTTCCTTCACATATTCTTAGGCATTTTTCAAATTGTTCTTACCAGATTATCTAAATATTAAAAGTCCATCAGATCAAGCTCTGGCTTTGTACAAAGAGCAAAACAACAACAACAACAAAAATCCAAACAAAACCACCCAGTCCCTAATTAAGCAGTATTCTTTCATCTGATAATACCTAATGTTACTCTCATTGTGTTCGTGGTCAGTTACGTACTAAAAGGATGTGTGTCTTAGAATCAAGGAATTGCTATAATATAAATTATAGCAGTGACATACACTGTTAGAAATACAATTTGTTATTTATTTGACCTGTGTACTATAAATGACTACAATATTAAAACACTCTCCTTCTGAATTCAGAAGGGAACAATGTCCATTTAAAAAGAGATAAATTAGAATCAAATTATTTTCTCTCATATAAGCTAATGAGAATCCAACTTTAAAGAGAAGGAACGTTTATGTGGTCTGCAGCCTGTTCTCAGCTGTTATCACAGAATAATTGATGTACTAATGATTTCAATTCATAGCACCCACTGTCTTCATTTTGCATAATTCAAACCAAATCTGAATATAAATGACAAACAGTCCTCTTGCTTGTTTAGTACCCATGACCTTTATCTAAAAAAATCACTTAATACTGCAGGAAGGAAATTTAGCAGATAAAAGAAACACTATTTTGAAACATTCCTCCTCTTGCAGAAATGGAAGGAATTAGGTAAAAGTACCAGCAATACCTGGGCTATGATTTATCATCTTATTATTTGAGAATGAATATTATAAAACACTTATCACCAATAGTGTCTGGTGAAGGAAATTCCAAAAAGACCGAAGCTTAATATGTCTCATTATTTTTTCAATGAAGAAAATATTACTATGGAAAATTCAAGTCACTGTAATAATGTAGTTAAATTTCCTGTTTAAAAATCACCCTGTTTTATATGGCTGATGGTGGGTTGACCACACTCCAGTGGATGGCCACCCATGGATAAATAAGCAGCATCAATTGGACTCAGTGGGTTATTTCAAATAAGGACACACAGTTGGGAGGAGGTGGATCTATGGAGTAAGGAGGAGGAGTGCGAAGCGAATACGATCAAAATACACTGTATACATGTGTAAGATTCTCAGCGAATTAATAAGATGTTAAATAAATTACCTATCGCATGTAGAAACGTATTTCACAGGGCTGATCCGTTGTATCAGGTGCAGGTATTGCCTACTGAACCAGGAAACATGACCTTTTTTTTTTCAGTTTTCAAAAAACACGATCTTTTATAAACAATCTGCAACCATCACTACCTATGGCATCTAACACAGAACACTGAAGCCTCACAACTGTCACCAGGTCACCGGAATGGCTCGTTAACAAGCCTGTTTAGTTAGGTATAGACTGTGTAGGTGTTACCGTCCATACTGCAACAACTGTATCACAGCATGATGGCCAATTAGTTTCCAGCTCCATAGTGATTGTTATTTCAGACAACCCAGTGTTCAACTAGAGAAACAGCTGCTTCCTGATTCTACCCACTGCTTACTGTTATTCTGGGCTGGCTGATGGAGGGAAAGCAGCCCCTGAACAGAACCTGATTCATTTACAGATAGAAGGAGTCTTCCAAAGCGCACATGCTCAGGATAGCATGGAAATTTTTCATAGGTGTATTTCCACCTCTGTTTGTAATAGATTTTTAAATCATAGCGGGCTTGTCCATTTACATAGGACAATATGGATTCCTGTTACTAAATTAAAACTTGCTTAGAAGTCATGCGATGTGGCTCACGGAACAGGGCTTCTCAGTCAGTCACACAGAGACAGATGAGAACAAATGCTCACACAGAGATGCTCAGAAATGGTACTTCCCAAGCCTTCACTACAAAATAAGGAAAACCACCATCCCGAGCAACAGGAGCCACTGTGGACCAGCTGTGTCTCTGCAAAAGTGATATAAATGAAGCCCATTGGCGAGTGCCTAGAAACAAGACCCTTGAGAGATAATTAGTTTTGGATGGGGTCGGGGAGGGTGGGGCCTTGAGCATGGGATGAGTGCTCTTGGAAGTGATACTAGAGAGTTTGCAGATGTCTTTACCTCTGCGTCTGTCCTCTCTCCTCACTCCTTCTCTCCCTTTCTCACCCACATGCCCTCCACACCCTCTCTCCATCTTTATTCCCCTCCTTTGTGCTCACTGCTTTCCTCACTTGTCACAGGAGAACTAAGGACACATCAGGAAGGCAGCCAGCGAGACGTACCTAACAGGAACTGTTTTCTGGCACCTTCATCTCAGGTCTCTCAACTACGAAGAACAGACTTCTACTGGGCAAGTCAGACAATCCGTGATGCATTATGGCAACCAGAGCTGACTGGGCTACAGTAACGACTTTAGTTAACAATGAAGTGCCAACACCAGCTCACCACTTCCAGCTAAGGTGCCTCTTAAGAGCTTATCTATGAAGTGTCACTCCAAAAGACTCACCAGTGAAGGTCTTGGTCCCCAGAGGGTGGTACCATCTGAGGAGGTTTTGGAAACTTTAGAAAGTGGGGACCACCTGGAGGAAGTGAGTATCCAGGGGCATGTCCTTAAGACTATGTCTTGTCTTGCCCCAACCCCCTACTTCCTGTTACCATGAAGTGAGAAGTACCACAGGTGCCATAAGCACCTGCTGCCATGACATTCAGCTTCCTGTGGGCCAAGAATCAACTGAAGCAAGTATCACAGACTGCACCCATGAGCCAGAACGAGTGTGTCTTCAAGCTGGTTGCCAAGTATCTTGTCACAGCAATAATAAGGCCAACACAATGACACAGTTCTAATAAAATGTTAATTATAGGCAGAACTGGGCGTGTGGAATATAGGAGCTTTTTTGTACATTTTCTGCAAATTTTCTATTAGTTTAAAACCACCTTAAAACAGAATAGATTTAAAATACTTAATGAGGCCTATGCCTTTAATGTCTACCTCAAACCAGGTTATATCTTTATTTTCAGTATAAAAGATTTCCTGGAGCAGAGGGGAGATGGCTCAGGTGTTAAGAGCACTGGCTGCTCTTCCAGAGGACCTCAGTTCAGCTTCTAGCACCCACAAGGTGGCTCACAACTGTCTATGACTAGTTCTAAAGGCTCCAACTCCCTTTCTGGCCTTCATAGGCTCTGCATCCATGGTACATTTAAACACATACAGGCAAAACACCCATAACATAAAATAAAGAATAAACGACAAAAACTCCATGTTTTCTGTTCAGTCAATCAGTGAAGGTTGCTGCTGCCAAGTATGACCATGTGAGTTTGATTCCTGGGACTCACACAGTGGAGGGAGAGAACTGGTTTTTTAAGAGATGTCCTCTGACCCACATCCACACAAACAAATAAATAAACAACCACACAAACAAGATGTGAAACAGAAAGAAGAATGTCTTGGGTTTTCTCACCACCTACTACTAACATGAACAATCACAACCTCTTGAGATCACTGAAGGGGACGTGAACAAGAGCAATCACAGACAAGGAGATACATCCAGGGAAACTACTCAAGTATTCAGGCTTGAGAGCCAAGACTTGTAAAGGAGACCGACAAACACTGTCACTTGCAGTCTGCATCAGATAGTAATACCAGTCGGTAAAACTAGTAAATGGGAAAACAATGTGAAAAACCACAGTGGGAAGCATTTACTAGCCATTAAATCGGAGGCTTCTGGGATTTGGTGATTACATTAAATGCAGAAAACATAACTATGCACCAGGGTCAGGGGTATGCTACAGCTGTAGGATAGGGTTTATTTCTGGATGGACAATGATGGGTGACTGTCTCAATTATCAGACATGTTATGTTTAACTTTTCAGCAGTGAATATGTTAATCTTTCCATTAGAATGTGGAAAAAGGGGCACCTTCTCATTTTATTATTCATTCATTTTCAGCTTGTTTATAACAAACAATGAGTGTGTGGGGGTATGAAAAAGAGGGGAGAGAGAGAGAGAGAGAGAGAGAGAGAGAGAGAGAGAGAGAGAGCAGCCACTGCCATAAGCTCCTACTGCCACCATGTTCAGTTTCAAATGTGTGTGCATGTGTGGTATATGCATGTGCTCATGTGGGTGTGTGTAAGTTCATGTAGAGGCCAGAGTAAATATCAGGTGACCTCCTCGGTCACGCTCCATCTTATGTTTTGAGACAGGGTACCTCGTGGATCCTAGAGCTCCTAGAGCTTGACAATTCAGCTAAAAGAGCTGTCAAGCAGGTTCCAGGGACCCGCCTATCTCTGCCTCCCCAGAGCTGGAGTTACAGACAGGCACCAATGAACACAACATTTTCTTTTCAATTATTATCATGATATATGTATGCATGAAATGTGTGCACACATGCCGTGGTACACAAATGGAAGCCAGAGGACAACTTTCCAGAGTTGTTTCTTTCTGCCTTTTTTTCTTTTTCTTTCTTTTTTTTTTTTTTTTTTTTTTTTTTTTTGGTTTTTCGAGACAGGGTTTCTCTGTGTAGCTTTGCGCCTTTTCCTGGAACTCACTTGGTAGTCCAGGTTGGCCTCAAACTCACAGAGATCCACCTGGCTCTGCCTCCCAAGTGCTGGGATTAAAGGCGTGCGCCACCACCGCCCGGCCCTGCCTTGTTTTTGAGGCAAGTTTTCTCTTATTTCTGACACAGTAGGTATGGCAGGCTGGCTGGCTGCTGAGTTTCTGGTGGATTCTCCTGTGCCCACCTCCCACCTTCCTGTAGGACTGCAGGATTAGAGATGGGCACCACCATATCTGACTTTTTATGTGGGCTCTAGGGACTGAACTCTGGTCATTAGGCTTGAGAAGCAGGTGCCTTTGCCCAAAGCTTTTTACTTGGGTGTCAGGGATCCAAACCCGCGTCCCCATGCTTGTAGGACAAGCACCTTACAGACTTAGCCATCTCTGCAGAAACAAGTGATTTTAAGAGGAAAGGTTACACTGAATTTCAGCAAACAGTAACTAAGGACAGCTCAGCAGTCAGGTTCAACTGTCTTCTCTGCATGGAACATGCCGAACTTCTACCAGAGCTGCAGGAATAGGTAGATTAGAGTCCAGCTGTTCTGGCCTGGGCTGGACTGTCTCTCTTTTCACAGGCTTGGGTTTCCACAGTGAGGGAGATCATTTAAATACTACCTTTCTCTCAGTGAGTTCCAACTGTAGTGGGAGGGAAAGTATCATGCTTCAACATTTGTCTCACTAGATAAAATCCATCTCAAGGGAGTCTTGGTTGGGGGTGAAATAATGTTCCCACATTAAGTTCTGTCCAACTGGAAGCCCTCCTAGAAGGCAGGATGAATTAGCCAGCTCCTTTATGGGAGCATACAAGACAAAATGAGAGAAATACATAAACAGACATCCAAGGAATACAGAAGAAAAAAAAATCTCACCTACTCCACAAATCTGCTCAGAACAGTTCTGGAACGCTGATTTGAACTAAACTCCAAGAGGCTGGTAAAACCATTTCCATGAAATGAAAGAGGCTGGCCATCCTTCTACATGTATTTGCTGTCTAAACTCATTAGAACAACGCATCAGCAGGGCTGGGAGATGACTCAGCAGTCAAAAGGCTTGCCATGCAAGCATGAGAATCTGAGTTTAGATCGCCGAGATCCATGCAAAATGCCAGGTGGGCGGCACACGTCTTTAATTCTGGTGGTGGGGAGTTACATCGGGAGGATCCAGCCGAGCCTCGCTAATCAGTGGCTACAGACATAGTAAGAGAGGTCTAAAAACAAAGAGAGAGAGAGAAAGAAAGGAGAAGACACCTGATATAAACCTCTGGCCTCCACATACACACAGAAAGGAAAAGGGGAAAAGAAAAACACAATAGCCTCAGTCAATAAAAGATAAATATAAGATCCCATATTATAGCAGAAAATGATACTTATTACAGAAACATGCTTATCCTGGATGACAAATGAATGCACGCCCACATACACAGGCCACTCTGCGCTAAACCTAACATAAAGGATGGTACAAATTGAGTGACTTCTTGAAAAGACAGTGTAAGCCATCCTTGAAAATCCCCACTCCTTGGTCCTCTTAGGGAGCTACAGGAGCGTTGACCAAAACCTGAGAGAACAAGGTGCATTCTGGAGCTTTCAACCGGCAGGCTGTTCTTGTTTAAAAGCTGTCTCTGCAAAGCTTGATTGGTTCAAATATGGCTGGATTGGCATGTTTACCACATGCTTGTTTGCTTATACAAACCCCTCAGGTATATCTCAACTCAGTGTCCAGTGGTTTTTGTTCATTTTTCACTCTTATTGGGAATATTTTTCAAGAAGTTTACAAGGAAAGGTGACACTAGCATCTAGGGACTGTGTGCACCTTTACATCTCTTTTTCTTCTCTGCGTTCTATAGCCCTGAGTATTTTTTCCAAAAGAGGTATATTAACGACTTTGCTTACAGCTGAACAACTGCTATTAGTATTTCTGCTTTAGGTGAGGTATGAATCACACATTTTACACACAGACACATCTTGAGAGTTGGTGGTCATCAGGAAACTCTGTGGACAAACAGTCCTTGTCTTAATAAAACACAATAGTCTAGAAATCTGTAATCACAGCCTGTTCTACTCATGGCCACCAATGTACTGGCAATCGAATGTGCTCTTCCATTATAGGTACAGACAGGCTCTGACACTACTCCTCTATTTTCAGCTCTAGTTGAAGAAATTAGTGGTGGATATAAAACAGAACTCAAAATCTTTACAGCCGATCACATTATTATTATAGACTCAACTGAGTACCCATACATAAAACTGAAACCAAAGTCCTTCGAAATAGTGTTTAGCCAGACTACCTACATTCATCACTGACTCCAACTCCTTTTCTCCTTCCTCTCTGAGACCTCTCCCTCTCTTCCTCTGTCCTTCTTTCCCTACCCACACAGTCTTATTATGAAACCCAGGCTGGCCTAGAAGGCAACTCAACATCTTTTGTATCTTCTGCCTCCATTGTGCTGGGAACAGGGCATGAACAGCCATATCCAGCCACAACTCTTCAAGGGTTCAAATCACAGTGGAAACTGTTGCTCTGAAGCCTTGCTGTGTGACTCACAGTTCCACACAAGCTCAATATGGATTGGTTCTCCTTTATTTTCACTCTGATTTTTTTTCTCAGTCAACTTCTCAAGGCACACCCTCCACACTCTCTCTTCTTCCATTTTCCTCTTGGCATCTGACTCACTGCTGATATCACACCTGCAGAAAAACTCTCCCCAACATAGCATGGCACAGAACAACTGTCTTCTTCGACTCAGATCCTGTGGGTCGGGTATCCAGAAAGAATACCAAGGGGTAGGCAGCCTCTGCTCCACACTCTCTATAGCCACAGCATGAAAACCTGAGGCCGCATCTAAAGTTAAGGGCTCACAAACCTGGAATTGACACCGTTGGTTACATTTACATTGGTTAACAATGAAGTTACATTTCTTATATGGAATCCAGGGGAAAATATTTTCACTCATAAGGTTAAAAAAAAAGAAAGCCGTGACCTCAGCATTATACTTAAGCTGTATTCTATTGAACAATGTGTCAAAACTCTACCAGTTCAAAGTTAAGGGAATTCACCTTCACCTCTTGGAGACAGATGGGACAGGAGACACTAAATATAGCCGCTTTCTAAATTGTCACCCAACCTCATTCTTCATCCTAGAGTCAAAGATCTAACAATCCACTATGTAGCTAGGTCCCTGTGTGTCAACTGGCACTTCAGATCTGTCCAAACTCAACTCACCTTCCTCTCCTGGTCCCTCCTCCTTTCCCTAATATGCAAATGCAATTGGCAATTGGGTGAGAAACTTGGAGGAGCTGTGGTCTGTCTGTGCAATGGGACACAGGTATATTATACAGTCCGTGGTAGTAATTAGAGGGACAAGAAACTGCTGCTTGGACAAGGACCTGTTAGTCGTTTAGGGTGACAGTTCTTCATTTTACATTCCATGCCTCTGTTGCCTCCTACTTCAAGTTCCCTCAGAAAGATTCTCCTGCCCGGGTTCCGCATCCCTGGATTTCATTCCACACAAGCTAGGGAAACTTACAGAGGAACTAGTGTTTGAAAGAACATACTTTGGAGAACAATGCCTGCTTTATCTCCAAGAATGTGCCAGAGTCTTCCACGTTTTTTAATTTAAGTATTACCATTTCCTTTGGGAAAGAAAGCATGCCTCATCCTGCCTTATTTCCTAATACTGAATACATACGTCTTCCCCTTCATATACCTACATGCCCCCTCTGTCTTAGTTAGGGTTTCTTTTGCTGCAATTAAACCCCATGACCAAAAAGGAAGTGGATGAGAAAAGCATTTATCAGGCTTACATTTCCACATCATAGGAAAGGAAGTCAGGACAGGAACTCAAACAGGGCTGGAACCTGGAGGCAGGAGCTGATGCAGAGACCTTGGAGGGGTGTTGCTTACTGGGTTGCTCCTCATGGCTTTGTTCAGCTTGCTTCCTTATAGAAAGCGGGACCATCAGCTCAGGGACAGCACCATCCATAGTGGGCTGCCCTCATTGCCCTCCTCCAGCAAATCAATCACTAAGTAAGAAAATGTCTCACAGCTGGATCTTCTGGAGCATCTCCTCAATTGAGTTTCCCTCCTTCCTCAAGAAACTCTAGTTTGTATCAAGGTGCCATAAGACTAGCCAGCACACCTTTCATATACATATACCTTCCTTCCATATGAAGCTTCTCATTCATCGAATCACAGCTAAATTCTACTTCCACCAGACTAAAATGCCTGTCTTCTCTTTCATTTGAGTTAGCAGCTTTTACCAATCAGGAAGACCCTATGGGGAAGGGAACAGTGTTTTGGTTTAAGTCAACACTGGAAATGTACCCAAAAGCATACACACAAGATGTGTTGGGGGGAGCAGTCCTCCAATCCTCCTTTCCTCGGGATTTAATTCATAACACTGCTAGGGGTTACAGCCTTTTACAACTGAGACATTGAAGTATCAGGCCATGCAGCACCTGCCAGAGCTAGGGGAGGGGTCCTGACCACGTGCTCACACAGTCACACAGTTTGGTTAAAATTTGTTAATATGAGATACCTTAACCACAATCAGTTAACACTGCCTTCTCTTTCCATTTCAATCTCCCCTCTGCCACACTTCCTTCCACACCAGATGGGGACAGAGCAGTCACAGTTTGGGGACTTAAGTGAAGTGGAGCTGAGTTTAGAATACACTTCGTTTGGGTTCAGTAAAGTGTATGTATGTGGACTATTGTCATTTCTGTATAGAGCTGAGTCATTCATTACAGTGCAAACATGGCTTCCAAAAAACAGTCCTACTACCCACTGTGTATGCTCACTATGGACTGCAGGTAAGAGGCATCGCAGTGTGGCCGTCACCCGGCACTGTTACATAACCCAGCTTAGCAAGGACTGGCAGTAGGGTGATCGTCTCGGAGTTAGAACGCAGCGCCTGCAAAACTCGTCCACTTGCCAAGCATGTAAAGTCACAAGCGGACGACTCAACACAGACCGCTGGGCTGTCAGCTCTACACTAACTAGAGTCACCTGGGAAGAGGGAACCTCAACGGAGGAACTGCCTCCACCAGACTGGCCTTTGGGTATGTCTATGGGGCATTTTTTTTAAATTGATGATTGATGTAGGAGGGCTCAGCTCACTGTAGATGGTGCCATCCCTGGGCAAGTGGGTCCTTGGTGTATAAAACAGCAGACTAAGTCACTGGGAATGAGCCGGTGCACAGTGCTCCCTCATAGCCTCTACATCGGTCCTGTCTTGGTGTTGCTGCCTTGAGCTGGCTTCCATCACTGACAGACTGTAAACTGTAACCAAAACAAACCTTTTCCTCCTTTGAGTTGCTTTTGGTCATGGTCCTTTTCATACCAGCAGAAACCAAACCAGAAGCACTGTCTCGACAGAAATTAAATAGAGGTTCCCCTATGTCAAAACATACTTGACGATGCGGCACGAACCGTTATAAATGTACCAGTTGGGGGTCTCAATTTTGGGAATCATACAAATACACTAGGGACTAGGCAGTTGTCACGCCCAGGCAAAACCAGCTTCAAGGCAGATCACAAGCTACAAACGGGAATAAGCGGCAGCATCATGGACTCCCCGGTAACAGAATTCGCAAGGAAAACTGTACACTGAAAGCATTGTTTAAGCGTTTTCAGTGACTTGACAATCGGCACCAAGTATTGGGATCAGTGAAGAGACCAAATGTCACATTACACCACCAGCGGTACGTGACGGCATTCAAGTTAGTAAACCAACATCTGACAGCGGTCAGTGTACACACACACACACACACACACACACACACACACACACACACACACACACAACTCCGACAGCACAGGATTTGATGGTTTGTACATGCAAACAGACCGATAGAGGCTTTCCCAGACCGGACAATAACCCAGTGTTACATGATGGGTTATGAAAGACTGTTCTCTGAACTAGTTAATAAAGACCTAAGTTTGAACCACCCTGACGTCCTCACTGCAGAAAATGCAAGCCCCAGATTATTTTCCCAGGAAGAGAGTCACAAATTCTGCAGCACAAACCTGTGTGGGAAATGCTGCACGTGGGCCTGGGAATTACCTTCTGCTACTTCTGTGGATTTCGACTGGCTTTTCAATATAAATTAATTCCTAAATTGTGACTTCTTTCCTCATTTAGGTTTTGTTTTCTTTTGTATCTGATCCCTCCCTCTCTCCCATCCTTCAAGGAGGATTAACAGAATTGAATAAACTTGATGCTCACAAAATTAAATCTGCTCTTGATGAAACATTCACCTTCCTCTAGCCACAGATGGAGAAAATGAGGCCCAGGGAGGTTGTCGGATTTGCCTGAGGGCACACAGCTAGTGCTGGTCCTGTCACACTTGGCCTTGCCACTCAGTGTGGCCACTCTGTGGCTGTCTCACTCTGGGTGCTGTTTATTCCTCATAACTTCAGTTTTGTGCCTAGGTTTCTGCAGAGATCCATAATCTATGCTGGAAGACAAGCCTTGCCATCAGATGCCCCTTACTTACATCAATAAGATGCTGGTGGGGGGCCGAGGTGGGAAAGAGCAAGAACCTCCTCCGGGGGACCTACCCTTCCCACCCATGCTGACCTGCCTTGGGAGGAGCGCTCTTCAAACAAACCTAGGCACCTACAAGGGTGCCAGGAAGAGAAAGGAAATGACGTGTGACAAGTGTGAAGCTGAGCAGTCAGGAGCAGTGACTGTGTAAATGAGTGTGAGTACTTCCCTCTTGGGGTCAAGTTCACCCCCTGCACAAGGCCTATTGATCGCCTTTTCTGGACACTTTCCTTCGTATCACTGAGAGTATGTGGGGGCCATTACCCTCCTTTATGGCTTTACGAAACCCAGAGACGGACCAAATGTCTGCTGTGACAGACTGTTTTCTCCCTCCCATACCCAGGGCAGCCCACATAGATCTAACCAGAAAAGCAGGCTTTGTTCTAAAGCCTCACGGTGTTTCCTCAATGAGAATTCTATCTGACAACCACCAGAAGGTTCACAATGGAGGGCACCGAGAGCCTTGGCTTTACTTTTTCCCCTCCCATTTGTGCGCCCCCACCTCAGGCTTTTTTTTTTTTTTAAGCTATTTCTTTTATTCAAGAAGCACTTGCTTTTCAGTTCCCTAGACCAGTGGTCAGCTTAATCTGTATCTGGACACATGCCTAAGTAGATGCTTTGATATTATAAGGTTACCATTGGAGGCAGTCAAATCTTGAAAAATCAAAAGATTTACGCTTTCAATCATTAGTGACGGGAAATTTCACTTAATTCCTGGGCTCAGGCTATCATGTTCCCCTACACACAGAATAAAGGTATTATGCAACCATTCCCTTTCCATGTAAAGTGGAGACCCTAAAAAAAAAAAAAAAAAAAAAAAAAAAAAAAAAAGCAAGCATGATGAGTGATTCAGAAATCGCTGCATGAGAATATTAAAAAGTACTATTTTCAGTGGACTCACTAGAGGATAGAAGTTTAAGCAGGGGAGGGGGTGATTTTCATATGAATGTGGAGTGCTGCGAAGCACAGACAAGAGCCTACTGGGTACACAGAAAACCAAGTCTTCTCAAAGGAGTGGAGGAACTATGAGTGACAGGTAGAGAGGGGGCTGTTCAGATAAGAGACGGACATTACTAGACCCTTTTCAAAGACAACTTGGAAGATTTTTGTTGGGCTGTCCTCCTTGAACTGTCACAAACAGCAACAACACAACTGTAAGTGGGTGGTGTTCAATACCACATCTGTGCCATTTATACACCAGCTGCCAATGGCTGCCATGATGGAGAATTAGCATTAAAGAAGGATCCAAGTTACTAGGTCACCATACAACATAGCAACATAGGGAGCATGTTCTGAAACGAGACATAGCACCCAACAAGTCATACAAACCAAAACCAAAATAAAAGCTCCTAGCTGAACACAAATAAATAAATAAATAAATAAATAAATAAATAAATAAATAAATAAATAAATGGATGAATAAAGCCTCCTTTCTTTCTTTCTTCCTTTCTTTCTTTCTTTCTTTTTCTTTCTCTCTTTCTCTCTCTCTCTCTCTCTCTCTCTCTCTCTCTCTCTCTCTCTCTCTCTCTTTCTTTCTTTCTTAATTTAGAAATCTCTTTCTGTGTAAACAGAGCCCAGGTCCCTACAGGAAAAATAAGCAAGCCACATTTCCAGTTGTCTAATACAGACTGTATGAACTGAAGCTGGTGGAAGAGATGGGACATAAAACACAATTCATCCTCCTTTGTCCAAACAGCAGAGAAGGAACCAAAGTTGGAAAGTTCAGAGTGAAGAGGTAGGAGTCGGGAGGTGAAATCAGAATGAGTTTAGTATCTATTGGGAGCTCCTTATCAACCCCTACATCTCTATGTCTTCATTGGTCCAGGAAAACTTACCTGGATTAGAGGTCAAATGGTAGTTCTTGGAGCCTGGAGGTTCTGCAGAGGGGCCTCTGAGGAAGTCAGGTTAACAAAGGAGTAAAGACAAAGTAAACAGAGTGGGGCTTCCTGTTGGGGGATATTTTGATCACCCTCCGACACTCTCGAGACTGAAAATAAAGTTTACTTTGGCTCAGAGGGCGGAGCTAGCTACTAGCTCATTAAAATTAGCCATAGAGGTTTTGGAGGACTGAGGAGTTATAGAGACACACAGGAAGCAGTAGGGTGGGGCTTGGAAAGATTCTCCGCTTTGGGAATTGAGGAAGGAGAGAGAGAGGAGGTCACTGGTTGCTTTTCCACCACTTCTCTGATCATTCAGGTTCTTACTCCAATATGACTCCCGAGTTTTTATTGATAAAGAATAATTAGATAAATGCTTCAGCCTACAGTTGCCTCTCTACTCCAAATGGATCAGAGTTTGATCATTTTGTTGTTGTCTTGTTTTTGAAACATGTAGCTGAGGTTGGCTTCTAACTTGCAGTCCTCCTGCCTCAATCTCCTAAATGCTGAGATTATAGCCTGCACCAGCAGATTTCATCCGTTTACTGTGTAAAAATTTTCTATTTAAAAAGTTCTTCCAAGACAATTTCCAGCTTAACATGGCCCCAAAGCATTAGACCAGAGCACATGGTATTTTTTTTAATCTTTCTGCAGTATCTATATGGTTCTCTAGAATATTGTTATAACAATTCACTACTGACTGGTTAATATTGATCCTTAAGTCAATGATCTCTTATTCCTATGTACAAGGGGAAGAAACTGAAACTCCTAAATTACACAGTACAGTAGCTGACAGGATTCAAGCCTGGAAATGTCTAATATCAAAACTGTGGAACTCAAATCTGTTTTCACTGTTAAAAAATAAACCTCATTGTCAAAAAGTAACTTGTTTTGTTTTTGTCTTAGTGTTTGAGACAGAGAGTTTCTCTATAACCCAAGTTGACCTCAGATTCCTAAATGCTGGGGTTACAGGCCAACACCACATAAACAATAACTTGTTCCCTCTATTTTTTGGACTCCTTCTCCACAAGGATCATCAAGCTCCTCGTGTTTATTCTCTGATGGTAAAGACTTACCCTGGGGAGCAGAAGTGAATGGCCAGCAGCTCTGCCCAACAAGCGAATCTGTTGGGGACAGGAAAGCCCAAAATGTTGACAAAGCCGCCAGGGCAGTAATGGTTGCTAAGAACTTTCAAGGCAAACAGAACTCCTAGAAGAGAACAGAGAACACACCACTATCAACAATTCAAACACGGAGAGAATCATTGAGCACAAAGAAAATCAAATATGAAAACCATTACTTATGATTACATTCAACTTGCTACTCTGAAACAGTCAGTGAGCATGGCAGTCAGATGCTTCAATGGATCCTGACAGGAAAGTTCAAACCGCTCCCAAGTATAGGACACAGAAGGTGAGAATGGGCCACCAGCAATGGTATCAAATGCCAGGGAACTGTCGCTTTACAGCAGCTCATTTTGTGCTATATGGGTATGAACATGAACAAATACCAGTAACATGCATTCCTGTAGCCTCTATGGAAAAACACTGAAAGCCGAGTATATGTCTTCTAGTGGAGCTGGAGTTATAGATGACTGTGAACGGCTTAACAAGGGTACTGGAAATCAAACTTGGGTCCTCTGGAAGAGCAGGATATGTTCTTAACTGCTGAACCATCTCTCCATCACGATATTTATTTTAATGGCTTCTTGGGAGACACAAGCAACATCATTCCCTCAGTAACCTTGGACGAATTTAGTTCTTCCCCTTCTATGCTTATGAGTCTTATGAAAAACCGTGGGAGATAACAAGTACAACCTGCTAAAATAAAGGTGGCACAGGCTGTCTTCTAGGCTTGTCCTTCAAGAATTCCTCCGAAGGAAGGCTGACATTCAGAGGTTTCATCTGCAAGTAGGATATCTACAGTCGAGACCTCATCTGCCCTGGGAAGCCTTCTGAGCCTTGAGGACCAGCTCGCAGTGAACCCCAGGCTTCTGTAGCTCCTTGACTGCCTATATGTAAGAATTCCACTTGCTTAGTGCTACCGGTTGCATACAAGTGTATTATGCCTCATTGGACTCAAGACAAGTTGGTAACCAGTGTACCCTGAGCCTGCTTCACGGGCATACTCAGTTTTCGAGAACACTCTGTTGTAAAGACACCCATGAGTCCCTCCAAGGCATTACCACGAGGGAGCCGGGTGCACACTCCCAGTACTAGAAAACTATCTTCTAGCAGGCCCTCATTCTAAGTGCCTGAGAATGCAGATGCAGCATAACATGCGACAGCCCACATGATGCCTTCTTCTACCCCAGTGAGTTTGCTCTTCAAGATGCGGGCCCCGGCAGCTGTTAACAACTCAGGACCCCGTCCCCTTATCAACTAGGAAAGGAAACGGGCAACCTCCCTTCGTGGCCCTCACAAGTATTTCCCGAGAAAGCGCCCACCTTACCTGAGAAGCCGACAGCACAGCTCTTTCTGAAGTCGGGCTGATTCATGAATTCAGCAAGAGCAAACTGCAGGAGCAAATACACCACCCCGGTGAGGAGGGAGAAGGTGGTGATGACGTAGGCGAACCACCTGCTCCCCAGTCTTCGCTCCAGCTTTATCCCTTTCCAGAGCATGGACGCCATGTTGAAATACAAGTGCCAGTCATCGACGTGGTGCAAGGGGGAAAGCAGCAGACGCTGCCAGTCTTTTTGCTGGTAACACTTTTCCACGCTGAGGCAGGAATGGTACAGGGGCTTCAGAGGATTCAGGAAGAGCCAGACATTGAGAGCCAACGTTGCCAGGGTAACAGGTGGGATATTGTTGATCCCAACATGGAACACTTGGGAAAGGAGCATAAGGAGCCCGACGTTGATCCCTCTTGATCTCCGCTGCATGACTGGGTATCAGGAGCACAGGTGGAGAACTGTGAGTAGAGGATTAGGAACCCAGGAAGGGACACAGGGAACAGCACCTGAAACACACATGCACATGAAGCCCATCAGCGGAGAACCCTGTGTTGCTAGGACACTCGCTGGAAGAGGAGTACACACTGGCACATCCTGCTACTAATCCCAACAGAGATATTTACTTTTACTAACTTCTTTAACGTTCTAAAACAGAAATTTTATCCCAGGTGCCAGTGGACTTAAGGACAGGCATGCTGTCCCTGACCAATATGATCATGAACGTGTAATGTATCTTCCTTATTAAAGTAATTAGTTAATTAAATTAAAAGGTAAGCCTAGCAACCTATGTTTGATCCTTGGGCCCACAAAAGGGTGGAAAAAGAAAAGCACCTCCACGAAGCTGTCATCTGACCTACACAGATGTACTCTGGTATGCACACCCACAATACACACATTATAGACACACACAATAATAGTAACAGTAATAATAATAGAAAAGACAAGGGCTGGGGAGAAGGCTCAGTGTACAAAGCGTGCTGTGTAAACATGAAAACCTGAATCCACTTATCCAGAGTGAGGACCAACATCTGAGGTTGCCACCTGATCTCCACATGCATGCCATGGCACATGTGTGCCAGCACTCACCCATGTTAAGTCAAACACACACATCATATACATGCACACATACACATCATATACACATAAGCACACATCATATACACATAAGAAAGATTTAAAAAACGACCATTTGGACGATGTCAATCAACCTACAAAGATAGTATGCAAACATTAAGTACTTTTAATCAAATCCTTGCCAAGTCTCTTTATCTCTTCTATTATTTTTAGCAGAAACACTCAAAATGCCAAAAAAGTAGGTTTGTGAGCATATTATGGTCTAACCGAATTTTCATATTACCAGGTGTCAACTCCCTAAATCTTCCATTGGCCATAAGCTTTTAAATACTTACCTATGTGCCAAATTCTACACTGAAAAATACAGTCCTTGTTTATAAGCTCACTTGTCACCAAGAAGTAAACCAACCACTGCCACGGGATGTTGTAAGCACAGAGAGGGAGCCCAGGGACACAGGCACACAATTCCGCCGGAGGTAGCGACAGACTGTCTGTTCATGTGAGTTCATTTAAGTTAGTGACAAGGAAGAGTTCTGTGAGTCAGAGGCCCTCCACTTCACCCTCCAGACTGAAGCTGGCATTGTGACATGCTTGGGGTGACAGAAAGCAGAGGGGCAGATACTACAAGAAGCCCAAACCTGGCCCCAAGTGTAGATGTAACCAACCGTCTTATTAAATAAGAAACACAGAACCAATGTAAAAGAGAAAGCCAAGAGGTCAGAGCTCAGAGCTAAAATCTCACCCTTCCTCCTGTGGTGGTCCTAGCTCTCCGAAAAAAGAGCTACTTCCTGTGTGTCTGTCTTTTCATAGTCTTTTTGTCCTGCCTTCTCATTGGTTGCAAACCCAAATAAGTGACTGCCTCGTCACTGTCTGTATGTACAGCCCCCCAGGTCTTAAAGGCGTATGTCTCCAATGCTGACTGTATCCCTGAACGCACAGAGATCTACCTAGCTCTTCTACCAAGTGCTGGGATTAAAGGCGTGCGCTGCCGCTGCTGCTGCTGCTGCCACCGCCGCCGCCGCTGCCTCCGCCGCAACCTTGCTCTTGCTATAGCTCTAATAGCTCTGACCCCCGGGCAACTTTATTAACATACAATCAAAATCACATTTCAGTACAATTAGAATACCACCACACCCAAGGTATGCTGCAGGTATCTGTTCCTGTGTGGGCTTGTGTGGCCAGTCACAGGCTCCTGTTCTCTGATGGTCCCGGCCACAGGCCAGCTAACCATGAGACAGGAAGCTGCCTGGCTGACACAGACGTAAAGCAGAGGCCAATGAGCCCATCCTAATTTGAACCATGGAGAGGTAAGTGAGTCCTCCAGTGGTTTGAGAAGCACAGTTATTAATACAGAAGGTATTGACGCTGGAGAGGGACTGGTGGTTCTTGTTCATGAGAGGACGGGGTGGGGGTGGGTAGAGATGAACTAAAAACACGTCCATAAAAAGGATCAAGGGTTTAAAAAGGAGAACAGAAAGTGGGGGGTGGGGAGTCAGGTAGAGATACAGGAAAAACATGCAGAGATGGTGACAGATGTTCAGAAAAATGTTCATTTACTGATGTGTGTTTTCGTATGGAGATTTCTCAGCTACTGACTCCAGGTAGCAATAACTGAGCACACTAGACAATGCATGGGCTTTATAGAAATGATGCAATTATATTTTAATTTAAAAATATTAAAATATTTAAAGAAAAAACATTTTTTAAAAAAGCTTCTACATAGGAGCACCTTAAGTGAGCCCATAGCTCTAAAATAGAATAACTAGCAATACTAGAACATTCTAGGAGCAAAGGAGGTGCTGGGAAAGTGCTAGTATTTTCACTTCTATAGGGTCCTATCACTTATGTTGAAATCAGTTCAGCAAAATCAGTTTCTTATTCTTCTATATAGCATATAATGAATTTTAGTCATCTTCACATCATCCCCCCAACTCTCCCACTAGCACCCTTCTAGACAAGTCTCCCCACCCCCATGTACTTTCATGTTTTCTTCTGGTGAATTTAGAGTTACTTAGTGTGTCATAGTGGGCTGGCTTTAAGGTTTCAAAAGAAGCATGCCACTTTCAGTATGTTCTCAGCCTCCTGCTTTTGAGATTTGAGAGGTGAGCTCTCATCGATTCCCGCCACCATGCCTTCACTCCGCTCTCATGGACTCTAATCCACTGGAACCATAAGCACAACTAAACGATTTCTTGTATAGGTTGCCTTGGTCATGGTGTTTTTATCACAGCAGCAGAAAAGTTACTAATACAGGTATTAAAGCTGTCCAAGTTGGGGCAGAACACTCCACCATCACGTATTCTCAGCCTTTTGGACAGCTACGGATTTCTGCATTAACCAATGCCTGCTGCAGTAAGAAGTTTATCTGAGGAAGGTGTGCTAGATAGTCTTATGCCAACTTGATACAAGGTATAGAGAGGAGAGAAGCTCAATTAAGAAAATGCCTCCACAAGATCAAGCTGTTGGCAAGCCAGTAGGGTATTTTCCTAATTAGTGATTGATGGGGGAGGGCCCAGCTCACTGTGGTTGTTATCACCTCTGGGCTGGTGATCCTAGGCTCTTTAACAAAGCAAGCTGAGCAAGCCAAGAGAAGCAAGCCACTAGGCAGCACCCTTCCATGGCCTCTGCATCAGCTCCTGCCTCCAGGTTCCTGCTCTGTTTGAGTTCTTGTCCTAGCTTCCTTTGGTGACGGACAATGATGTGGAACTGTAAGCCAAAGAAATCCTTTCCTCCCCAACTTGCTTTTGGTCATGGTGTTTCACCACAGCAACAGGAACCCCAACTAAGACAGCAGGCTAAGAACAGCACTTTTGGGGTATGAACATGAGTACTTGGAAAGCGGTAGACAACATGATTGTTCAGCAGAACAATAGTGGGAGATTCCCCTACTAGAGCCTAGGACCTCCGCAGTCAAGGTTTATCGAACCAGCATATAAAACCAGAAGACCAGGACACCTTCACGATCTTTATTTGCCCCACAGCTGTATCAATCTTCCCACCATATGATGTGCATTACTCTACCTTTCAGAACACTCTATCAATTTCATAGAAAGGAACCTGTGAGTCACTTGAAATGCACTGACAGATTGCTTTGCCAGAACTATCTGGCAAACAAAACGCCATTTTAATTTTGTGGTAATATACACCAGACAGCACTATATCAAGTCTGTGGCAGAGACATGGAAGATTTCTTGAATACTGATGGGGAAATTAGCCATATTTACTTTTAATGAGAAATTAAAAATTAAACAGGTATGTAATAAGAAAAACTACGCGGCTAGAATAAACAAAGAAACTGAATTCATAACTTGGGAAACCAGTGCGTCTCCAGGGGAGTAGAAAGGGAAAAGAAACTAATTACAGGGAATTTTCAATTCTACTTGCAAAGCAGAAAATATTTCCCCATTATCATTTACCAAGGCAGTATATATCTCAATTTTCAGATTTAAATGTTCAATAAGAACTGAAACCATTAAATTGCAAGAATATATACAAGCTATAAATTCTATTCCCAATTTGGTATGTGATACTAACCAAATTAATTCCACAAGAGAAACAGACATGATAGAGTCTTAATGGGAGTAATTAAACGCCGCGCTGAAGACTGGGGTCTCTGTATTATTGTAAGGGCAACAAATTCACTGAAATCATCTTACATTGTGTGGCTCCCTCTCCAAGAAACTGTTTATTGTTACAGAGCTGAGAAAGATCAATGGTGTGCCATTACTGCTCCGAGACCTTTGGCAAATTTCATTTAACAATTTTACATAAATATTCTTTTAAAAAAATCATAGGGGAAATGTGATTAACAAGTGTTTATCAAAGGCCTGCTATTGCCCAGGCTGAGAGCGTTCTAAATATCCGACTTTCTAAACACCTAAGTTTAGAATTCTTTAAATGGAGACATAATTCACATACCATAATAATAACACTCTTGATGCGCACAACTAAGTGGATTTTAGTATACTCATAGGTTGTGTAACCATAAACAGTATTCCAGAACTTTCTTGGTGCCAAAAGGAAACCCCATGCCTTTTAGCAGTCTCAATGCCTCTCTTCCCCTAGATCTTACTAATTATCTGCCTAATTCCTGTCCATTGTCTCTTCTGGACTTCTCATGTGAGATTACTCAATACAGAGCATCTGACTTCTTTTTCTTATTCCAAAGATCATTCATATTACACCAATACTTGTTATATTCAAGTAATATTTCTTTGTGGAGATGCACCATATCTTCTTTCTCTACTCATCAGATGGGATTGTCCACTGTTTGCAGCCTGGCCCTATGATGCATAATGCTCCCATGATCCTAGTGTGCTATTCTCTGTATGAACACGCACTCCTAGGAGTAGAGTTACTGGGAAAAACAGCAACTGTCTTAACTTTTTGAGTAATTGTTTTTTAAACTCATGCACCATTGTGTGCTCACTCTCGTAGGGGGTAAAGCCTCCGACTTCATTATATTAAAAACCTTTGCTTTTTATCCGTGTTTCTTATTCTAGCCTTCTTACTGAGTATGAAGTGGTATGCATGTACATCTCCACAATGTAAGGCTAATGATATGATAAAATGCTGAGAACACAATATGCATTCAGACGTGTTCACCGCACACAAGTGCGCTCAATTCACCCCTTATCCTCGAGAAATCACAGAACAAGCTTGGATCGAGAGAAAGCACCACGAAGAAAGGTGAAATCACAAAGAAAGTACCTGGCTGAACTGCAAAAAGTGGCACCACAATTCCTCTGGGCTATGAGATGCTGAGAGGAAAATTGGATGCCCTTCAACAGCATGGCACAACTAAGATGAACACATCAGCCTGTAAATAGTGCAAAATCCTTTCAAATGTACACAGAGGGTGGGTGTTTCTAATTACATGCAAAATGCTATGGAAAGAGAAAATGTTCACACTGAACGTAAAAATAATCTCTGCTTTCTTAATTGCAAGAGCTAGATAACAAAGTGATGCCTAACAAACAGCACATTAACATATTCAAAGGACCATGAGAATAGCCAGAAAACACCAGTGCATCTTGCCCTTGCTTGGCTCTATGTGCTTGCTTTCTGTAAGACAGGATAAGCTGACCTGGAACATTCTTAGAAAGCTTACCATTCATGACTCTTCAAGCACAAACTTAAGAGACTACTTTCTCTACTTGTCACTGAAGAGTCAATGGAGGAGACTGTTTTCACCCAGCACCATAACACAATTATTTTATTCCTCTAATAAAACTTATTGGCACACTTTCATTTTTGAAAAGGTAGTAGTTTCCTTAGCTCCTAGGAGATCTGAATTACAATGCAGATATATTCAAGATATATTCCTGAAAATTAAAAAAAGTGTAAGATGCATTAACATTCAGTGAAAGACAAGATTTTTTTCATTTTTTTACTATTAAGAGATTTTTCTATTCATTTTACATACCAACCACAGATTCCTCTCTCCTCCCTCCTCCCACCTCCAGCCTTCCCCCCCAACCCCAACCCCCATTCCCACCTCCTCCAAGGCAAAAGAGTCAGCCTGGTACATTCAGTTAAAACAGGTCCAGGCCCCTCCTCCCTGTACCAAGGCTGTGCAAAGCGACCCACCATAAAGAGCCAGCTCATGCACCAGGGATGGGTCCCAATCCCACTGCCGGGGCGGGGGGGGGGTTGGGGGGAGGCTAAACAGTTCAAGCTAAACAACTAGAAAGAAGAATTTTTTAAACTGACTACTTACCAACAAAATCAGGTCTATTTTCATATAAATCAATGCATTTCAAAAAGGTCTGCTCCAAGTTTTATAAAATGGCATATAAATTATGCTTTCCAAACTTAACATTTAAATACTAAATATAATAGCAGATGGTATGGCTTCACATCATTACACCATGTTCAATTTACCAGAAAGTATCATCTACCTAAGTTGACTAGTAAATAGGGAGTCCTGGGGGAGACAGTGTGGAATCTTCATCAGACGCCATAATCAGCTGATGACAAGTTGCACACAAACAACAATTCTTTCTAGCCTTCTAAAATCTGTTAAGTGGCTTCGTGAACTGTACTAATGGCAAAAATCAAAGGGAATTGGAATCCGGCTCTGTTTTCTTACTTCCCATTTAACGGAGAAATATAAAGAGATGGAGACAATAAAATGAATAAAAACGTACTTCATGAATAAAACATGAATACTGGAATCAAATTTTATTAAGAAAATAATGGGAGTCTAGTCTTCATGAATACCATGACACTCTCAATAATTGCATTCCAGCATCTATTCGTGGAAATGCCCACAACCTGGATTCTGCTCCAGAGAAAGTACTGTCTTCTTTTAAGGTCTGCAGAGACCATTAGTACGATGGTTCTCCAAATTCAGAGCCTTTGTTATTACAGCCACCCAGCCTGGAATGCCAGTTTGGAGACCACCTGATTATCACTGCCTGTGTCTTCTGGTTTTCAGTGAGAAGACCTGGCTTTTAAGACACGTGGCTCCTCCTTTCTTTTTCCTCATTCACAATCTTCACAAATTCAAAAACTTCTTCACCCCTAATGGGACAAAGTCCAACTGTCTTTTATAATAACAGCTTGCCTTTTTTATTTACAGCAGGATTTTTGTTTTACAATAAATTTTCAAAAAACTAAGAAAAAATAGCTTGCCTTAGTTAGCACCAATCACATGGAAGGCTGACATAGCTAAAACATGATAATGTGGAGGAGTGAGGATTTACTATCCCAGACAAGT
This sequence comes from Peromyscus leucopus, assembly GCF_004664715.2. Taxonomy (NCBI): domain Eukaryota; kingdom Metazoa; phylum Chordata; class Mammalia; order Rodentia; family Cricetidae; genus Peromyscus; species Peromyscus leucopus. The sequence goes on from NC_051074.1 coordinate 30,697,411, forward strand.
AAGCAGCCGTTAATAACCACATATTGATATGATAACATGACCCACAAATGCCGGGTTTTCAACACATTATACTTCCGCTAATCTACTTAAAAAATCTGATCCAATTTGCTTAAAATTCAATTTCATCACACCACCTCCCGCTGTGAGCCGTCAAATACCTTTCTGACCTTGCAAAAAACGAAGCATGTCATGGTTAACAGGATGGACTTTGGGGCTAAAAGGCCCTGGTTTAAATCCTGGCTTAAATGATCTTGAGTAAATCCTTTGTTGTTGTTGTTGTTGTTTGTTTGTTTGTTTGTGGGTTTTTTTTGTTTTTGTTTTTGTTTTTTGTTTGGTTTTTCAAGACATGGTTTCTCTATGTAACAGGTCTGGCTGTGCTGGAACCCAATTTGTAGACCAGGCTGGCCTCAAACATCAGAGATCCACCTGCCTCTGCTTCAAAAGTACAAGAATTAAAGGTGTGCACCACCACACCCAGATCTTGAGTAAATTATTAATCTATGCCTGAACCCCTTACCTTTGATGCTGGCACTAAATAACAAGAACTCCCTTCTAGAACCAATGACTAACAACAATTCCTGAAACTAAGAACTCTAGGTATCTGCTGATCACACATCTTTATCATCATCATTGACCCACTTAGGCTCAGCCTATGATAATCTCTACACTTTTCAATAATGGCTGATAGGTACACATTTAATTTAAAAGTGGACATGTGTAACTTGTTTCATTTCACTTAGCTCTTATAATATTATGAAAGCATGTTCTGTTTTATATACTAGCTGGTCTGCTCAGCACTCAACAAGAAAATTGCCTGTGTTGGTGCCCACCCTGAAGCTCTTATCCACAGAAATAGCTCAGTGGTGCTTCTCTGCCCTTGACACTTAAAGATGCTGAAATGCCTGGCCTCCACTTCCTCTGTCCAAGGTGCTTCATACACAAAGCCCTCTCTGCAGATGGACATCACATAGGCTCACTCATCTCCATGAATAGTCAGGTGGGCTCTCTTCCCACCAGAGGGCACGGAAGCAAAGCATAGACACCATCCACTTACAGTGCATGTTCCCAATTCCAAACCCAGTGAATACACCTCCAATAATCCTGGTGTGAAACTGTAACAAATCCTATTTTCCTTATACAGATAAGAAAGACCAAGGGGACAATACCCATACACTGGACTATTAGGACTCACACCCAGCTCTTAGGCAGACTTTGCTGTGTAGGAGCCAAGCCCCTGGATGCTTGTGACTCACAAGAGTAATAATGACTGGCCCTGTTGATGCCTTTGAAAGGCCCCAGCTGCTCACCATCACTCATGAAAGCCAAGTTCCCTGATCTGCACTCGTACAGCAGGTAACAAGAACCTCAGATGCCTATTTAGTATGTAAACGAAAATCTGTTGAAGCTGTGATGGTGGAGCAGACCAGGAAATAGTTCAACGTCCTGCTACCTAGCCAGGGTCTTCTGACATAAGTCACAAGATGAGAAACTCTTATTAAAAAGTATGACACCCACCAGGCAGCATGGGCGCTCACCTTTAATCCTAGCACTCTGGAGGCAGAGGCAGGTGGATCTCTGTGAGTCTGAGGCCAGCCCGGTCTACTGAGTGAGTTCTAGGACAGCCAGGGCTACAAAAACAAAACAATCAACGAAGTCTGACACCTATTCTCTTCCATATGAATGCTTCTTGGAGGAAAAAAACAAAGCCTGAAGCAACACCTTAACAGTACTGAAAGGAATCAATTTTGTTTCATTTTAGATCAACATCTATTTATAACATGTACCATGAAGTGTAATTAGAACTTAATGAGATCTGTCATTAAAAGTGTGATAATGTCAATGATTTAAAAGCACAAAGAAAATCTTATGTTAGATGCTTTTGGCATCCCTTAATTCAACTCACTATAAGCAGGTACTATTTACTAGGTGAAGGAAAATTCACTCCTCAAAGTTTTGTAAGCCAGAAAGCAGAGATTGGAGCAGCAGAGTGACGTCACTGTGATGGGAGCCTTAGAGGTGGTAGGGAATAGACCACAGGGATGTCTTAGGCTTTTTATTAGACTTTTTATAAGGCGTGTATCTCATTCATGCCTTGTACCCATTATAAAGCGTGGCTCCCATACACGCCTCATACTTGTCTGGCCCGATCATTTTCCACATGATCCACCTCCAAATACTACACATGGGGTTTTCTGGAGTCAGGAGGATTTTGGAGCCCACCGACATGCAAGCAGCCTAATCTGTGTAAACAAAGCATTTGCTGAAGCAAAGGGGAGTTGGTCGCTATGAAAAGAGTTTAAATTAAATATGGAACAACTGTTTCAAATTAGGTGGTCCTCCATTCTGAACCTTAAAATGCATACCCGAGACAATAAACGCCATCGGGGTAGAGACTTGAAGATGAGGTGGTTCTGCTCTTCGGACTTCACAAAACCCAAGAAGCAGTGTTAACACTAAGTCGGAGTGTTGGTAAAAGGTGAGGTCAGCTGCACCTAATCACGAAGATGGCAGAGCAGGGAGGTTAGACTCTAGCCTCTGCCCTGACCTCATCACTAAAGAGGGAGACATATGGCTTGAATAAATAAAAAATAAAGCAGGAAAACAAACTATCCCCACTCCCACATCAAAAACTTTTGTTGGATTTTCTTTTACTCTTTTGGGGAGCCGGCCACCCCGCTCTCAAGTAAATCACACATGGAGAATTATTCTTAGTTATAAATGCCTGGCCTTAGCTTGACTTGTTTCTTGCCAGCTTTCCTTAGCTTAAATTATCCTGTCTAACTTTTGCCTTTGGGCTTTTCCCGTTCTCTTACTTCTGTAAATCTTACTCTTACTCCGGGGCTTGCTGTGTAGCTGGGTGACTGACCCCTGGAGTCCTCTTCCTCTGGCTCTTCTTTTCCCCCCAGATTTCTCCTTCTATATATTCTTTCTGCCTACCCTTTCTCCTGCCTTGCCATTGGCCATTCTGTTCTTTATTAGACCATCAGGTGTTTTAGACAGGCAAAGTAACACAGCTTCACAGAGTTAAACAAATGCAACATAAACAAAAGTAACACACTTTAAAATAATATTCCCCAACAAAAACCAACTCTTCTACTCTGCTGAGGACTGGAAGTTGAGAGTAAAAGAACCATGTGAGATACGTTGGCATCAGTGAGGGCAGAACAATCCAGAAAGGAACTAGAGATTCAGGAAATGCTCTGAACTTATCAATAGCAGTAGCAACCAAACAGCATATGTACCAGTTCATTTATATTACACAGCCCAGAGTTTTGAAAATCTGAGTCTAGCATCTATTGTTTTAAATGACTGTAAAAAAAAAAAAAAAAACCCACACATTTCTACTCTGCTATCGATTCTAAAGATACACATCAAAAATAAGTGAGACCACTGCCCAACTTTATACACATACACAGCACTCGTTAATCCTCAGTTATGCGTTCACTTCAAGAGTAAGACTATCCTGGCCAACCCTCTGACCATGATGAAGCACAGCCTATCAGTACTCATCGTGTGGACAAGCCGGGATTTGGCTAAAATAACGTGGCTCAGGTGTCGCTGCTTTAAATTATGACCACGGTCCAGTTTGCAGAAAAGCTTGACGCTGTAACTCTCCAGGGTCCCTGGCTTCGGTCCTGCCCAAGGAACCATCTTTGTATTGGTACACAGTACCACTCAGCCTCTGTGTTCCTTGTGCAAAATCTCAGCAGAGCCAGGGGAGGCTTACATTCACCTGAGAAGTGCTGAGGGCCTCAGCCATCCGAGTTTAATGCTGTCCTTTGCCACAAAATACACATGCTTTTGAGCAATGTGCCAGTAATATGCAAACCTACTTACTTACTGTAGAATATGGTTAAGTCACAATTCAATTCAGAGAACTTAGGGCTGTTTCCTTGCTTGAGCCAAGCTTTGAGGAGGGGGGGGGGAAAGCAGGTAAATGGAGAAAAGGGGTTTTAAAGGAGGAGCTAGTGAGCTTGTACTCTCAACCCTGAGAACATGGGTGTCCAGGGAAGAGTGCAGAAATAGCAAATAGTCTGGCGGGTTCTGCTAAAACAAATCTTTCGAAATAAGCAAATGTGTTCAAACTCACCTGATACTTAGAGAACCACTTGAATATAAATCCATATATGATGCATGCAGACAATCGCACCCAGCTCAGGCAAATAGTACAGAGTGGACACAATCAACACCCACTGCTCCCTCATTCCTTTTTAGATCCCATCTTCTTCACACCACTGGGCAGTAAGTTGCAGCCTGCAGTCCTGACAAGCAAGGTCCAAGGCTTTCTGAATAGAGAGCAAAGAACTTTCAGAAGCAAGGCTTCTGAATAGAGAGCACCACATTTTCTGCCATACTCACATATACTTCCATTTAGTACACGTAAACCATGCTACCATTAAATATGGTTGACATCTTGTTCTCTTGACATTATCTGTCTCCAAGCTCTCTAGTTCTTGGAGTGGTTTTGCATAGCATCATGATTTTTAGCAATGGCTATGTCCTACTTCAGCAGGACTGATTGTACAGTTAGCATTGAGGGGAGTGAGGTGGCTAACCCTGGGAACAGCTGTTAGTTGGCCATGTCTAGTTGATGATTCTTACATTCCCATCTTCAGCAGAACTCATCAAAGGTTGAGGTTCCCATTATCCAATTATTCTTAAGTACTCTTAACTTACTTGGCCAAATTACAATATGAAATAAACTCTGCACCTTGCCAGTGTGCCCCTATGTCCCTCCATCAAAACTTGTCTTACGTTCCTTCACACAGACTTTAAAAACCAGATTCCTTCCATTTTTGTATTTGTTTCCTGGAGCATATATCCTAAACATGCCAAGGTTTCATGTCTTGATTACAGCTCTTCAAGGACACAAACATTTGTGTTTGGTCAGATGCTTTTAGTGAGAGACGTAAGTAAAATGTCCAGTTTGGAACTATACGCTAGGCTAGCAATTTCAACAAAGAAGTAATGAAAGAATGGAAACAAGACCCCAAGATCAGATGCTCTGACAACACACACAGCCCAATGAACTAACTGCATTTACATTCATTGTGCATGTTTCCCTTCCAGACAGCACACAAGGTCAAACTGCTAACCGTCAGTTACAATAAGCTTCTCAACTCCTGGTCAATTACCTGCTTAATAACAAAAGACAGGGCTATGACATCATTACAGTTATAATTAATTTACACAGATCAGCTTCCTGTTAATCAAATACATCTTTAAAAGCATTTAATTATTTTTTTTTTCACCTAGAAAGCAACAGTCAGCTTTGTTTGATGAAAAGCAATCTTGCTGAATTCCACATGAAAGGCTGTCAGGCTGCTGCTGTGAGACATGAAGGACAAAAGGCTTCACAGGGCACACTGCTATACTATGGGGCGGCTGGCACAGGCACAGCAAACAGAAGCTTGATGATGGATAACGCAGTCTAACAGTTTCATAACATAAAAGTTGTCAGGGAATGGGGGTGTCAACAGAGGGGCTTGGGGAAAAGGAACATACTGATTCTTTTTGACAAAATTAAACCCAAGGTCAGAAATATTAATGCACACAGTATAGGGCAGTGTAGTTAAGGGTATTAGGAGGAGATGAACAACACACAGACCAATAGACCTCAAGAAAATTGTCAGTTTTTCCCAGGATAACACAGGCTTATTCGGTTTAGTAAGGACCAACAGAGACTTCAAACACCCACACCATACAACCATAAATTGAGAAGTGATAGTGGTTTATGCACATAAATAAATTAAAATAGATCTTAAGAAAAAAAGGTTGGAAATACTTCTGATTTGATAAGATGGTGATTAACATTTTCTAAGAATTCTATCCCACACGTTTAAGATGTATCATGTGACTCAATTATATACATACCTTTTAAACAGTATAGTATGTGAAAGAATTGTGAAAGCGGGATTATCATCATTTTCTATTACTGTGCATGTGCATGAAGGTGTTGGGACGGGCGAGCATGTTCGACAGCGTTCACGTGGACATTAGAAGACAACTTCCTGGAGTTGGTTTTTACTCCTTCTACCTGTACATGGGCTCCTAGGATTGAACTCAGGCCATCAGGCTTTCAAGGCGAAGACCTTTATCCACTGGGCCATCTCACCGGCCCTATAAATTAATTTTAATTTTATTATAAACTATATAATAAAATCTCAAGCCCCTTTTTGTCAAAATTATCTGATACTGTGAGAATTTAATGACCCTTCATTTATGGAGATTAAAAATTAAAAAAAAAAATCTCAAGATGTCAACTGACAAGATTTTTCTTTTCCCCTTCCTTTTAAAAGTGCTATTGGCTCAACAATGGTGATCAAACTAAATTTACACATAAAAAGTGACTGGAAAACGGAAGCTACTAGTTTTGCATATAATCCTCAATCTTGCTCCACATCTCTAGGTTGCGCCAACTCCACTTCCGCCCAATCAACACTTATGATTTTCAGTATCAATCATGAGCCAGTTCCTCCTCGCTCAGACCAGAAGTTTTAGTGTAATGAGAGCTCATTAAAGTTTCCCAACTGACAGCCCTGCAGCTGTAGGTTTTAAACCGGGGTGCACTCGGGGACCACAATGCAAGCATCCCATGATCACGCCCTTCAAGAGGATTTAAGGACTTCCGATCTCATCTTTGCTCTACATCAGATTTCTTTGTCTATCCCGAGTCTGTGAGGAAAAACTGCCTGCCACTGCCACCCCTCATTTCATCTGTGCGTGAACTGTTTCTGAATTATTTATGGGACTGGATGCACTCTGCTCAAAAACTAGTCAAGTGGAGAAAGCAGCCATACTTCAAAGACCGGGTGCATTCCCACCAAGTACACAGGACATCGGCAATTACTTGATGATCTTGATGATCAGGACAGGTTGAGGATTTCTGCCTCGTTAGCATAAATACCTCATTCCTCCTCTAACAAGAGTCTGTGGCCTACCCCTATGCAGTGTGATAATGGGAAAAAAGACGGACTTTTGATCAAGGGTGAGGGTAAGCTAACTTGGAGTAATAGCTTTGCCCTGGAACTGAAATTCTGAATAGAGAAACTAGTACTGATGGCATTGGGACTAATACAGCAGTCACTTGAAGGACGTGGCCAAGACTATACAAATCTCACTGACCTTGACTGAGACATGGCCGTTTGGATTTTCCATTCAATCTAGGCTCATCCACATAGCTTCCAGTACATTTCTTGTCTTTAACAAAGTTATTTGAATCACATCAATTAGATAGGTTTGCTTCTTCAGTTTGCAATCAAAGATATCTACCCACAAAACCACACATTTACAAAAGTGCTCACAAGTAGGTGTGAGTTTATTTCAAGCATTGCCATCTCATTGAGACTAACAAAGGCTCTAGCCCATAAGAGAACCAGAACATGGAGGTCACATGGGCTGTACTTCAACAGTCTACTGCAGACATGCTGTTCCTAAAGACGAAGGAGTAGAGGTCTAAGGACATGAACAAGTGCAACTTCTTCAGGAAGTCCTTATCAATGTTTATGCTCAGTTGAGCACTAGATGAGGAACAGTCTCAAAAGGAAAAGCAGAGGGTCTTAGCTGTGTCTTCTATTTATACCAAACTGTCATTTTTAAAGAATGTGTAGCTCGAATGTTAAAAGGTCTTATTAATAAAAAAACAAAAAACCCATAGCCAGATATGGAGGTAATTGCTGAAAGATAAGAGAGACAAAGGAAGAAGCCACATTTTACCTCTAGACTCCTCAGCCTGAAAAAGCCTCTCGTTCCTGTTTCCTCAGGCCTTATACACCTTCCTCCACCCAGCCATCACTTCCTGGGATTAAAGGTGTGTGTGCTTCCCAAGCAAAAGCATGAGATCTCAAGTGCTGGGATTAAAGGTGTATGCCACCACTCTATGGCTCTGTTTCTCTCCTAGAGTGAATCAATCTCATGTAGTACAGGGTGGCTTTGAACTCACAGAGATCCAGACAGATCTCTGCCTCATGAGTACTGGATCCAGACAGATCTCTGCCTCATGAGTGCTGGATTAAAGGTGTGTGCCAGCACTGTCTGGCCTTTATGTTTAATCTAGTGGCTTGTTCTGTCCTCTGTTCTTCAGGCACATTTTTATTGGGGTACACAATATGTCACCACAGAATGAATTAGAAGAAATTACAGAAGTGGTCTTCTACCTCATCTCTGTTTCACTGTTCTTCATGGAAAGTAAGTCTAGAGTACAGACATAAATGAAGTGCCACTGGATAAAAAGGTCTGCCTAGATCTTCAGGTAAACACCTGCACTCATCCACTGCGGAAAAAAAAAGAAACAACATTGAACAAGGGTTCAGTCTCTTCAGTCTCGTGGTCTTCGGGAAGGGTTCTGGGCGCTTTCCAAATTCACCCATTCAATTCTCACTTCACTCAATGCATGAACAGACACATTTCTCTAATCACAAGCCTGGAACAGGCAGGGTATGTTGTCTGAAACCACACGAAGAACATGATTGTATCAGTCTAGACTCCTCTGTTTAACGAGCTAGACCCTGGAGGAAGCCACGGCCTAAAAAGGGAAAGCATCAACAGCGGTATTAGCACATGATGAACTACTTCAAAACTGCACTTAAGTGTGCTGCACACAGGGGTAAGAGCGAGCCAAGCTTTAAGATTTTCTATGGCAGTGAGAAGTCCTCAGGGGAGGCTTTGCCCTGGAGGAAGTGGGAATGGAGGGTGTGCTGGGGGGAAGGGGAGGGGGCAGGAGGGGGAGAACAAGGAAATTCGTGGCTGATATGTGGAACTGAATGGTATTGTAAAATAAAATAAGGGGGAAAAAAGATTTTCTATGGCAGTGAGAGAATAACAAAACATCAGGATAAACACTGTCCTCAAGCAATGAGCAAGAAGATGAAATGACTCCCAAACTCAATGAAACAGTAAAACCATCTCACAAAAATTAAAGGACTTCTCAGGATGGAAATTTAGAAGACCAACAGGGCCCTTATTAATACAAAATTAGCATGCCATGACAGGAAGAAAAGAATATTGGTTAAGTGAGAAGAAACTTCGTGCCAGCATGTCATCTTTCTATAATGGCTCAAATTTTGAACCACAATTCATTACAACACACAAAATTATAAAGTTGCAGAAAGAGAGGTGTCAAAATTTCAGTGTTGGCCAAAATACCTTGTCTAAGGGGGGAAAAAATCCAGAGTTACGCATAGCTGCAGCACACATTACATGTTACTTATCAATCTGAAGTCACTGTAATACATATATAAATTTCATTCATTGCTATCCTGTGACTCTGGATTAAAAATACGTGTCATTTAGTACCCTGGGGAAACAGCTGATGGTGTAACATCCCTGAAGTTAAAGTGAGAGATCAAATATGGTTGTATAACCTTGGACACACCATGTCCTCAGTCTTGCTGAACTTCCTGGTTCTTTATCCACTGGATAAAGAAAATCCCGCTTGCTTCCTAAAGCCATGGTGAAGACAGATGAAATAGCAGACCACATAAAAGCATGTAGTATACCACTCCAGTTCGGTTTTCATTTTCCCTTCCTGTCCATAAAGTAATGAGACTTTCTCCCCATGGAACTGGACTTTATTGCTTTGTAATTATGATGTGCATGTAACAATGTCCAAGAAACTAGATGGTAAATAACACCGACATGCAAGCCTGAATGCACACGCTGTCAGTTGGCTATCATCTAGATCCCAAAGGGCTCTTGCACACTATCTATTGCATCCCAGAAATATGACACATTTTCTTTTCCGAATACAGCCAGAATTATCCACCAGCTTTGAAATATCACCACCATGATGCTGCAAGGAGCAGCTGGTTGATTGAGAGTGACTCCCCCTCCCCCACTCTCCAGCTGTCACCAGGAAACCCCTCTCAATGTGTGAAAATGACAGTATTAGTACTACCACTACCAATAACAAGCTAACAAATGGTTAGATCTGAAATCATTTTTATGAGGAGCCATTATTAAGTAAAAATTCAGTAAAACAAAAACTTTACCATATGAATGAACATCAGACACTGGCATACAACAAAAACATTGTAGCTTGTATACACAAGTAACACTGTATACCTCTTTTGACTGGTTGTTTCCCATCCCCTGTCACTTATGATACAAAACAACAGTTAAAATACTAAGTAGCTTTGGATACTGATACAGCTGTCACAGTGTCAGAGGGATTTTTAAAAAACTGTGGGGTTTGTTGTTATTCGTTTTTCTGCACAGAATCCTATGTCTGTAAAATATGAGTCAGACTGAAGACTGTACTTGTTTGGGGTTGGTTTGTTGTTGGTTTTTTTTTTTTTTTAAATGATCACCCATGCCTCCGTATGAGAACCCAGACATACACGGAGACAAACCTAGCAATTCTGCAGGACACGTCTAAGGATTCCAAGCACTTGGGGTTCTTAGCATCATCATGGTTTCAGGTACAACTCCCCCTTGGAGCTATGCTGCTGACAGGGATCCATGCACAGTTCCCCAGAAACCCAGTTCTCTAGACACATTCTGGATCAGGAGCCTGCCTCCTCCAACCTCCCAGATCTTACAGCCTTTCCACTCTTGAACTTTCTGTGTGAATTTCTCCTGAAGAGGCTCAAATTTAAACAAACAGAGAATCACGGCTTAGATGGAATAATGTCTCCATTAAAGGACATCTTTTAAAGAACAGCTTCAACGTTTTAATGGCTTTTTACAATAATTTTAATATATGTATACATATAAGTGTACAGATTATTTACTTTTATATTTAGTCCTTACCCTCATATAATACACTACAACATTAACAAAAGTATGGCCTACTATGAATGCCTCTAAGTATATTCCATGTTCATACATTCATAGCTATGTAAAAACATGAAGAAAATACAAGGACTTCGTACTTTAAAAAAAAAAGAACACACCAGTGTTCTAGGTAAAGCACATATATTGAAAAAAATGTCAATTACTTCAGGGCTAATAACATTTTTATGCATTTATTTGCAGAGATATCATCTTCTATAACATAAATAGCATTATATGACTCAAATGATGGAGCTATTTGTACCCAAAAAAGTCAGTGATAGGATAATCAAAGATATTTTGATGTTAATTATCTTTAATCTTCTGGAAATTATGAAAACAATGTCTAGACATCACTGATTATGAAATAACTAATGCTTTTCTACCAAGCTGAGCTGTAACTTTCTCCAAGTGTTTGCTTTCTCTCACAATATTATGAAATCTTGACTCTCACTTCAGCATCGTTATCACTTAAAAAGAGCAGTGACCAGGTGATAAAATGACCTCATGTATAAAAGATGATTAGGAAATAAACCGGGCAGCCAGAATTAAACTGATAATCATTTCTTTCCCTCTCAACAAGAGACACTGCCTAACATATATGTCGTAACAGATAATAGTCAACACACTATCTCCTTTAACTTAGTAGTATCAGATGCTGCTATGACTTCCACTTTACAGGGTGAAAAATTAAAATGGGAAAAGATGCTACTTTGTCTATAGGGCATAATCAATGTACAAAGGGAGGCAGAATTCAAGCAGGTTGGTCTGACCCAGAACCATAGCTACCCATCTTTCTCATACAGAATAAGAAAATATGTTGGAGCCTTTGAAAAACAATTGTTTCATGATGGGACATTATCACTTTGTTGGTAAGGTTAACTATTACTGATAGAAATTGATATCATAAGGGGCATATTTACATGAAAATTCACTCCCCGTGGTAACCCAGAGTCTCAGCATGGCCATAGTACCAGTGTTCTCCAGTCAAAGTCATGTGTTATATAGGCCACAGTTAGTCACTGACCCTTTTTAATAATGTAACAAGCCTAGGCTCTAGGACAGCAGCTTCAAATCCTGAATGATTCTTTGTTCCCCTAGGTGGGTCCTTGGAGAAAGGAAGAGTTCTTAGAAAATGCTACACGTATGAAGAAAATCAGCAGGTTGGGACCATGTCTAACTTAACTGTGAGTCTTCAAATAAATGGATGTGAGGCCTGCTTTACTATGATGGAGCTGTATGACATCTGAGGACAAAAGATAAGGATAGAAACATCATCAGCTTTGGCTTTGTGGTGCTACCTCTATGCTTCTGTTCAACTCTGTTCTGGCCTTTACCAAATCCTGGGCCAACCTTTCGTATCACTAAGCTGAAGAAACAAGAAGGCCAAAGAACTTTTAACTACCTTATCACAATTACTATCATCCCATTTTCTAAAATGCTACAGTGTATATGAGTATCAGTACCTACTGCTGTAAACTTTCTGGGTTTGTCTTGCCTTATTGCATAGGGTCTCATTATGTATCCCAGGCTCACCTCCAACTTGTGATCTCTCCTGGCCTCAGCCTCCAGAGCACTGAAATTACAGGTGTGAGCCACCACATCCAGCTAAAAAGTTGTCCTGTGTCTACATTTTCACTATTCAGAATGTGACTGGGATAAAAGAAGTCTCCTCTAGGCAGCAGTCACAATATCCATGCACTCAAACTCCTATCTAACCCAACAATTTGTCCCTCCTCCACAATCTGCTTTCTGCAGGCAGGTCTAGTAAATAAGTAATGCCTGACTTTTGAGTAACATAACATTGACGCATTAGTGCTACCTCCTTGCTTTCACATGGAATGCTTAGCACTATGGAGTCACAGTAAAGTGATTTGCTCAAGGTTCCATACCCAGGAAATACCTCACCCTATTCAAACATCATCTGTGACTCCACAATGAGTACTTTTTATGGCTAAGTTATTCATGAAATTCAGCACCCAGAAGCACAGAAATGGACCGGAAGGATTGCTCGAAGAGTTATGACACCAAAATCTGTATTGCCAACTATTTCCCAGAAGATGCTAATAATCGGACAACTCTGGGACCAAAGCTTGACTATTCTGAGGACCACCTGCTCTCCTGAAATGAGTCAGAACACTAGAAGAGTGGAAGCAGAATCAGCAACAGAAGCAGGAAGAAGGTAAAGGAGGCTAGAACGTTGGAGTAAAAAGTAGAGGGATGATAACTAGACACCCCACACACATCAAAAGAAAACAAAACAAAAATCTGGGTGCCTCGAACCCACTGAAAGGGACTTTAAAATAGCCTGACAACTGAATCTTAACAGCAATAATTCTACATTAACAGTTTAAACAAAATAATTAATGACTAACTTGGAACAACAGAAAAGCATACGATACGAGCTTTTTGTGTAAGCAGAAAAGAGATGAGTCCCTCGGACAGATGTATTTCTGTCCCCTACAACATGGAACAGCCTTTCTTGGGTTAGCACGGGCCTGCGTACTGACATGGACCGGCGGTCTCCCCAAAACACCTGCACTGCAAGCTCTGTGGCTGATGCAATTTCGCCTCAACCTTCCAGACAGCAGAGGAATCTATCAAAAGCCCATCAGGGAAGCCCGGACCTCCATGCACCCGGGCAAGCGATCCCGGTGAAATTGGTCCGTGCCGCCTCCCCCGGGCCCCCAAGCCTGAGGGGCAAAGAAGACCCAGAGCAGCCCTCGCCGGCTCCGACCTCCCACCGGGTCTCACAGCAGCGCTTCCGCCCGGCGGACCCTAGCCTCAAAGCAGAGCTTCCGCCCGGCCCGCGCCAGCCCGGATCTCAGCCCCGGCCCCTCCATCTGCGGTCCCGGAAAGCGGCGACATACGCCGCACAAAAGCGACGCCACACACTTAGCCAAAGAGACGCGGAAACTCACTCTCTCTAAGACCCGCCTGCGTCCTCACGTATTCCCGCGTTCGCGCGTCACCACGCCCGGACTCCGAATCCCGAGACTCCACTTCCCGCACGGACGCCAATTCCGGAAGCTCCATTTCCGGCGGCCTGGGGGGGGGGGGGGAAGACGAGCGGCCGGCTGCGCATGCTCAGTGCCGCTTACGGCCTTGCTCGCCTTCCCCTAGCTTTTCACGTAGGGCTCATGGCGCTCAAACCTCAGAAACGACGATCTCAGTGTCCTTTCACCGCCATAAATAACTAGTGACCACTTACCACGCGCAGAGCGCATTAGCCCCGCCTGTGGCCAGCTCCCTCAAGGTGGAGCCTGCGAAGTGGACGGGGGAGACAGACACTGCCTGCTCCACATGGGCCTCGAGAGAGCTGCTTAGATCGGAAAGTAGGCCAGCGAAACAAGGCCACGGTGCACATTTTCAGTCCCCAAGCGCAGATCCGAGGCTGCACAGCTTTGCCTGTTTACTGCTGTAAGGGCTTGAGGTAGAAGGTGTTTGCGTCTTAGGTCATGTGATGCAATTTTCCTTTCTGCTGCTAGTGCAGAACCAGTTTCAGCTAAAGGCATTGGCTGCATTAATTTCATACGAGTAAATGGTCTTTGGCATAAATTTTTCTACTAATTGGAGGAAAGTTCCAACACTTTCTCAGGGCATGAATCCGGTGCAGGTAGCCCTTTGTTGATTTACCAAAAGTGTTAGCAGCCGTGTTTAGTTAGTGTATTAGAACTTCCTGTGTTACAAAAGCTTGTCTTCTATTATTGTGTAATAGAAGAACTCTTCCTGGAAATGTTTATCTCAGAGTTGGAATTTAAGTGAAAATCTGGCTCATTTATAGGAGATATATTTGAGACTTTCAAATGACAACATTATTAGCAAATTCGGGGATGAATTCTTGAATCTTATAATTTAACCCTTTTAAGGTAAAAGAGTGTGTTGGTCCAATACTGACAATGAGAAACTGCATCCCTGGAAACGGAAGCCCAAGTGAATTGGGGAAGTAGAAAAATAAGCTCTATTTCTCAAATGGAGGGGACTCCCTATTTTTCCTTCTGATCAATCATAATGCATCCATTCTATTACTATAGTCCTATCTTCTATCTTCTGCCACCCTCTACACCTTTCCATACTTTCATTGTTTTTGTCATTATCATACAGAGGTGACTTTAAAATAGTTGCAAATCAAGTTTCAAGTCAGTAATCTCAAAAATATAATACAATCATAGATAGAGCTTAGGAGTGTACTGACGGAGCAGCGTATGATGGTACACACCAATAACCCCAACAGTTTGAAGGTAGAGACAGGAATATTGAGAGGTTGAGGCCACCCTTAGCTACTTAACTTCAAGACCAGCTTAGCTTATATGAGTCCCTGTCTCCAAACAAAAAAGTAAGTAAAAACATTTCTATCCAATTTTGAATATAAGTAAAATGTTTCATTGGCATTTAAGAGAACAGAGAAATTTATTTGTTTGTTTTTTTATTTCTTGAAAAATGACTTTGCCAGGGCTGGTGGCAAGCACACGTAATCTCAGCACTTGGAAAGTGGAGGCAAGGGTATCAGGAGTTCAGGACACCCCCATTGCATTGCAAGTTTGAGTCTACCCTGAGCCACATGAGACCCTGTCTCAAAACAAAGCTCTTTCACCCTGTGAGAAATGATTTTGTTGAGCAGTCTAGACTTTAGATGTTACAGGTAAGATGAGCCTATTATATCATACCAGAGTCCCTTCTAACTTGACAGTAATCATTTCCTGGATAATAATTTCCTAGCCTAAACTTTAATAGAGGGACAGTCAGTAGAATTCTTACATGTAAACAAACTTAAAAATAGTAAAAGATCAATGCCAGAATAAGTCCTCTAACATTAAAAAAAAGCACACAATTGTTACATTACCTTGTAAAACAATGATTTTAAGAGCTCAAATGTATTTTAATTGTCAGACAAGATAACAATATGCACATTCCATTTAATATATGACATATATTTACAGTCTAAGATGTAGTTTGAATTGTATCTAAGCCTCAATGGACAAGCAACAATTCTTAGGATTAGCCATTTGCCTCAAACCAGTGTTCCTAAACTGTGGTGCTTACATTGAAATGGGAGCTTGGTTTACCTCCTGTGTCAGTCACTTCACAGTCCGATGGGAACTAGCCGGAGGGCAGATAGACATCTCCCACCTGTCAGAATCCAGCCTGAAGGGAAAAAGACGCCAGGCAACAGTACCATACACCAAAAGCTGGATAATCTTGTAAAGGAGGAGTTTGTTTTTATTTCTTACTGCTTCTAATGAATCAAATATATTGCACCCAAAAATGTTTCAAAAGATGAGTAAAGGTGATTAAGGAGTGTATATCATCCTTTTTATGGAACAGCTTGCAAGTGACATGATTCAACTATGAATTATGACAGGGCAAACTTGGATCATGTGTTACGATAAGACTGTCAATACTTAACAGCAGACTACACACACACACACACACACACAGGGTAACCCTAAGCAACTTATAATGGCCATAGAAAATAAACTTTAGGAAAAGTAAAGCTTTGTAGTGTCAAAAAGATTTCACTGTGATAAGAGCCAACACATTAAGAAGATCCAAGAACTGTAATCGCCCATGTACCCAACAATATAATTGGTAGAACTGTGAATTTAGGGTGTAGCCCAATGTTAGAGTGCCTGGTCAGCACTGTCAAAAGGGGGTGGGGAAGAGTAGAATTAAGAGGCAGACAGCAAAAGTCTGATATTTCAATACTCTCACTGATGGGCAGGAAACTAGACCAAAAATCATTAAGGATATAGCGGCTGTAAAAAACACTCAACATAAATGGTAAGTGCAGACCACTCTACTTAATAACAGCAGAATTTATACTCATTTTCAAGAGTCTGTTCTCGATAGCTCCATATGGTGGGTCATAAAACAGGTGTGAATAAATTTAAAATGAATGGGATCATACAAGGTATCTGCTCTGGTAACAGTGAAATTAAATTAGGAATCGACAATAGAAATATATTGGGGAATTAACTTACTCAATGGCTAAAATGGTACAGAAAATTAGAAAGTAGTTTTAACTGGACAAAAAGAAAACATCGAAATTTCCCAATTCCAACTAAGACAATGATCTGAAAGGCACTTACTGCCTTGAAGCACTGCCTTGGAAAAGAGTCTGAACAGTTTGGCTTTAAGACAAAAAAAAAAAGCATTTTACACACACACACACACACACACACACACACACACACACACACACAAGCTAAATAAGTAATGAATGCACAAAAAATGGAGAAGAATCAATAAAAATTAAAAGTCTTTTTTAAAGACTATTTGATTTACAAAAAGGAAAAAGAAACAAATGCCCCAAATTAGGCGTGAAAATGGGTATATCACATGACCTATTCTACAGAAATTTAGATTACAAGAAACTATGTATAAATTTATGTTAATAAGGTAGGTGTTGCAAAGACACTAGACAAGGTCTTAGATACAAACTGACAAAACGTGTTCAAGAACTAAACATCTAAAAAGACTTCATTGTCTAGGATTGGTATTTAAAAGAAAGAAAGGAAGGAAGGAGAGAGGGAGGGAGGAGAGAAAGAAAGAACAATCCAGAAACTGGGTGACTTAAAACATCAGCTACTTATTTTTTCACAGTTCTAGAGGCTGCAAGTTCAGTATTAAAGTATTGTCTGGACCATGCTCTCTCTGAAACTAGGAGGGAAAATCCTTTCCTTTTTCTAGCTTCTGGTATTTGCAGCAAACTTTAGTCTTCCTTGGTTTTCACAGCAACCCTTGTGTGTCTACCTGTGTTAAGACATGATGCTCCCTCAACTGCTCGTGTGTGTGTGTGTGTGTGTGTGTGTGTGTGTGTGTGTGTGTGTGTGTGACTATGCCAGTCACAAGGTTGAAAAAGCCAATTTATTTCAATGTGACCTCATCTAAACATTGTACTTGCCATGATCCTGATTTCAAATAAAACATCCTGAGTATAAGGTCTCAGGTGTGTGGTTCAAGAGGAACATTAAGGCAAACTGTTCTTTTGGGTAAGAAATGTATTATAATTATAGATGCCATGGGGAGACAACATGGTGGAGGATCTGGTTCAGGCCCATGAGGGAGAGTGGGGGTCCCTTACAGGTTTCAGAAGAATGAGGGAGTTCCATGTCATGTGGTTGATGAGTGATTCATAGTATGTGTTTGTAGTCAGGCTCTCCCTGGTTCCCACCTGGCAGAGGAAGGCAAGAGGGTCTTGTATTTTGAGGAAGGGATATATGACCTTGATGCTGAGGAAGGAAGACCCATTGAGTTAAACATGAATCCATCCTATGGAGTAGCCACTGATAGCTTGGAGTCTGATAGCCTGGGGACTATACCCCAGGTAGGAGGGTGGAAAGAGACAGGGGTGCAGATGGGCTGAAAAGTGTCTGGTCTGTATTCTAACATCAAAGTAGGAACAGTAGGACCTCATCCTGTCTTTATAGACTTGTAACGAGTAATAATTTGTATTATTTTAAAATCTACTCACAAAGAAAAGCCCACACTCAGATGGAGTAATGAATGAATCTGATCAAACGTTTAAGGAAAAAAATGATAAAAATCACTATGTAAATGTCCCGAAGACAGAAGATCAGTTATCATTCTGTGAGGCAATTACCCTGATACCAGGGTAATGAATTTATATAAAAAGGAGCTACAGGTAATACCTTCATATACATATAAGAGCTCAAAGTAACATATTAACAAAACAAATCCAGCAATATATATGTGAAGATCAATATAGATACAAGTTTGATTTTACTTTTAAAAAAATCAATATGAAATACTATTAATAGACTAACAAGTTAAAAAAAAAGCTGAGAAAATGCAGACAATGGAAGCTAGGGCTTGTGAATTTTAGAGGAAAGTTCGAGAATATCCCCCAAAGACTTTATTAGAGCTGTGTGTGTGTGTGTGTGTGTGTGTGTGTGTGTGTGTGTGTGCGCGCGCGCGCGCGAGGATTAAAAATCTATGGAAGTAAAACCTTTATTTTACTGGGATAATGGATGTTCGTTTAGCTGGGGCTGAAAAATCAGCTGTGATTAATAAAAGCCTAGCATTATTGAGGTGAAATCTTGAGTTCCAGTCAGAACATGGCTGGCCCCACCCCAGGGGCACATCATAGGTAGGCATGGCAGTTACCCCAAAATACCTCCTTTTAAACTACATGGAGTTGCCTTGATAAATCCCCACATTACTGGCCCAGGAGCGCCAAGGCTGTATCTCAGGCTAGCAGTTGAACTCAGTAATGCAGAAGAGTCTCCCGCATACTGGTTTTGTAAGCAAAGGAGGTCACTGAGTTTGTCTGAGGCCTGACACCATATGGCAGGGTCAAGTTCCTGAAGAAAATATAGGAGAGGCCATTGGTGAAGATGCAGTTTCAGTTGCCATGGAGATTCCAGAATACTGTAAATCCTAGGCCCATCAAGGACACTCCACAGTGAAGTGGAGCCAGCTTGAGTCTACTGGACAAACTGTGCATGCTGAGGATGGCAGACAGAGATTCAGAACTGCCCAAGCTTTTTCTGAGTCCCGAGATTCAGACACTGAGCTTCAAGATTTGGAGCTACACGGCTATACTTCAGTTTTGCTTACATGTGACTGGTTTTATGCCTTGGTTCTTCCCTTTTGGAGTAAGAATTATGTAACTTAATTTTTATTTTACAAGGTCCCACAATTAATAGATTTTGATTTTTAAAGACATTGAACTTTTAAAGCAATAACATTTTGTAAAGACTGATTTTTTTAAAAATCGAATTGTGTTTTATATTGTGATATCAACCTAAGATCTTGGGAGCAAAAAAGGAAAGGTTATGCGTGGTGATATATTGTGTACCCCAATATATTGTGTACCCTAATAAACTTATCTGGTGATCAGAGGAAAGAGCCAGCCACTAGATTAGACGTAGAGGCCAGACAGTGGTGGCATACACCCTTAATCCTATCACTTGGGAGGCAGAGATCCATCTGGATCTCTGTGAGTTCAAGGCCACACTGGGAACAGAGCCAGGCATGCGGTGGCACATACCTTTAATCCCAGCACTTGAGATCTCATGCCTTTGCTTGGAAAGCACACATGCCTTTAATCCCAGGAAGTAACATGGCTGGGTGGAGAACGGTATATAAGGCCTGAAGAGACAGGAACTAAGCTGTTCAACTGAGATCCTCAGGGGTGAGGACTCAGATGCTTTCAGTCTGAGGATTCATGGAAACAGGATCGGCTGAGGAAGTTGACTGTGGCTTGTTCTGTTCTTGTTCTCTGATCTTTTAGCTTTCACTCCAATATTTGGCTCTGGGTTTATTTTTATTACTAAGACCATTTAGAAATTCGTGTTAAGGTTACCATTTAACAATGGTGTGTTTGATGACCCTACCCACTGGGTGGTGCCATCCCTGGACAGGTCAGCCTGGCTTGTATAACTAAGGTAGCTGAGTATAACTCGGGTGTGAGCCAGTAAGCCATGTCCTTTCATTGTTTCTGCTTCAGTTCTTGCCTCCCAGATCCTGCCTTGGCCTCCCTCAATGATGGACCATAACCTGTAAGGCAAATCAAACCTTTCTTCTCTTCAAGTTGCTTTTGGTCAGTGTTTTATCACAGCAACAGAGAAGCAAACTAGAACAGGGCACTATAACAACACCATAAATGGATTAAATGGCTCATTAAAAAAAAAGAATTTATGTGTCAGGCATGGTGGTGCACACTTTTAATCCCACCACTCAAGACGTAGATGCAGGTGGATCTCTGTGAGTTTGGGGCCAGCCTGGTATACATAGCAAGTTCCAGAACAGCCAGTGTTACATAGAAAAACCCTGTTTCAAAATAATAATAATAATAATAATAATAATAATAATAATAGGAGTCTGAGAAGTTCACAGTCAAACACCAGCAGAACGAATGTGTAGTGGGAACCTACTTTTTCATACATTTCTTACTGTGTTATCATGTGACTGTGAGTGGCATTAGTTCTCAGGAGTCTTTTTTATGAGTGTAACAGCTTCATTTATGAGAGGGTCCACCCTCTAAGAACATTATCGTAGGGGATTGGTAGACAACACAAAATTGCACTGAGTCCAACTTCAGAAGTCCCCATAGTCTTCTTCTCAACACTGTTCAAAAGTCCAAATTTCCTTCTGAGACTAGAGACGATGTCTGAACTGTAGGTCTCTGTAAAGTCACCAAGTAACGTCCATGCTTCCAATAGACACAGAGTAAATATTTATATTCCAAAGGAGAGGAATAGACATAACAAGATTAGACTACAGCAAGACTGAAGTCCAATGAGGGAGACACTCATTCCTGAAGCTTCATGTCACATATTGGAGCATGTGGTAAAATGACCTGACACCAAGTGGCCTTGACTAGCCCCCACCCCATGACCCTGCTGCCTGCAATGCATTTTTTCTAGAGTTGTCTTCACTCTGTGCCTATAGCTCTCCTTGGCAGATAGTCTGTATTCCTAGCATCTCCAACATCCCAAACTAAATGGAATAGAAAATTGACATGTCAGGATGGGAAATCCATAGACTGTATGTTTAAAATGAAGACTATTAAATCCTACTTGGAAAAATGCCATATAATAATGGGATCCAACCCATTAGCATGTTTTAGAAATTGTTATAATGGTCTTTTCTTTGAATCTCTACATGAAAATGTGTGCTTTAGTACTCAAATGGCTTTCCATTGTCTTAAAAGATTATAAGAGAATTAAGAATCCATCATGATTGAGTTATATTACAGCCAATAAGAAAGATCCTATCAGCAATAGAGTATAGCCCAAAATACAAGTAGAAGATTGCATTTACAAGAAGACCTACGCTAGTTAATTATTCCAATGTGATTATGGACATTATTGTAATTGCATATCAATTTTACTAATCAACTCACGATTAATCTAATGGGGCTGAGGAGAGTGTGGTAACAGTAAAATAATTTGTGCTACTCCCCAAGTACTTTAAGATACTTAACAATTTAATGCTTAAACTCCTGCTCACATATCAAGCATTTTCATATTTCCAATCATACCATAAACAGATTATTTCCTTTATTGGGGCACTAAACAAAGACTATTATTCTCTCATCATGAATTACATTTTTCCTCTAGGGAGCCATCTCCTCCCACAATGAAAGATAAATAAGCCTCATTTTTGTCTGTTCTGGTCCCTCCAGGGACTAGTGGGATAGCATAGAATCTATCTCTGGGGAGTTTGGGCGCTCTCTGGAAGTGATTGATGATCAGTGTCATATCAACACCATTAGGTGGCAGAGCTTATCAGCACCATTAGGTGGCAGAGCTTCAGTGGAGAGCTAGAGATTCTGTGCCCTCCTCAAAGGCCTGGAAGGAATGGCGCTAGTAGAAGAGTCAGGACTCTCTACGTTTTAACACAAACCTTGAACCTCTTTACTTGCTAAGACCTCTGCATTCAGACTGTTACCTTACAGCTCAGTGTTATTTTAGCAGGGTTGAAATTCCTTGTCTTACTCATTGGTCACCCTGCATGATCTCCAAGGATCAACAGTATGACCTCTACTATCCAATTAAGATCATGGATTTAGAGCTTTTATCACAGTGGTGGAAACACAATAAACAATGGAAGTTAATTATTTTTAATTATTATTTAATTATTATTAGCTCTCATTTGTAAGCCTGCTATATGCCAAACACCAAATGTAATCGATATTTTACAAACAAGGAGACAGATAATTAGATTCTGTAGCTAGTGAATATGGGATGGCTAGCTCATACGTATTTCTCTTTCTGAATAGTAAATGTCTAGTCCTGGGTGGCATTGGATTGGATCATTCCAAAACATAAGAGTTAATTTGTTTTCACTTGGGTGCCTGTTTCCATAATTTTAATTGTTTCATTGTCTAAGCTGCAAATACCAAAAGTAATAGTTACTTATAATTTGCTTCTGAATTATTTTCAATGATTTTTTTATTTTTCTACATTTTTCCATTTTAGGACTTTTTTCTCTAACCAGTGTGCTGTGCAACCTTCAATTGTACTTTAACTCATGATCATTATTTCCAACTCCAGTTTAGAGATATCCCACTGATCTTCAGTTTATAGGGTAATAAGACACAGTTTCAGAGTTCCTATTTTGTTGAAATAATAAATCTTGTGCACTTTATTTTAATAAATTGATTTAATGTTTTAAATTTACCTACCACCTATTTTTATATCAGCTGAAATGCCTAGGCTTCCATCCCCACAATGAGAAATTTGACTTCAACACCCAGGTTGCTTTTCCGTGCTCTATTTGCAAGCTCAAAGGAAGTGTTGCCTAAACCCAGGCAAAATGCTTCATGAACACTAAATGCTGTATGAAAAACAAGTTCAGGTGATGAGTTCTTGGGAGAGGAAAGGATATGCGTGGTCTTACTAGGAAAATTGTGCAAATGGAATTTGTATCAAAATCTAGGGAATCAGGCAATGATCATAGTGATTAATGATATAGGCTTTTAGCTTATCTTTCCTGCTAGCTTGTGGTCTGAAAGTGATTTTAAGGCCTTTTCTGGGCAATTGTGAACATACCCCAAACACAAGTGTGTTTCTGCCATTCCTTGTTAATAGATAAAAATCCCTTCAAAGGGGCCTTTCCTTCACAATTTGACCTAATGTGTTTGAAATAATTAAATTGGGCCAGTAAGATGACTGCATCTAAGCCTGACCACCTGAGTTCAAGCCCCAGGACCCATGTGGTAGAAGGAGAGGACCAACTCTTGAAAGTTATTCATTGATCCCCACACACACACACACCATGGCATACGTGCAAATACACATATATCCATGGCACAGAAACACTAAACAAAAATGTAAAATGTGAGACTATTGAGAGATGATAATTTTGAATGATTTTTAGTTCAAAGTTCCAATTCAGCTCAATGATTCTGTCTATCCACCAGCAAATGGCAGTCCTGTGTAGAGACCAGAAGGAAGCCAGGATAGAGAGAGAATACTGTGGGGGGTCGAGGACAATAGTCTTGGTTCAAAGTGTTGCAAAATTGATGTTAAAGTTCTAACAGGACTAGAAGAATAGAAACCTTGGGGTGGCGCACACAGTCAAGATAGCTTCACTTTCCATAAATTTGACTTCTCCTTTTCTCTTTTAGTTTAGCACACCTAACTACAAGAAGCCTTTTAATCCCTCACAGAATTTGTTATTTGAGAATTAACTTCATAAGCCAAAGGCTGTCAATTATTTAAGATGCTCAATATATCAGAGAACACAACGCTTAATGGTTTTGTTTACTAAGTGACATGAATGCCAGTTTTAAGTGTGATTATACAGCTCGTATTGGTGCCAATCACCTTTAAAAACTATTTAGAAATAAAGGAACACTGTCAGAAAGAGCAGAGAATTCATGTATAATATTTACAAGATGTCCAAAATGATAATAATAGTTCTATTTTATTCATGCTGTTTTATCACATTAATGTATATTATATAGTTACATGTTATATGATGGATATTATATATTATATAATATATACACATATGATATATAATATTCATACAAAATGGCTTTATGTGTACACATTATATATTTGAATATATATACACGTGCAGAAAAATGTCTATGCTAGTATCTGTGTGTGCATGTAGTGTGTTATATATTAATGAAATCCTGGAATGGATTGCTTTGATTTGAATGTTTCCCCAAAGTTTATGTGTTGAACTTAATTCCTAGTGACAGTGTTTATAGGCAGGGCTTACTGGGAGGACCTTAGAACCTGCTGGCTTCTCTGTCACGAATAAATTAATGTCACTATCTGAGAAGTAGTTTTGTCACTGGAAAGGTGAGTTGGTTTTGTTGCAAGTTTAAATCCTCCTGTCCTCCTTAACTCACTCTTAGCCATGTGATATATTCTCCTATGCTATGGTGCAGAAAAGTGGCCCACACCAGTTACATCCTCTCAGTCTTGGACTTCAGATACTTCAGAACCATGGACCACATCTAATTTCCAGTCTGTGGAATTCTGTTGTAGCAGCACAGAACAGTCTAAGACAGACTATTGATACTGAGAAGTGAGGCTATTGTATTGTTCTAACATATACTTGAATGTGTAGAAAAGGATTTGGAACTAATAATGACTTTAGAAGGGCCAGCTGGAAAAATTAAAGACCTAGATTGCTGTGAGTGGAGCTGTAATGACAATACCTGTGGGACTCAGGAGACATGAACCACAAAACGCATTGACAGTCTTCCAGGGATTCCTTACATAATTTTGATCACAGTGTTGGTACAATGTAGAAACTAAATGAATTCTGTTGGGGCCTCAGAGAGAATGGGGAGCAAGGCACTGGAACTCAGAGTAAAGACTACTCCATTTATAAGGCTGCAAAGAACCCAGATAAAAACAGTGTCCACATCCCAGGACTTTGTGAGCAGGAGAATTTCACAGGAGGAATTCAGGTTCCAGGAAGAAAGAAATGGAGATGACAGGGAAACGCCAGGGGCCGAACAGACAGACATGGAGGAAGCAAGAAAGTAGACATACAAATAAAAGGAAGGTAAAAAGTCACTAGGCAAACTGTAGATTATTAGAAACAGGTTAAATTAAGTTAAAAGAACTAGTGGGACATTCATAATTAATAATAAGTCTCCATTTGGGAACTGGTTGGTGACCCAAAGAAAATGCCAATTACATCATTATTATGACCCAGTCTAGTCACTTAATGACAATACATTTTGTATTGGCTTTCCGTATATCAGTTTGGAAGCACTCACACATTCAGCCTATAAGAGGCCCTTTGATTTAAGCTGCTGACATGACTCTTAAACATTTTTTATATGCACAAAAGTGCAAGGCTCCTAACAAAATTAAATATTACTAAGAAACATCCAAGAGCCTTAAATTTAATTAATTGAGTGGGTACAATATAAACCAAAGAAATGAACAACAAAAACAAATTATCAGAGAATTGAGTAGACGGAGCTCAGAAAGAGCTGTGGCTGGTCTGTCTGTAACAGGCTGTAGTAGAAATTACTGTCATACAAAGCTAGAAAGCTATTTGTGGGTCTAATAGAAGGTTTTGTTTCTAATGCTTTTGTCATACGTTGAGCAAGAAAGAACAGAAAATTGGAAAGCGAAAAAATGATTTTCATCTGTACCATGAGCTATATACCCTGATGTAAGCTCTGAAACATAATATTCTCCACCAAAAGGTGATGGAATAGCATTACATTATTTCTAAAGCTCCTTTTACATTTTGGGCTCCTAACGTCCAGAAGAAAAAGTAAATAGCATTCTAGAAGAAAAAAGATAATATATTAAAATATGACTGGAAGTAAGAGTTACTGAGCCAAAGGAAACATAAAAATTTGAGATGCAGAAAAGAATTTTCTTATTTATTTATGTATTTATTATTTATTTGTCTGTTTGTTTATTTATTTGTTTATTTATTTTTCCACTCCTGCCTTGGTTACTTTTTCTATTGCTGTGACAATACACAAGGGCCAAGGCAACTTATGAAAGAAAACATGTATTAGGGCTCACATAGTTCCAGAGGGCTAGAGACCATGAGCATTGTGTCACAGAGCATGGTAGCAGGCAGGCAGGTGTAGTGCTGTGGGGAGAACTTATATCTGATCCACAAACACAGGCCAGAGAGAGGTATTTTGAAACCTCAAAGCCCACCCCCAGTGACACTCCTCCTTCAACAAGACCGTGCTTCCTAACCTTTTCCCAAATAATTCTACCAACTGGGGACCAAGCATTCAAATATATGAGCCTTTGAGGACCAGTCTCATTCTAAATCAACACAACATGCTAACCCAAGTACCCTGTCCTGTGCTGCACCCACAGTCATGGAATCACCATAATTTTTAACATTTAAATGATCATATACATCATCTTAAAATTTTGTAGTATAGAAAAGTGGAAAGAATGAAATATACAGCTTTGATTTATTGAAGAAGAGAACAAAGTCAGTGAGATAAAGATAATGGTGGTTCATAGATGCTCAATAAATACTGCCTGCATTAAGATGTCTGTAAAACATAGCTCTAAACAAAGAAAATCCCTACAATATATGAACATGCACAACTATAAAAAAATGAAAAAAGTTACAGCAAAAGTTGAAAGCATGTCAATTTTTTGATACCAGTAAGTTGTTTGGGAAGGGAAAACAAAACAGTGAAGTCAACAACAGTGACTCTTGTATAATATTAGAGGGTCCAGCCTTAATATTATACATCCCGGGGGCTCAGGGGAGAGAACTACTAATGGTGAGCACTATTTTCAGGAAATAGAATCTCAGCACACCGAGCTCTTTAGTCCACTTGCTTTAATTCCTCTGGCATAACATCCTATATACACAGCTTCAGTTCTGTTCTCGGGCCTAGCTCCTTTCTTGCCTAATTTCTCTCTGTATTTATCTATTGCTCCCTCTAAGTTCTATCTTAATTCTCTCGTCTTGATTCTGCTTCATCTAGGTCCTTTTCATATAGTTCTTACCCAGCTAGTACTTCCCCATCTGACTCTTCCTCATCTTCCATCTTGTCCACATGTACTTTCTGGTCAAACTCCTTCTTATTCCTCCCCATTCTCCATCTCTCTGTTCTTCACATGCTCTGAGAGTCCTGGTATATATACACTTACAAGTAGTAATCCCTTGGCAGTGCAAAGCCAGGCTTCCAGGGTCAAACAGAGGGGTGATAAGAATCACATAGAGGAGCAATAACCATTAATTATCATTTGCAACCCCAAAGGGAAGTGACCAATGGGGAAATGAATTAACTAAAGGCTAAATTTGGGTAATATCTAAGAAGAGGGATCTTATGTGCTCAACTATAACCTTAAATGTGATCGATAGAAAATGTTAAGAATCTATAAGTTGCTAGATCAATGGGAGAAAATAAAACTGTCTTCTTTTTTCCTGTGGCTCCTGTCTGTGCAAGCTATCTGCTGTTTATCTGCAGGGTGGGAGAAAGTGTGCTCGGTCGCTAGGCAACCTGTGTACAGCTAGATGCCTCTGGTGATTGGTAAAGGGAGATCTGGAACTAGAGGTAAGGTTTGGAAAAGGAGGAAGTAAATCTTAATTGGCACATCCGCCAGGCCTTCTCAAACAGGTATCCTGGATGCCTAAGTCTCTTCTTAGAGAGTACAGAGGTATCTCTGATAAGGTACTTTCCTCCATCTGGGGATAGACCTGGCTGGATGCTGCCAATGATGATAATTACAGGGAGGCTTGAACTGCAGTTCTGGCTGAGCATAGATGTCAGCACAGAAAGTTATCTAAATATTCCTAGAAGTGGTTAGGTAAGAAGTTAAAAGTCTATAAAGTTAGTAAGGCTGTAAGAAAGGAGGGTCTGAGCTAAATTGTGTAAAGCTTTTATTTAATGTCCACCTGACCTGGGTAGTATCTCCTTGTAGAATTTACCTTAAATCAGGAGACTTTCATGTGGACTGTTATCACTGCTAGTCCTTGAAAATGGCTAAGGAAGATATCTGATTCCAAAGAAAGCCTTTCCTGAGGCTGTTCTCTAAATACCTGGATTGTGTTTGTCCAGAGAGTGATCAGTCCACACTGTTAGCCCTTCTTAGGGAAAAATCAATTTGGAAAACTATGAAGGCACACATGATTTTCATAACAGAAGACAGCTGATATATAACAAGCCAAGTAACACCAAAAGCTACTTGGAATTAGGCTTCCTCTAGAGGAATTTCTTGATCCCTCCAGGTAGTGACTTTGCTATAACCTGCTGGGTTCTTATGATATATTCCTGTGGCCCACAGCAAGTGACAATAACTTAAGCAAAAACAGTTTTTATTTGTTTGTTTGTTTGCTTTGTCTTTTGCAATCTATCTATCTATCTATCTATCTATCTATCTATCTATCTATCTACCTATCTATCTATTTTGGTTTTTCGATACAAGGTTTCCCTGTGTAGCCCTGGCTGTCTTGGAACTTGCTCTGTAAACCATACAGGCTTCAAACAGCTATTTTTAATTTGGTAGGAAAAGATAGAAAAGGTTAATTTGTTGACTTTAAAGAATGTGAAGAACGCTATAGTCCCTACCACCTTAGTAAGTGGCTTGAAGTCGGAAAATCTGCTGGCCTGTCAGTCGTAGCTTTGGAGCTCTGTGAGGTGACCAGCCTCTGATGTTGGGCAGCTATTTCTTTCTCTGTGGGTTTTTTGTCAGGATCAGTTGAGGGAAAGTATATGAACACCTGTTAGTATAGCACCACGATGGATACATCCCGAAGGCCCAACACATGTAAACTGCAAGAGCAACCTTCTCACCACTCACATTCAATTTCCTGTCTTAAGGAGAAAAAACAAAAACAAACAAACAAAATCTAAGAGGCTGGGTGACAGTAGCAGACAGGATAACAATGCTGTCTGCTCAGCTTCCTGGACCAGCTACAGTCCACGTTTGTTCAACACTATTCTTTCACACAGTAGCTGACTTCAGACGGCACCTCCCACTCTTTCTTCATGGTAGTAACTTTTCCAATATTGCTTTCAAAAGGAAAAGTTAAAAAAAACAAATGGTTCCTTTTCTGTTACGTTCTTGAGCACATAAATCTGAGAAATACAGCCAGATATCCTGGGCAAGAGTCATTGTTAGCTTAAACATGCTCTATCATGGAAAAACAAAATCCATTTTCTTTGTCTTTTGTTGGGTGAATAAAATTGCATAAAGAAAGAATGAAAACAGGAGTTTGTCACTTCCATTCTTAAAGAACCTTTTCTTAGGGTCCTTTGGACTCAACACAGGAAGAATAGTGCCTTCATCAATTAAAAAAAAAAAAAGGCTGTCCCTTACCATGTACTCTATCACCACACTATATGTATCCTCTTACTGCAGATATGATGTGGAATAATTATTAAATTTTTATACTAAAGGAGGCCAGAAACAGACTACTTCAAGTTCATATAGCCAAAAATGGAGAAACTTGAAAATAAAACTTTTTTTTTGTGTGTGTGTGTATGGTATAAGGTGTATATATGTGATGTAAATGTGTATGTATGGGGTACATGCACCCATGCAAACACAGAGGCCAGATGAGGATGCTGGGTGTTCTATTCTGTCACTCTCCACCATATTCCCTTGAGACACAGTATCTCATTAAACCTGAAGCTAGTCCAGCGACCAGAAAGCCCCAATAATATCCATGTCTGTCCTTCCTCCAGCACTAGGTTACAGTCATGCAAGCAGCCATGGGCGCTGGGGATTTGAACTCAGGCCCTAGTGCTTGCACACGAAGCACTCTTATCTATTGAGACATCTCTCTAGCCTCAAAACCCAATGAGTCATCCTGAATCATGCACAGATCTTCAGCTTACACTAGCCAATAGGTAGATGTGAATTACAGGAGAAAAATAACACCAGAACATGTAATTTCAAACATAAACCTCAACTTGATATTATATTTATAGCTTTTTACCACAAATTGTCTTGAGGTTTATTTTCAATACATATAGTCAAAGAAGTAGAAAGAATAAGAGAAAAGTCTGATTTCTCAGGGTCAGGTTTCATTTCATTTTGGGAGAAAGGCAGTATGTTGGGTTTTTAAGGCCCTACTGAGAAATAATACGAAATATTAGCTATTTATATTTTTATGGAGTGGGAGAAACATAGGATCCATTGGATATTCTTGGGCTATTAGGTGCATGAGACTGATTTAAAGCAAAATTTCCAGTTTGTTTTTTAGAACAATTTCAGCAGGTATGAAGACATCACATGGGCCCCATCCTTTTATACACAGCCTCTGTCGTTATTAATCCTACCACACTGACTACAGATGATGAGCCTACGCTGGCACATGATTATCCAAGTATGAATTTTTCAGAGTGATTTTTAAGTATTTCATTTTGATAAAAGTGTTTGTAAACAACCATCTCTTATGACATCAGTCTCTGTAAGCAGTGTTCTTTTTTGCCGTGGAAATGCAAAGTAAAGCACGAACATCAATTAGACGAGGCAAATTGCGCAGCCCGTTAGAGAGGCTTGAGTTAAATTGGACCTTCTTGTGATGAATGGGCATTCTTTAAATGAATTAGTCCAGAGTCTGCCCAGGAGCATAGAAAGGGGTATCCCAGGGGGATGCAGCAGGACAAGTCTGAGTGTGGAATATCTGTCTTCATCACCAAATACTGCTCAAATGCAATCGGCTTTGAAGTACTTTTAAGACAGGGGTCATAAACTCAAGCGCCTAGAGGATCTGGGCAGGTGATATAAATGAGTCAAGTAGGCCAGCTGCAAGAATGCATCGTGGTGACAAATGGTACCTGACACTTGACCATGGTGTCAGGAAGACAGCGGCGGCAAACTGACCATTAGAAGGGGCAGCTGTTTTTCTATTTTAGCTGACCTGACGCCAGGCAGACACCTGGGGCCAATGCTTATCATATTATTGTTATTATCTCATGTTAATTGCATATGTTAATGGTGCTTAGTGTGCTACTTGCATATATACTTACAATATGTATTTTTCATATTCTACCATCTTTCTTCCACCCCTAGGGTCCATAACACAGACTCCCAATCTCTGGTGACCACTATTCTATTTCTGTCTGAACAATTTTGTGGTTTCTAGATATGAGAGAGAACGGGTGATATTTGCCTTTCTGTGTCTGGCTTATTTCACTTAACATATTATCCCTAAATTGTGATTTTTTTTTAAAGAGGGGAAGAATACTATCATATTTTGATGTATCATCATCTGTTTAATGTTAACATCTAGTTAAAAATACTATCTAGTACAATTAAGAAGATCACCAATTGATCAAGCACATGCCATCAGCAGGCCACCAGTTTGCAATTTCTGATTCCACGAAAGAAGACGACAATAGTGGAAATGATACCTGAAAGAACCTCATCATCCTCAATTCTTACACTTCTGAACTAACCTTTAGATGCCATAACAGTTGCACTTGCCACATCAAACAAGAAAGGTTTAGGGATCTGTGCAAAACCACACAGTATTTCCCACCTGCTATAGAAGAATCTGCTCACAAAGCACATGCTGCATTTGTGTGTATTTGGTCTCATTTGAGTCCTAGCAAGCTGTCGTTGTGCATGCTATCAGTGGAGAATTTCTCCACTGAGAACACACTAACTCTATGGTAATTTCACTGCCACCTTTACCTCTTGTCCCTTTCCAAGTCTTCCAGGCAGAAATGGCCTCAATTTTAAAAGGAGTAAAATTTGGATCTTCCCAGATCTGTGTTTGACTGGGTGATCCCCAGCATAATTGCATTTGGGTCACCCAATTACACAGGTACAGGTTGACACTTTAAAAAGACAAATGTCTACCTCATTAGCTTTTAGTTTATGGTTTCAGTTTATGTCTTCATTTAGTTAATCCTTTCCAGGATTGTTTCCCCTGGCTCCCTACTGAGTATCAGTGTAATGTACCTGATCGGTGCCCAGTAAGTAATTTTCAATTGACTATTATAACGCATTAATTAGAACACCATCAACGAGGCCTACCAGATCAACTGTCTGTGAACAAACTGAACAGTCATTTATTTTAACCTACTAGACATTTTAGTTAAGCCAATAACTAGGCAAATTTTTAGCTTTTGGAAATTTGTTGTAGGACATTGATGAAATGAACCCATCTACAAGTAACATAACCATCCACCTCTGCCTATTCTTAACCTCAGTGAATAAATATGCTACTAAGAGTATATAGTTCCTGACACACTCTTACACAAAGGAGCACTATGAAGGTGGGAGCAATAATGACCGACATGTTCACAAAGAACAATGTGTTTTAGTATCAGGGAGAAACCACAATTGAAATGTAAATTGTTATTTTTGCTCCTGAAAAAAAAAAGTCAAAATGCAAACCATCATTTAAAAACAGTGAGGTCAGGAAAAGCATTAGACCTTTTTTTTTAAAAAAATTTTGTCTTCGTACCTTGTAAACAACAAAGTCTTGGATATGTGGAGCATAGTTATCTTAGAGTATTTATCCCTTAGCCTAGATTATAAGTAGGCTATTTCTTAAACCATTCCAAGCATCTTCAGGCAACAGCAATTTATGACCTCTGCAGTAACTCTCTCTAGAAGATGAACTGTTAATTTCTTGAACATCTTGTCTTTTTTCCCTCCTATCATTTCCATACAATTCTAGCGAATGCGACCTAACTTGCAGTTCAGAATACTCAAATAGCCTGTAGGTTTTGGGCCACAGGCATGGGTCTTGGGTTTTTCTTAGCAGAGGTGAAGTAACGTCAATTTTGTCCCCACCTCATCTAAGTCAGCAAGACAGTGTTGCATAATATCTTTAGAAATACTAAGTTAAGAAGTTCATGGGGAAGAAGGTGAGAAGAAGGTCCGCTGGGGACATCAAGTGCCAGATGTGATGACCGTCATTTAGTCAGAGGCATTGGAGCCTGCAAGTCAGCAGAATGTTACTGAATAGAGCTTCAAGCAGAAGCCAGATGGTAGACAAAGGCAGCCCACCTGTGAAGTCCACATTGTGTTATGTATGTGGAGACTGAGCAGGGGAACAACTAATTAAGAACAAACACTTCAGTCTATGACCAGCTTCTTCTCTAGTCCACTCCCTCACCCCAAATTGTAGACCTTTATGTTAATGTCTAAAAGAGCCATGCACATATTATAAAGAGAAATAAATGAAAACAGAATTTTGATAAGCAGAGTCCTAAAAATTAGAATAAATCTTCCTTGGTTCCTGCTGTACTTCCAAGTTTGTATGCTTGTTCCCTGGCTAGAGGTACTAATCCAAGAAATAGCAAGAAGCCTGCCTTGAAGATCCTGCCTAAGTTCTAGCCCTGGGCTTCCTCATTAGTAGACTGTGATCTGGAAGTATAAGCCAAATAACCTCCTTTGTAGTGCTTTGAAAGAAAATGGCCCCCAAAGGGAGGTTATTAGGAGGTGTGACTTTGTTGGAGTAGGTATGGCCTTTTTGGAGGAAGTGTGTCACTATGGAGGCGGGCTTTGACATCTCCTATATGCTCAAGCCGTGCCCAGTGTTGCCTGTGGGATCAAGACGTATCTCCTCCACTCTCAGTTCCTTCTCCAGCAACATGTGTGCCTGCATGCTGCCATTTCCCAGCAGGATGATAATGGACTGAACGTCTGCACTGTAACCCATCCCAATGAAATACTTTCCTTGGTAAGAGTTGCCATGGTCATGATGTCTCTTCATAGCAATAGAAACCATAACTAAGACACCCTTCCTCCCTTAAACTGTGTTTGGTTTCAGTGTTTGGTCACAGCAGCACCGTGAAACGACCCACAGCATGGAATGCCTAGTTTTTTTTGTTGACTTTCCTACCAGTATTTACACAAAGCCTATTCCCAGAACATTCTTCAGCCCTCTTTTAAGACACTTATTACTCATCTAGAAAAGGAGGGGAGACTGGTCAAGCTCTACACTTTGAGAACAAATGAACATAAAAGTAATATTTCAGAAAATAGATCAGGAAAAGAGAAAAGTCAAATTGTTGAACATTTGCCTCTCCTTTAAAGGTTGACATTTTGAGGTGGCCATGATGGAACAAACTTGTATTCTGAGCACTCCAGAAGTAGAAATATAGGAGCACTGGAGTTTAAGGTCAACCTTGCCCTGTCCACATATTGAGTCTGACAATAGCCTTGACTATAAGAGCACTTGCTGCCCTTTTAGAGGTCCTGGGTTCAATTTCCAGTACCCACAACTGTAACTCCAGTTTCAGGAGATGCAATGCCCTCTTCTGGCATTGCATGCACATGATGCATGTACAAAGCAAGCACATCCACACATATAAAAATAAATAAATAAAAACTTATAGTACTTCAACAAGATACTATTACCTCCATGTTATTGATACTTAAGACACAAAAGAGGCTAAGTAAATTGTGTATTTATAGGGATGGTAAAAGGCAGAACCAATTGAGTTCAGGCTGCCAGATCTAAAGCCTGAACCAATAGCTATTCTATGAATCAACTCATCACAAAAGAGAAGTCTACGTGAGTTAAATCACTCAAAATTCCATGTCAAGAGTCACTCTTTCTCTAATCTCCTTTCCTCTAAACCATCTTCAGATGGCACAAGAGCTATTCATCTAATGGGAACAATTGAATGTGTACTTGTCCTGATTCAATGGCCCTCACTACCTGGAAGGAAAACCACTGTTACATTGCCCACAGATGGTGCTTCTGAGGTGCCGTTTAACTTTTTAACTGTTTAAGCAATGCAACATACCAAATCTTGGTACCAGGTACAGAAGGGAATGTTTATTTTATGATTTGCTTTACTGGGGTATTAAGACAACTCTTAAAAATTACATATATTTATTTGGGCAGGGGGATACACATACACCACAGTGAGCATGAAGAACTATAAGAACAACTTACATCTTTTTCCATCCTCCATCATGCAGGGCTGGGACTTAAACTCAGCTTATCAGTCTTGGCAACAAGTGCCTGTACTTGCTGAACCATCTTGCTGGCCCAAGATAATCCTTTCTTGGATGTTACCAATGACTTGCCAGGAAATTTGGTTTTCTATCCATCGAAACTCTTTCTTAGGCATATTCCAGCAAAACCAGTCCATCTGAGGAGTGAAAGAGAAAAATGATTAAAGTGAAGGTCTTTGGAGACAGAGTTTGGAACCACAGTATCCTTCCTTTTCAATGATCCTTTTTACAGTTTGAAGATGCTTCTCTCCTGCGTCTGCTATGAAAATTGAATTAGATAATATGTATATAGGACTGAAAACTGGCTCACACAGAAATTCTCCAGGAAATGATAACTAGGCATACATCTTTAAAGTTTTCATTGTTCTGTACTTTAATTGGACTGGTTTAAGAACATTGCTTTGTTTGTTTTAATTTTTAATTTGAACATTTTATGTGTATAGTTGTTTTGCCTGCATGTATGTCTGTGCACTATGTGCATGCCTGGTGTTTGTAGAGACCAGAGAGGTATCAGATCTCTTGCAACTGGAGTTTCAGAGGTTGTTATGTGAGTTGCAACATGGGCATTGGGAATCAAGTTCATGTCCTCTAGAAGAGCATCCTGTGACCCATCTCCACCATCTCTTAACCACTGACCCATCTCTCCAACCCCATCTTGCTTTGTATTTTGATTACATGTAGCTGGAGTTTACCTGTATCCTGCCCAGTCTACAGCCACTCATTCCCAAGTAAACATACAGAGGCTTATATTAATTAAAACTGCTCAACCATTAGCTCAGGCCTACCACTGTCTAGCTCTTACACTTAAATTCAGCCCATTTCTGTTCATCTATATGTTGCCACCTGTTCCGTGACTTTACCTGTGTGCTATTACATGCTTCTCCCTGGATGGCGGGCTGGCATCTCCTCTGCCTCTGCCTTTCTTCTTTCTGTCTCCCTCCTGGATTTCCCACCTAGCTAGAACCTGACTTGCCATAGGCCAAATGGCTTTATTTATCAACCAATCAGAACAACACATATTCACAGCATACAACAATACCAAAGCAGCAACTAAATATTAAGGGAAATTTAAATGTATGAAGAATGGGGAAGATAATTATTAAAGTGATGCTGGACAGTTCTGGATACTTGGGACCAGAGCCTATATGCATGCCTTATAGTCATCCAGTCTCAAGGCTGCTATCTCAGTATGACTTAAATCTCTTTCTTAGTGGGCTGGTGTATTCCATGATTCTCAAAAATGTGGAACTTTGCATAAATTGTACCGAATTATAAATGGCCAACTCCAAAAATTGGACATTTTTCAGCTGTCAACTTATGCCTATTCACTTTCAGTGTCCTCTCATCTGTCATTAGATGTTATTTGGTGGAGAGGTTATGTTTTATTTGGAGACAAGATCTTGCTATGTAGCCCCAGTTGTCCTGGAGCTCACTTCGTAGCCTTAAACCCCTGTGTCATCTCTTGCCATAGTCTCCTGAGTGCTGAGATTACAGGTGCCGGCTGCCACCTCTGGCTTTAAATGGAGAAGGCAGAAAGCACTGGCCACATGTCTAGAGCAAGTCATTCCCTCCAAATTTCAGGAAGTCTGGAATCCATCATTTCTCACTCTAACACTTCACATTAAGCGGCACTTGTAGAATCATCTGGTCTTCCACCCACGGATCTAAGGTCTTTGCCAGTGCCCTCTTCTTGATTCTGTCCACGGTCCTGAACGACACTTTGGGGTTCCTTTCAGAGTAATGTTTTTAGCAATTTTTAAATACCCTCACACTAATAATAATAAAAAAGCCACAGTTGACCTTGGAAAAATGAAAAGAGTTAATGATCTTCGAGCCCAGATTAATCTTTTCAATGTCAGTCTTATGTGTGTAAATGTACATTCATCACCTCAGCTGGGAGGTTCTCATAGTTCCTGCATCTCCTCCTTGTCTATTCCTCCATGTTTTCCAATCTGTAGTAATTTTAAAAGGTGGCTGCAAATTGTTTGACACTCCTTTCATCAAAACTGTGATCTAGGCTCTGTTCCCTTCACTCTGCCTGGGCTTGATTCCTTTGTCTAATAGGGTACATGTGTGCAGTGACTATGAAGCCCTGTGACCTTTGAGTGGGCTTATAAAAATGACACAACTTCTGGAGCAAGTTTTGATTTTAGTAACTTCCTAGGTGGTTCTGATGTCAGGGACTCTGCCCATTGTCATGGTGGGCATTTCCTCCTCATACGGCAATCTAATTATATTTTCTGGAGTCCACATGAGCTCTTTTCTTTCTAGACCAAAGAAGCTAATGTTTATAAACTTTCAGTATGGTGGTGTTTTATTTGTACTGAAATGTGATTTTCATTGTATGTTAATAAATAAAGTTGCCCCGGGGGTCAGAGCTATTAGAGCCATAGCAAAAGCGTGGCAGCGGTGCACGCCTTTAATCCCAGCACTTGGTAGAAGAGCTAGGTAGATCTCTGTGTGTTCAGGGATACAGCCAGCATTGGAGACATATGCCTTTAAGACCTAGAGGGCTGTACATACAGGCAGTGACGAGGCAGTCATGTGTTTGGGTTTACAACCAATGAGAAGGCAGAACAGAAAGACTATTTAAAGACAGACACACAGGAAGTAGCTCTCTTTCGGGGAAGCTAGGACCACTGCAGGAGGTAAGATTTTAGCTCTGAGCTCTGACCTCTCGGCTTTCTCTTTTACATTGGTTCTGTGTTTCTTATTTTAATAAGACGGTTGGTTACATCTACATTTCAGTCAGTGATGAGCCCCAATTTGAGAAATTTTGATGATTCCCAATTTTGATTTTTTTTAAAAATCAAAAAAGAGAGATGACATAATTGCTAGCTTTAGAGTTAAGGCAAGAGCGTGAAGAGAAAAAAAGGTGTGGAGTTGAGTTTAAGCTACTGTACAAGGTAACTGTATGTATAGACCCTGGCCACACAGTAGAGGGCACAGGGCATTCACTATTGATAAAATTCATATGTAGAAAAAATGAACTATTTGAAGGACAGTTTAGGGTATCAAATTTTAGACTGAGCACACTATAGCAGAATGAAAAATTTAAGATCCCGATTGGAGCTGGCCTCCTGCTCATGCTGGTAATTCCAGCTACTTGGGAGGTTGAGGCAGAGAGATTGTAGACTAGAAGTCTATCTGGACTACAACAATGTGTTCAAGGCCAGCAGGGAACCTGACTGAGACTGTTTCAAAATACAGAGTTGCAAGAGGACTGAGATACAGTTCAGAGATAGGATATTAGCTTAGCAGACAGGAGACTCTGGGTTCAATTCCCAGTCCGGAGTCCCTGTGCCCTCACCCCATAGCCAGAAGAGTGACCTTATCTGAGCTATACAATTGAATGGCAAACTCCCAGTCTGTATTAAAGACAACTAAAAAGGAAATTAAAATAAAGATGCACAGAAGGGTTGGAGAGATGACTCTGTGGTTAAGAGCATTTGCTGCTCTTACAAAGGACCTGGGTTTGGTACCCACCACCCATGTGGTGGCTCACAACTATCTGTAACTTCAGCTCCTGGTGTCTGATACCCTCTTCTGATCTCTATGGGTATCTGCATGCACTCAGGCACATGTACATACACATACAATCAAGTACAGTTTTAGAAAAGATGCAAAGAAAATTAAAATGAAAAAGGAAATAAAAGTTATTTAGACAAATGTCACGTATGGACTTACCTCTGGGGGGGCGGTGGGGGGGGAAGTGTCAATCAGTACAGTTCCCGAAATGGAAGAAATAAATTGCAGCATTGAGTTTTCACTTTACTTCCCTTTCCTCCAATTTCATCCACATGCTTATTTCATGCTTTTATATACCCCAAACTGATAGAAGTTTTGACATTGTTGAGAGGATTAGTATATTTCTGAAATCCTGGGTTAGCACTCAATGCATTTACTCTCCCTGAATTCCCCAGGACACAGTGTGAAATCCAGACTGAGAGCAGAGATGGATTCTCAGCAGCTGATTGCCAGTAATTGATTTTTCTCAAAGCTGCTATGAGATGCACCCAAGCGTGGGTCATTGCCTGCTCCATCCAACTGTAGTGAACAGCCCACAGATAGAGACCTTTAGTAGGTAAGCTGTGTATGTTCATTTAATTCCGTAGCACCTAATTAAAAATTTCCCCTTTGTGCATAAGCCAACATTGCTTAAAGTTTTGTGTAAGTAGGGGTCTCTTGCAACATTGCTTTAGATGGGGATATTTTTACTACAACATGTTGGTTTGGGGCTTGGATGAGGCCAGAAATCTGCAGTATTTTAATTATACCTTGGAAAGAATAACTCTCCATGCTTGATAGCTGTGATTGAATAGAGAATTCCCCAAACAGTGAGCGCTCAGTTAAGTATGATGTTTATTGCTGTTGTTCTCTTTGAACATGCATAACGCTGTGAAATAAGTACCCTGCTTGTATTTCATAGCACCTTACTATGGGGCCTTTCAATTCATCATCAGTAATAGAACTCCATGGAATCAGCCGCGCTGGGAACATGTTAAAAACACAGGCCCTCTGCCTCCCTTCCTAGGACCTTCATTTTAAGAAGATCCTGGGGGTCAGAGAAGCCCCAACTTAGTAGATTTTTGAGGCTGAATGTGATTTTACAGCTTTTTAAAAATTATCTTTTCTAATCCAAACAGATGGAAGATTTTCATGATAAGAGGGAAAGTTATGAAGGGTAGAGGCATCCATGATTGTAAAACATATTGTCTACAAATGATGCCTTATAAGTCAGAAGGCAATTGCTTGCTATGTGATCTTAGGCACCCGTCGCTGCTTTTCTACAGACAGGTCATTATGTCCAAAGAACTCAATACCTGGCCTAATGCTGGGAACACAAGAAGATGCTCCAAGCATTGGAATGAGGGGAAAAATCCGCTAATCACTTTATGAGTTACAGCCACCCTTGGAGTTCAAGCGTGTGGCTCTTCTCCTTCATGGAGATTTTTTCTTCCGTTTTTTATATACTCGGGTTCTGTTGCCTGAGTCAATGTCAGGTACTTGATATTTAGCATGAATGTGCACACACACCTTTTATATGCCAGTTATTTTGTATCTCTGATACTAAAGCTACAAGAACCTGCCTCCTATGTTTTGGATCACTTTTGCAGAGGAGGCTTTCAGACATTTGTAACTCAGCATGTATATTAAAATAATAATAGTCCTGCAGTGAAAAAAAATGCACAAGTTTTCATTTTCCTTTCAGCATTGCTTCAAATTGCCAAAATTAATCCTGAGATCCCAATGGTTTCTCTATTGCTGATCCATTTGTATTAAGGAACCTGTCTGCCAATAATATAAAGTGATTCTATAATTTTCAAATTAATAGTTATATCTTCACTGTTCTTTTGTTTCTATGCAATAATTTGGACAATTTTGTGATGTTCTTGGTAACATCATGTGCAGGCTATTTTCCCACTTTAATGGTTATTGTAGATATATTAATCAAATATGCACCAAAGACATGTAAAAATTTAATTCCCACAACCATGACTGTATTCAAGACATCAATATGCCAGTTTAGTTCTGGCAATATTTCTAGTCAATGTTGTAAAAAGCAGTTTTTCTGTATTGTTTTCA
Organism: Peromyscus leucopus; assembly: GCF_004664715.2. Taxonomy (NCBI): domain Eukaryota; kingdom Metazoa; phylum Chordata; class Mammalia; order Rodentia; family Cricetidae; genus Peromyscus; species Peromyscus leucopus. Next base: position 30,738,144 of record NC_051074.1, read on the forward strand.
CAAGTGGTCTCTAACTGTCCTAGAGATGGCAGCATTGAGCAACTTATTTTGGTAATCAGTTGCTTGACGGGTCTGAATTTTCTGTTAGGTGTAAATTTTTCTTAGAGAGTATTTCATTACAATACACAAGACTAATTTAGGATAAGGTGACAAGATAATACATGTATCTGCTCAACATGACTTCACTTAGATTCCACAAAAGCCTACGTTCCTACTCTGTATATTCACATAAATCAAATGTGAATTTGCATTTCCAGAGTTATCTCAACCTGTGAATTAAAAAATGTAGAAAACTGAACATATTGTAGTATAATTTAAATATTAACTACCTCTAAGATTGGCAGAAATATTTGTGTGTGTGTGTGTGTGTGTGTGTGTGTGTGTGTGTGTGTGTGTGTGTGTTACTGGGGATCCAACCCAGGTCCTTGGACACTTCAAGGTGTCTGTTCTGCTATAATAACAATTATTTTCATATCATCAAAGCCCTAAACTTTTGTGAAGACGACTTGTAAAAATTTTCCAAATTAAATTGTTCTTTCGGTTGTCCCCTCCTTCGAGCAAACAGTATATTTTCCCCATAGAGGTACACCCCCCTCCCCCAGCTTTTATTTGTTCTTGGTTGGGGATAGAGGGCAGGAAGGAAGTAATTAAAAAAAAAAAAAAAAAAAAAAAAAACGAAGTCTATGGATTTGAAGTGCTTCCCTACAAAATGGGAACTACAGGCCCCCTCCTGTAAAAAGTCCTTTTGGCCTAATCTAAACCTTGCTGTTGCTATCCAGCAGCTGTTTATTACCTTTTTGTTTGTTTGTTTGTTTGGGGAGGGGTCTTGGGCACAAGCTCCCACTGTCACTCTTCCACACTAACTTCAGTCATCTCTACGTCGCATTCTCCCCTCCCCCTATAGCACATCAAACCTTCAGAACCCGAGTCCAGCTATTGCTGCCTCCGAACCACTTCCAAATTACTTGCTATTTATAGCCCTGCTGTAGTGGGCACGTGCACCCGCATCACCAAGCTGTGAGAGGGAAAAAGGGAGGGCTTTCAGTTCAACATGTGTACCCAGATAATACATTAACCAGGTTTAAAAGAGCCCGTGTGATGAAGGAGAAGGTGAAAAGAGACACCGGAGGCTCCCAGGCTTTCGTGTGGGGGGGGGTGGCATCTGCAGATGCGGGATACCCCAATTCAATTACAGCAAGCCTCTGAATGGCGCCCGCACCTACGTCTGTACCCTCACCCTCTCTCCCCTCTACCGCATCTGTGCGAGACGGGAAAGACAGGCAACTCCACCAATCAGCAGGCTGCCCCAGGAAACTCACCCCGCCTTTCTCCCCGCGTTAGACCGAGGCACGTTCCCCCCCGCCCCTGACTACCCCACTCCGGTCCCGGCGGTCTAGTGGATTGAGCATGCCCAGCACCTTCAGTGCTGCGTCTCCCTGCGAACATCCTGCAGTGCTAGAGAGCTGGAGGCTGAGGGGGTTCCTGGCGTAGAAAAGGACGCGGAAACCCAGAACCACCCAGGGCTAAGGAGGGATGGCTTTAAGCATAGGGACCAACGTCACCTTTGTAGGTCTTTAATGCCAGTTGGGCAAGACAGGGACATCTTGCTTGATTTATAGGTCGTCTTAATAAAAATTAAAAAAAAAAAAAAGAAAAACTTTGGGGAGCGTCTGCTTGTGGTGAGACCAAGTCACAGGCTTTGCAACTGGCTGCCGACCCGTTTTCATCAAAAAGTACCCTTTTTCTTGTACAGCCTAACCGCTTATCCTTGTGGTCAAGGTTAAAAATTTATAGGGTCGTCCAGTGCGCGTGGAAACTATGAAACAAACATTTGCTAATATGTACACAGTAGGGATTTGGACTTAGGAACTCTCTGAACGTCCTTAACACCTTTTTTTTTTTTTTTTTAAATTACAAATAGACTTGAGAATGTGGTAAGGGGCGCCTTTTTTTCTTCCGCCCCCATGCTTTGCCCAAATCCATAAGTATGAATCCCTGTTCACCTGCACGAAGGGAGGGAAACTGTGACATTTACATTTTATTTCTTCCTTAAATGATATGCCGCTAATCTCAATACTGCTAGGCGTGAGATCCCCCGTTTTGAGTCTGAGAGACCCTAACCCAGCAACAGTCATTGCCCTTGGGCATCCCTCTGTGTTCGCTCCAGGTGCTTCACCGCAGTACACCAGGAGACTCCAGGTGGAAGGCTGGCCCACAAGTCCTTCAGAAAACCTTACAAAAAAAAAATGTAGGTCTCCCCACCAGGGACTCTCACCTAGAAACCAAGATCCAGCTGGCTCCCGGGGATCGCCCTTACCTGTTGGGTGAGAGGCTGCGGGTCACCCGCGTCCCCTCCTCCCCAGCCCTCCCACTCGGGGTTCTGCAGCGGCTGCACACTCCCCCCCCCGCACCCCGCCCGCCAACTGCCCCCACCCTCACTCCTGCGTCTTCCCCAGATCGCCCCCTCCCGTTTTCCCAGACTCCCCTCCTGCTTTCCGGTAGCCACCCAAACACGCCCGCCCTCCCGCCGCGGGGATTCCTGCGGGCCGGGGGCGCCATGGGTGGCGCGGGCATGGGAGGCGCAGTGCCCGGGGCTCTGCCGGCCACGCAGGGGCGCTGCCTGAGCGCTGCAGCAAAGGCCCAGCGCCGGCGCCTCTGCGGCACGGCCGGGGGGTGGAGAGGGGCGGGCGCGGGGCGGGCTCGGCCCGGAATGTAGAGCGAGAAGGGAGAGAGAGAGAGAGAGACCCTGGCTGGAGCCTCCCGGCCGCGGCCCGACTGCAGAGAGCCGAGGCTCCGTCACGTGTTTTGCTCCTCCGGAGTGAGACGGCGGCGCGGTCTGGGGGCCGGCGCGCGGTGCCAGACGCCGCCGCCGCTTGTTTTGGTTGGGGCTCTCGGCAACTCTCCGAGGAGGAGAAGGAGGAGGAGGGAGGAGAGAAGTAACTGCGGCGGCTGCGCCTCCGGAGGACCGGGCGTCTTCCCCCGATCTCTTCCCAAACCACCCCCCCCTCGCCTCCCTCCCTCATCCCCTCCCCTCCTCCTTTGCGGACTGGAGCTTGGGGCAGGGATGAGTCTGTCCCTCTGGACCGTCCCCTGCTCCCCTGGCTGCCCAGTAGCGTTGCGCGTGGAAAAGCCACTTTCCCCGCCCGCCGAGATGGGCTCGAGTGCGGGCTGCAGAGGACGCGTCCTCGGGCGGCGGCAGCAGCAGCAACAGCCGCAGCGCCGCGGTCTCTGCGATTGAGCTGGTATTTCGGCGGCTGGTGGCGGCGGGGACGGTTGGAGGGTGGGAGGAGGCGGAGGAGGAGGAGAAGGAGGAGGAGGGAGAACCCCGTGCAACGTTGGGACTTGGCAGCCCGCCTCCCCCTGCCCAAGGATATTTAATTTGCCTCGGGAATCGCTACTTCAGAGGGGAACTCGGGAGGGAAGGCGCGCGCGCCTGAAGGGCCAAGCTGGGACTCCTCGGTCGCCGCTGCGTCCCTGCACCGCACTTGACCAGGGGCGGCGAGGGATGCATCTAAGCTTCTTCTCGGCTGCAGAGACTCGGGGGAGACTTGGTCCTCTGAAGATCGTGCCTGGACTCACCCTAGACACACTGCCTTCCCCTCTGGGCATGAAACGCCCTTAAACTCGGGTCGGGCAGTCTTCCTTGGCGCAGCTACCTCGTCCTTCGGCTGCCCCTCCCCAGCGCCGGGAACAGCAAGGATTTCGGAATCAGGGTTTCTGCCTTCCTCCAGCCCGGAGTGCATGTGCGGGGCCGCATCGAGAAGCCTCCCCTCACCCAGTTTTTCGGCACCTCCCTCTGCTCCGCAGCAGCATGGCGAGCCCTCCGGATACCGATGGCTTCTCCGACGTGCGCAAGGTGGGCTACCTGCGCAAGCCCAAGAGTATGCACAAGCGCTTTTTCGTGCTGCGGGCAGCCAGCGAGGCCGGGGGCCCGGCGCGCCTGGAGTACTATGAGAACGAGAAGAAGTGGCGGCACAAGTCGAGCGCCCCCAAACGCTCGATCCCCCTCGAGAGCTGTTTCAACATCAACAAGCGGGCTGACTCCAAGAACAAGCACCTGGTGGCTCTCTACACCCGAGACGAACACTTTGCCATTGCAGCAGATAGCGAGGCTGAGCAAGACAGCTGGTACCAGGCTCTTCTGCAGCTGCATAATCGAGCAAAGGCCCATCATGACGGGGCTGGAGGCTGCGGTGGTAGTTGCAGCGGCAGCTCCGGCGTCGGAGAGGCAGGGGAGGACTTGAGCTATGACACGGGCCCAGGACCTGCGTTCAAGGAGGTCTGGCAGGTTATCCTGAAACCCAAAGGCCTGGGTCAGACAAAGAACCTGATTGGCATCTACCGCCTCTGCCTGACCAGCAAGACCATCAGCTTCGTGAAGCTGAACTCCGAGGCAGCGGCTGTGGTGCTGCAGCTGATGAACATCAGACGCTGTGGACACTCAGAGAACTTCTTCTTCATCGAGGTGGGGCGTTCCGCCGTAACAGGGCCCGGCGAGTTCTGGATGCAAGTAGATGACTCCGTGGTAGCCCAGAACATGCATGAGACCATTCTAGAGGCCATGCGGGCCATGAGCGATGAGTTTCGCCCGCGCAGCAAAAGCCAGTCTTCATCCGGTTGCTCCAACCCCATCAGTGTCCCCCTTCGCAGGCACCATCTCAACAATCCTCCACCCAGCCAGGTGGGGTTGACTCGCCGATCTCGCACCGAGAGCATCACTGCCACCTCCCCGGCCAGCATGGTAGGTGGAAAACCAGGTTCCTTCCGGGTGCGTGCCTCCAGTGATGGCGAGGGCACCATGTCCCGTCCTGCATCAGTGGATGGCAGTCCGGTGAGCCCCAGCACCAACAGGACCCACGCCCATCGGCATAGAGGCAGCTCCAGGCTGCACCCCCCACTCAACCACAGCCGCTCCATCCCTATGCCTTCTTCCCGCTGCTCGCCTTCAGCCACCAGCCCAGTAAGTCTGTCATCTAGTAGCACTAGTGGCCATGGCTCCACCTCAGACTGTCTCTTCCCGAGGCGCTCTAGTGCTTCTGTGTCCGGTTCTCCTAGTGATGGCGGTTTCATCTCTTCTGATGAGTATGGTTCTAGTCCCTGCGACTTCCGAAGTTCCTTCCGCAGTGTCACCCCAGATTCCTTGGGCCACACCCCACCAGCCAGGGGTGAGGAAGAGCTGAGCAACTATATCTGCATGGGTGGCAAGGGAGCCTCCACCTTGGCTGCTCCCAATGGTCACTACGTTTTGTCTAGGGGTGGCAATGGCCATCGCTACATCCCAGGTGCTAGCTTGGGGACAAGCCCAGCGCTGACCGGGGATGAAGCCGCCAGCGCAGCGGATCTGGATAACAGGTTTCGGAAGAGAACTCACTCTGCGGGCACGTCCCCTACCATTTCTCACCAGAAGACCCCCTCGCAGTCTTCAGTGGCTTCTATTGAGGAATATACGGAGATGATGCCCGCTGCCTACCAACCAGGAGGTGGCAGTGGAGGCCGACTGCCCAGCTACCGGCATTCCGCCTTCGTGCCCACCCACTCCTATCCCGAAGAGAGTCTAGAGATGCACCCCTTGGAGCGTCGTGGGGGCCACCACCGTCCAGACACTGATGATGGCTACATGCCCATGTCTCCAGGGGTGGCTCCAGTGCCCAGCAACCGTAAAGGAAATGGGGACTATATGCCCATGAGCCCCAAAAGTGTGTCTGCCCCACAGCAGATCATTAACCCCATCAGACGCCACCCTCAGAGAGTGGACCCCAATGGCTACATGATGATGTCTCCCAGTGGCAGTTGCTCCCCTGACATTGGCGGTGGGTCCAGCAGCAGCAGCAGCAGCGCAGCCCCTTCTGGGAGCAGCTATGGGAAGCCGTGGGCAAATGGAGTAGGGGGGCACCATCCTCATGCCCTGCCTCATTCCAAACCTCCTGCTGAGAGCGGTGGTGGCAAGCTCTTGCCTTGCACAAGCGACTACATGAACATGTCACCAGTGGGAGACTCCAACACCAGCAGCCCCTCAGAATGCTACTACGGTCCAGAAGATCCCCAGCACAAGCCAGTCCTTTCCTACTACTCATTGCCAAGGTCTTTTAAGCACACCCAGCGCCCCGGGGAGCCGGAGGAGGGTGCCAGGCACCACCAGCATCTTCGTCTCTCTTCCAGCTCTGGACGCCTTCTCTACACTACAACTGCGGAAGATTCTTCCTCTTCGACCAGCAGTGACAGCCTGGGTGGGGGTTACTGTGGGGCTAGGCCAGAGTCTGGCCTCCCTCATCCCCACCACCATGTCTTGCAGCCCCATCTGCCTCGAAAGGTAGACACGGCTGCGCAGACCAACAGCCGCCTGGCCCGGCCCACAAGGCTGTCCTTGGGGGATCCCAAGGCAAGCACCTTACCGAGGGTAAGGGAGCAGCAGCAGCAGCAGCAGCAGCAACAGCAGCAACCTTCTCTGCACCCTCCGGAGCCCAAGAGCCCAGGGGAATATGTGAATATTGAATTCGGGAGTGGCCAGCCTGGCTATTTAGCTGGCCCCGCGACTTCCCATAGCTCCCCTTCAGTCCGATGTCCACCCCAGCTCCACCCAGCTCCCAGAGAAGAGACTGGCTCGGAAGAGTACATGAACATGGACTTGGGGCCAGGCCGGAGGGCAACCTGGCAGGAGAGTGGTGGGGTTGAGTTGGGCAGAGTAGGCCCTGCACCTCCAGGGGCTGCTACCATTTGCAGGCCAACCCGGTCGGTGCCAAGTAGCCGCAGTGACTACATGACCATGCAGATAGGTTGTCCTCGTCAAAGCTATGTGGATACCTCCTCAGTGGCCCCAGTCAACTATGCTGACATGCGGACAGGCATTGCTGCAGAGAAGGTGAGCCTGCCCAGAACCGCAGGGGCCGCTCCCTCTTCATCCTCCACAGCCTCTGCTTCTCCTGCTGCACCTCAAGGAGCAGCAGCTGAGCAGGCTGCTCCTTCTTCCCTGCTGGGAGGCCCTCAGGGACCTGGGGGCATGAGTGCATTCACCAGAGTGAACCTCAGCCCCAACCATAACCAGAGTGCCAAAGTGATTCGTGCAGACACTCAAGGGTGCCGGAGGAGACATAGCTCTGAGACCTTCTCAGCACCTACTCATGCTGGCAACACGGTGTCCTCGGGAGCAGGGGCTGCAGTAGGGGGCAGTGGTGGCGGCGGCGGCGGCAGCAGCAGCAGTGAGGATGTAAAGCGCCACAGCTCGGCATCATTTGAGAACGTGTGGCTGAGACCTGGGGATCTAGCGGGAGCCTCCAAGGAGACGGCTCCAGTGTCCGGGGCTGCTGGGGGTTTGGAGAAAAGTCTTAACTACATAGACCTGGATTTGGCCAAGGACGTTAGACAGCGCCCTCCCCGGGAGTGCCCTTCTCAACAGCAGCCCCTACCGCCCCCTCCCCCTCACCAGCCCTCAGGCAGCACGGAGGGCAGCTCCCCCAGACGATCCAGTGAGGATTTAAGTACTTATGCCAGCATCAGCTTCCAGAAACCGCCAGAGGACCGTCAATAGCTCAACTGGACATCACAGCAGGTGCGTTTTATGGTGGCAGAGTCAGAAGATTAAAAAGTACATGTACCTGGGTGCTTGAATTCTGGTCTTTAACTCTGTCCCTTTTCACTCCTTCCCATGGTGTCCTTGGGGAGGATACACTTTCGGGAGGTGGGGGTATGTGGGTCAGGGTTACACAGATGCTCACTCACCCCACAGTGACACCTGGCAGAAAATGTGTTGGAGCAGCCACAGAAGGGCTTCTGTATTTGAGAATTCCCAACTGAAGTACCTACCTGTCACAGCATCTTAAAACTTAACATTCTCTAAAACCTGTCCTGAGGTTTGTCAAGAATCATTTTCTTCATATCAAAGTTTTATTTTGAGTAAATATTAAGGCCAGACCTTAGCAGGGACAATTCTACAAAAATACTTGCTAATACAAAACCTAAAAAGCCCTCATTTAAGATCCTGTCTCAGAGTTCTGAAGGGCAAGCTCACTGAGTGGCTGTGTGCACTTTTGTTCTGTGATTTCACAATACCAAAGCAGTGTAAACAGCAGCGACTTTTATTCAGGCTGTCTTAAAAAGATCCATGAGTAAGAGCTTTTTCGGCACAAGTATTTAGAAAGAAATTCTTACCTATCTCAGGTCTCCAAAGAAAGTAATTGTGGGGGACATTTTCTTTTTGTTCTTGTACTAGAATTCATGAAATGTTTTTCACACATGGACCTACCATCTTGCAGGCATGGCTGCTTTTGTAGAGAATATGCAATAAATACCATGTGCCTGAGACGCATTATGAGTTAAGAGTTATGGAAGTTCACCTCAGACTTTCTACCTTGTAATTTTTTTTCTTGTACTAAGGCATCACACATACCATTTGGGGGCTATTGTACATTTTTCCTATAAGATTACTTAACATTTTTTAGTGAAATGGACAGGCATCAAGTCAGGGTAAAAAGGCCGTTTGTTTTGGTGTGTGTTGAATGGGGCAGGGGACTGTGTGGTCTTCATTTGTAAGGTGCTTGCTTTCCTTTTAGTTCATGAGTAGATGCCTCAGACATGTTGAAAGTTGGCTTTAGGTCATCTGTGGCTGAGGCTGTATTGAAAATGAGAAACATTTGTATAGGAAGTTAGCCTGTCCTTCGTTCTGTGAGCCTGTTTTCTGGTGGTCATTGTGGGGAGAGGACTGTCATTCCCAGATAATGTGATGAGTTGGCAAATCAGAACTTTCCAGAATTGGAAGCAGTTTATTCTGACAAACTGATTACCTTGTGAATTTTATATATGCCTCACAGAAAGAGCATTTGGAAAGTATTTGTTTTTCTTAATAAGTTTCTGTTCATAAGAAATTAATTTGTGCCTTGGGCTTTTATCAATAGGAAATAATAATAACAGGGTGATTATGTGGTCAAAATGGTCCTGATTCTGCCTCCAACAACTATCATTCTTTGTTTTGTTGGATCAAATAGAGGCACATGAACATTAAAACTAAGATTTTACGTGATGTTAAGAAAGCATCTATTTATTCAATATGTGCTTTTATCACCGGGGCAGAGAGATTTTTAGTGTATTGTTGTCAATATAAAATTCTTGGTTATTTTTACCGTGGTTTTTGAGGGTTGGGACTCATATAATACTTGCATTGTAAACTGCTTACTTCATAAGGTAAGAAGAGCCTGAAGCAAACAGATCCAGCAAAACTCAAATTTGGGCTTTACAGGAGGTAAAAGAAGAAAAGAAGACCCCCCCCCCCATTTGCTTTCTTACTTTGTATAGCTTTTGTTTTACGAAGTAGAATAAACAGTGTTTGGTCTTTTGAAGGAAAAAATGAAATGACCAAACAATCTCCATTGTTTAAAAAGGAATTTAAAAGAAAATCCTGCTTATGTGGAACACACACCCACACACCCCCACTCACCCCCACCCATACACACACCCCCCACACACAAATCTCTCCCTTCCTTCCCAAGAGTTTAATGCTCAACTTTCCGTTCTTAACTTTCTTAGGGAAAATACGATAATCCAGAAAAATCAGTCCTGTCTGTTACATTGCTGGAATAGCAATAGATATGCTTTTCCAAAGGTCAGAAGCAGTCTTCTACGATGTGTATCTAAGTTTTAAGTGTGTGTGTGTTCTTTAAGCAGAGCACCTAGTGCTACCTGGTGCTTGTGCACCCTCAATTGTGCTTGCTTTTGCTGAGTTTAAAGGTTTTATTTGCTAGTCAGTTATCATCAGAAGCTGAGCGCAATCAGATCTGCCAGTGGCAAACAGCTTCTGCTCACAGTGAGTTATCAGTTAGCTATTGTAACCTCCCCTGCCTTTGCTGTCTCTGCTGCTACTTCCCGTCTTAGAAAAAAACCCTGAAACATGGTTAAAGGAATACGGCTTCCACGAGGGATGTGTGTGCGTTCTGGGAGCCCCTCTTAGACATCTCAGCTTGTTTACTTTGTTTCAATGTCAGTTCAAGGAGAGCCATTAGGAGAGAGGAAGAGAAGCATTTAGCTCCTGTGCTCAGGACTTGACTGATTCAACAACCATCTTTTCTGTGTCTCCTCCCTATGTTCTCTGGTGCATGTCAGGGTCACCTCCAACTTAAGTTCTGAACTGCTAGATTGTGCTGTGGAAAGATCACCCCTCCCCCCCCCGTTCCTTTGTCCCCACCTCCTAGTGCATGGTCATGGCAGTAGTACAGTCATTGTGGCCTACTGTATATACCCAGAGCCTAAAGAGGCGGGCTAAAAGAACCCTCTGGGCCTCAACACGACCGTCCAAATACCTTTAACCAGCATTTGCCTAAGATTTGACTTTACTGTTGAAACTGCAGCCTGGCAGCCAGAGCACACTTTTGCTGACACAGACTGGAGTCATACCTCCCGGGGTCTTTTTTTTTTTTTCCCCCATCCTTTTGTTAAGGTACCCTTAAAAAGAGAATTTTACCATCATTTCCGACCCTGTTTTTCCTCTAGGACTTCATGCCTCTCTTTACCCCCTCCCTCGATGCTCTCCACCCCATGGCCTTTGGAGCTGGCGCAGACCCGCGGGCCCTGGCACTTTCCCTTTTCCCGGGTCACCTCCGCTTCCTGCCTGCGCCTCCCCTTTGCTTGGCTCTTGGCCCCCCTCTTCCAAGCCTCCTTCCGCCCAGGAGTCGGCCGCGAGGAGGTCGTCCAGGCTCCCGCCCCCGCCTGGCTCGGTCCTCCCGGGACACGGGGGCCCCCTTCCCAGGCCTCGAGGTTGGCGGTAGCAGCCGAGCCCCCGCCCCTCTGGCCGGCGGGCCGGACGCCTGACGCCGATTGGCCCTTGTAAGAGCCAATCAGCATGAGTGATGGCAGGGGCGGGGGCAGGCTGGGGCCTCGCTGGGGAAGCTCTCACCCCTCTGGGTGCTGCAGAGCTGATCCAGGTTCTCCCGCCCCCAAGCCTAGGATACGGATGCGCTTCGTCTCTAATGCATCTCTGCCAGGATCCTAAAAATGAAAAAAGCCCAGCAGCGGGCTGACAGAGGCCGGAAACACCTCACTTCCTCTTCTTTTTAATTGAGAAAAATTCAGGCCGCGACCATGTGACATGCCCCATTTTGTTTCCCTCCTGTCTTTACTATGGTTTACTACGACGCCTTTCCTTTATCTTCCCACTCTGGTGTGCAAACAGGAGCGAGCGGCAGACGGCACGTGGTGTGGGATTGACTGGGTTGGCTCACGCGTCTCACATTTATGTCTCTTGCTAAAGGGGAGAAGGGAGAGACACAGCCTTGCTTTGGGGTCATAGAAAAATTCCTTTGCCTTGAAAGAGCCCGAGGCTCTTTCCAGTAACTAACAATATACACTTTATTGAGCACCTGCCGCTTCAAACACACCTGAGCTGGATAAGATCAAGGAAAATTGATCTCCCTACTTCTCTTGTGAGGGAACCCAGAGAGTAAGGAAACCTTAGGCTACAGTTTGCACGTTGTAAGTGTCTGCAGATCATTAGAAACACTTGAAGAGTATATAGTGTGTTCCTTTACCAAGATTTTGAGCACGAGTGGGTGTGTTTTTCAGATGTTTGGTATTTGACCAGTGACATCCCACCAAGGTAGTCTGGGTTGATTGTTAAGGTTTGCTCTAGTTGTATTGCGACCTCATAACGAAATTTCATGAGATGTATTGTTATAGGGATGAAAAAGGAAAGAAAGAAAACTATGGAAGTATTTTCTACTTCCCTTAACTCCCCAAAGGGTTTCTCAGCAGCCAGCAGCTCTCTCCATCACTGACTCATAAGTCACAGGGGTAATGTTTTTCTGAGGTGCCCACGGAAAAAGCACAGGTGGAAATCAATGTGCTGACAGCTCCGGTATGAAAGAACTCAAATTTCTTGAGATCAGCAGAAAAGAGATACTGCAGCATCTAACTTTTTGTTGTCTGCCATTGTTTAGGTTGTCTATATTTTAAAAAATATATCCCTGTATAATAACCATTTATTTGAACAACCCTAATATTGCCTAACAGGAAAGAACTTGAGCTCCAAACCAGCATGCTACTTCTTAAACTTTTTTTTTCCAGTTTATCAGAATTCCTGGAAAATCAGTTTGTGCTATCTCGAATGATGCAATGGAAAAAAACTGTTCCCAGGAGTAAGATCTTGAGTTCTAGCCTCGTGACCTTGATCAAGTCATTTAATTTCCCTTGGTCTATTTCCTCATCAGTAACTGGAGAAGTTTGTTCCACATTGTTCTAATCTTTGCAGCTCTAAACATAGGGATGTTTTGGAGCAAATGACTGATACTCTTTAATGAGTCATATGTACTGAGCATTATTTCTCCAGAAGCCGTAGTTGGGGGTCATAGTAAAGTGCACTGGGATGCTCTAAGCTGTGCTGTTCTTACGCATGTGTCAGATCCTCTGTTTTTGTTTTTTGTGAGACAAGGTTTCTCTGTGTAGTTTTGATGCCTGTCCTGGATCTCGCTCTGCAGACCAGGCTGGCTTCAAATTCACAGAGTTCCTCCTGGCTCTGCCTCCTGAGTGCTGGGATTAAAGGCGTGTGCCACTGCCGCCGGGCTGTGTCAGATCCTCTGTCTCGGCAGATGGAGGCTTGGAAGGAAGGCTCTTTGATTTAGGACTGGCTTTTGACCTTTCTTGTTTGGAGAGGGCATTTTCACATTTGTTTTTCTCCAAGACAGGATTTCTCTGTGTAGCCCTCAAACTCAGAGATCTGTCTGCCTCTGCCTCCTGAGTGCTGGGATCAAAGGGATGCACCACCACTGCCCATTTTCATATTTTAACAGACTTTGAGGCAAACCCTCCTGATAGTATTTATCTAAGTTTTGGAGCCATCTTCAGACTAGATAAATCTCCTCTTACCTCATTTAAAAAGAACACATCCTATGTGAATGTAAGTCACCTGCAACTTTTCTGCTGTCTAAAGTCACCCACCAGGAGAATCATACTTGACAGTGTAGATCAGGCTGTAACCAATATAGGTCTATGACATTGCTCAACATAACTTCTGTTGGGAATCTCCCCCTTCTTATAGGTAGTTAGTTTACAGATAGTGTTTCTCATTTGTAGCCTCAGAATTCTCCAGTGAGATACCTACATAAGTTAGTGAACAGGAAATCTGAAAAAACCCCCTGGGGACTATGGGATGTCTTGCAGGCAGAGTGTGCTGCCCCAGGACTCATCTGTGCTGTAGAATTTTGGAGTACTTAGCTGAGCTATTAGCATATGTATTCTGTTGACCGACCCGATGTCATCTTGGCTGTGGAGTTGTTAATATATTCATAGGCTTTCAGGGTATTCACATCTCTACATAGGCTTCATATATATCATGAGAATAATAGTATGTAGACTTTTCATTTAAAACTATTCACTTCATCTTTTCCCACCTTCCTACTACATATCTCTTAGCTGAACTGGAGATAAATGTTTCCTTTTATTGTGGTTAAGTTGGTAATTCGGTATAATCAGACTTCATGGTGTTGTTTTAAAGAAAGTCTTTTCCTAGATTATTTCCTCATGCTAGAGAGTTCCTGGAAATAACATTCAAGGAAAATGACTTATGAGTTTGGTTTGAAGTCAATTTCTCATTAAAGACTTTGTGACTTTTTTCATAGTAGTACTTTTGGGGGAGTTTAAAAATGATAGGTATCCTCACATTTATAATTATATATTTGATTTAATATTTATTTCATTACCTTGTGGATTCATAATATAGGGCCAACTTTAAAAACTCCTAAAATGTTATGTTTGAAATATGTTTGAAAAGCATAATTACAAATTTTTAATGGAATCATATCTTAATACTGCATAGTTTAATTCTCGTGTACTTTGGTCTAATATGAAATAATTTAAGAAGTGAATAGAAGGCTATTTGAAATGATAGGCTCATAAGCATTATCAGATGGCACCTACTTTTGTCTTACAGAAATGGTAGTATCTTTATCAATCTTAATTCACAGAGAAAGGGAAATAATGGAGTAGGCAAAACTAAGTTACTGGTCATCCACAGTGAATAAAATATTTTTTCATTTTGATAAGATTCTTGCTACAGATTCTGCTATAATCTATTTATTAAAATAAATTTGGTTGGATGAATGTCATTTATGCCTTTTCCATGAGTCACTGATCTTTGAACAATAGGGATTTTAAAATAGTATGTTTATTTGGAGAAGGTTGTGCCTGTCTGAAAAGTCCTGGTGGCAGGTGAATGGAATCCTTGGGTCAGACATTAATGTAGTTGTGTCAGTCTTCAGTAGAGAAGAGGTCTAGTGATTTTACTAAGTTGAGTTGCCTCTGTTGTTCCTTTACCATTTCATGTTTCAATTTTGTTTCTTGCAGTTACATGTTGCATGCATATTCTTCTGTTCCATTAGTCGTCTTGTTTGTTTGACCAGATACTCTCTGATGCAAGTTCTCCGATCTGCCCTGACATATTCAGGTCATGTTGCTATCAGTATTGTTTGGTCTTTAGAATACAATAGTTGTGTTTACTGAAGTAATCAAAGAACTATGAGTTCATTTCAAATGTATGTTGTATTGCAAGCAAATTATGTCTTGTGTAGGAAGTTCTAATTCTTGCTTTCAGGGAAGATATAGACCATGTTAAGTTGTTTTTAAATTCAACATTAAAAAAAAAATAGCTGTTGGGTCAACAAGATGGCTCAGTGAGCAAAAAAGTGCTTGTTGTCCAAGTCTGATAGATGCTTTGAGTTTGATCTCTGGAACCCACAGTGTAGGAGAGAATTGATTCCCAAATCTCAAAAGTTATCTTCTACACACACACACACACACACACACACACACACACACACACACTATACACTTTTAGAAAATAATAAAATATAGCTGATATATACAGGCCAGTAGAAGATTTGATAATTACTGTATAAACCAACTATCTTTCATCTGATCTCCAAAGATCACTTCTCTATTCATTCTCAAATTATTTGGAGGACTCAATATAGAATACATTTATCTTTGTGTGTGTGTGTGTGTGTGTGTGTGTGTGTGTGTGTGTGTGTGTGTATGTGAATAGAAAAGTCTGATGTTGGGCATCTTTTTTTTTTTTTTAAAAATATGGAACGCTTCACGAATTTGCGTGTCATCCTTGCGCAGGGGCCATGCTAATCTTCTCTGTACCGTTCCAATTTTAGTATATGTGCTGCCGAAGCGAGCACGATGTTGGGCATCTTTAAGGGCTCTCCATCTTCTTGAGACAGGATGCAGCTCACTGAGTTAGCTAGACTAGCTGCCTAGCAAGCTCCAGGGATCCTCCCGCCTCTCGCTCATACATACTGGGGCTCAAACTCAGGTCTTCACTCTTGCACAGCAAGTTACTTTGTCGAATGAACTATCTCCCAGCCCCAAATCACCAGAAGAACTGTAGCAACTCCAGTGTAGTCTTGGAAACTATCCATTTGCCAATTTCAACATGAAATATTTGCTGTTGGCCAAACTGGTCCCGGGCCACATTTGTTCTTCCTTCCTTCTTTCTCTTTTCTCAGCCAGCATCACTGAACACTGATGCTTCAGAATGTTCACCTTATATTCAGAGAGATTGACACTAGATGCATGTCAGTAGAGTAGAAACTGGGAAGGAGAAGTCCCCAAGGTCGTTTCCAAATTTCTCATGACATACTTCATCTGGGACAAAGAAAGATTAAAATTCAGAAAGTGTAATCCATGTAGGTAGCAATTTTTGTAACTCCTAGGACAAAAGTATGAAGCTACCTTACAGTGGAAGGCCTTTTAAAAAAAAATCAAAATAATCATGACTTCCTCCCTGACAGTAAAACCAGATACACAATTAGTTGGTGAGGTTGTTGAACTTTCTCATTTGGAAGAATGGCCCATCTTCGGACATCTGGGAGGAAAGCAAGAGGTGTGTATCTTTGGTTTGGACCATTAGTCCGAAGGAAGCAGGAGGGAGAGGGGCCAAGCCTGAGATGAATAGAGCTTGAATGTATGATTCCTCATTGGTTGGCTGGCATTAGGAAGCATGAGGACTACAAAAGCAACTGATAATCTTTCTTTGCATCTTAGCTTTGCTATTAAGGGACTCCTCTCCTTCAGGTGGGATTATTATATTGTTTGTTTGTTTTGTTCTGTTTTTAGTTCTGAAAGACTGTAATCCTTGGAACTATCTCTCCTTCTGGTTGGGAATGCAATGTCCTTTGAGATTTTTTTTCATCGCTCTATTATTTTTAAATATGTGATAGTTTCCTTAAGGAACTAAAAGGAAACATGTTTCTTTTGGGCTACCAAGTTTTATGAAACATCTCTGAATCTACTCATATGATGTTTTACTTTTATCTCTAAAATTTTTATGCTACCATAAAAAGTACTATTTCATTGTGGCATTTGCATACGTATATATGATTATACTTTGTTCTTTTATTTTTTTTTTAAGATTTATTTATTTATTATGTATACAGCATGTATGACTGCAGGCCAGAAGAGGGCACCAGATCTCATTACAGATGGCTGTGAGCCACCATGTGGTTGCTGGGAATTGACCTCAGGACCTCTGGAAGAGCAGCCAGTGCTCTTAACCTCTGAGTCATTTCTCCAGCCCTATACTTTGTTCTTATACATCTTCTCCTGCTTCCCTTCTCCCTCCTCCCTGGCCTTTCTCAAATAGTTCCCCTTCTGTTTACGTGTCACATGTTTTCCATTATGTCCTTCTTTCTCCTCTCACCTCTTTTAAGGTCTGTTTCTCCACCCTCCTTTCTCTACTTTTTTGACTTAACACACACACACACACACACACACACACACACATCAAGAAGTTGGGGCGGGGAGGGAAGGAGGTCTGGGGAGGCACTTGAATTTGTCTTTCTGAGTCTGGCTTGTTTCACTTAGCGTTATGATCTGCAGTCCCATCGTCCATTGGTTTGGTGATAGACATCTATGGTGGTTCTCATCTTTCGCTGTGGTAAATAGTGCAGCAGTCAACATGAATGTGCATGTATCTTTGTGGTATATTGACTTCAGTCCTTTGGGTTTATGCCCAGGAGTGGGTATGGCTAGGTCATATAGTAGTCTTATTTTTAGTTTTTTGAGGAACCTCCAAACTGACTTCCATAGTGACTGTATTGTTTTACATTCTCATGAGTAATATATAACTTTCCTCTTTCTCCACGTCCTCATCAGTGTTTGAGTCATTTGTTTTCTTGGTGGTAGCTGTTTGGACTGGCAGAGATGGATGTCAATGAAGTTCTGATTTGCATTTCTCTGATGGACAAGGGTGTTGAACACTGTTTCAAATATTTATTGTCCAGTTATATTTCTTTTAAGAACTGTCTGTTCAGTTCCTTGACCCATTTATTGACTTAATCCTTTTTTTGCTGTTTAAATTTTGCAATTCTTTATATAGTCTAAATTAATTCCCCGTCCGATTACAGTTGATAAACTCCTCTATCCCTCATTTTGTAAACTTTCTTTTCACTCTGATGATTGTTCCCCTTGCTGTGAGTCACTGTTTTTAAAATTGAGACCTGCTGTAGCAATGCCTCCTCTCCTGGAGGAGCTGGGTTCGATTCCCAGCCCCCACATGGTGGCTCACAACCATCTGTAACTCCAGTTTTAAGAGATCTGATGCCTTCCTCTGGCCCCCAAGAGCACTGCATGCATATGGTGCATGGGCATACATCTGACAAATGCCTGTATACATTAAACTACTTTTTTTTGAAAATTAAGATATGCCACACATTTCTATACTTTAATTTTTAAGGTTTTTTTCTTTTGTTTTGAAGGTGGAGAGTGGGAAACGAGTCTTCTTTCCAACTGCTTCATCCATGGTCTCTTCTCACAGGCCACCAGTACCATGGCCTTTTGTTTATTTTCTAGAACTGAACTATCTGTATATTCTGAAGCTTAATAATAGAAAGCTGATTAAATTCTCAAGTCTTCTGTGGAAGAATATACTCTGCTTCCAAGTTTAGGTGCTAAAAAAGCATAACAGATTAATAGACACGGTGTAGCAGGCTCCCTGTTTTTTGTTTTGTTTTTCCCATAAAGGGAAAAAGAAAAATAGACTCCTGTGAGTTTTTAGGTACAAACAGTTGCTAGTGATTGTGTATATAGTCCAATAAAGATGAAAAGACATTAGTGAAGAAGTGATTAACAGCCAGGAATGGTGGCACACGCCTCTAATCCCAGCCCTCGGGAGGCAGAGGCAGGCGGATCTCTGAGTTTGAGGCCAACCTGGTCTACAGAGAGAGTTCCAAGTTTCCAAACACCAAAATTGCAAATGTTTTCACTTTTCTGTCTCTCTTTACTGGGATGGTAGTACTCATGAGTCCCTGCTGCTCTTTAGATGGAATGGATTATAATTCTTCATGTAATATAGCAGGACCAAGTAAAAAGGTTTAGGATTCTCGTAGAGTGGAGGCTTTCTGGGCGCCAAGGGATCCTGTTTCTGGGAGACAGAAAGACTTGGTACTTTTTACTAGAATTGGTTTTTCTGGGAGCAGTGTGTTTTCTGTATGCACATAAATTCCTTTACCTTAGTGATCCTGTCTCACTTAGGATCTCCACAGGACAGGGGTGGAATGTAGAGTGTCTCTCCCGTCCCCAGTGGTAAATTGCTCAAACAACTTCTAATTTGAACTAAAGTGAGACCTTCTCTAGTGCTCAACACATGAATGACTGATGTCCTCCCCCCCCCCAGTGTGGTTCAGGATAATTATTGCGGAAATGAGATGGCTCCTGATACAAATAGAAACTTTCAAGAATATGAAAATGTATAATATTTTTTCAATAATTATCAATATTTGCTCACTTCTGATGATTTGCCCACAAAAATATACTCGTAGTAATAGTGTCCATTTTCTTCTAGTTATCTGTAGTAATAAGGAGTCTTACATGGGAGATTATGAATTTTCTGAGATATGATATATGTATTGTTTAGCCTTTGAAGTAAAACAGACCACTCTAAAACCAGATTTGTTAAAATGCCAACTATTCGTTAAGTCTCAGTTCTGTGGGCTGGTGTTTTGAGTAGGCCTCTACTGGGCAGTTTTTTTTGTGTATCTGCCTGGATTGATCTGGATCTGAGGTGAGGTGGAAGTTGTCCTTCTTCATATGACGGTCCAGATAGCGCTTGCTTCTGATATGTTCCCAGGAAAGGAACCTGAACTTCATATGGTAGTAGGTGGATTTTACTGACAAGGGAAGAAATACTTGGGTGTAAATACTTTCTAGCCTCTGTGTCCATCACATTTGCTACTGCTGTATTTACTAAAAGCTTACGTCACACAGCTGTGCCCAATTTTTAAATCATTTTTTGGGTCTGTATAATATGTATGTATGTATGTATATGTATGATGTGTGCATGTTTCTGTGTGCAGTAGTGAGTGTGCAGAAGTCAGAGGGTAGCCTCAAGTGTTAGTCCTTACCTTTCTTGTTTGAGACGGGGTCTCTTTGTTCTTTGCAGTGTATACCAGGCTAGCTGGCCTATGAGCTTCCTGACTCAGCCTCCCATCTTGCTTTAGGAGAACAGGGTAGCTCTGAGTGCAGCTATCCAGTACAAAATTATATAATTATTTAAAACTTAGGAGATTTTTCCCCCCTTTGGTAACTTGATTGTACAGTTATAGAACATGAACTTTGTAGATGACAACTTGTATGTCACCATGTCAAAAGGTTGAGGTTAGTTGTGCCTGGTAGAGAGGATCATATTTGCTGACAGCACTCAGGTGGCTGGCATAGGACCCAAGAGCCAAGGTATCAGTGGAAGGGAACCTAAAGCCAAAAAACATCTTCCCACCATCCCTTTTCCAGTGGCTAACCTGCAGACTCAGCAAGCTGGGCCCGGTTATAACTGGCTGGGTGAAGGACTAGACTGTGGGGGGAGAGGTGGGAGGCAAGGGATGGGAGTGTGGGGCTTTTAAGTGGGTTGGGAGACTGTCCCCACCTGAGTACCAGTGAAGGTACTGGCAGCCCAGAGGTTTTGTTAAGTCTCACCCGGGGCGAGTACTTTCCTGAAACGCTGCCCAGCCCTCCCCATGGCCACTATGCATGCTTTTCTCTTACCAGAATCACAGATGCCTTAAATGTTCCTGAGCTCAGAGAACAAAACAAAGCAGGGCACTGTATAAAATACAGAGGTGGGAGTGCAGGGTGGCCCCTAAAGTTTTATGCACAGCTAGTGAACTGGTGCTATTTATGTTGTGATTTTGGTGGCTCCTATCCACTCACCCCTCCCATGTGCCCCCTACTTGCCCACCTGCCCCCCATTCCCACTTTAAACACACTCTTTGAACTGCAGCTAAACAATAACTTCCTTTCAAAGTGGATCCTATTCCTTCTGCTTAGGTTAAGGATTATAAATAAATAGCTTATTTTTTTAAAAGAATGAATAATGAAATAATTTCTGCAAGTGTTAGTTGAATACCCTGGAAATCACTGATAATGTAATTAAAACATTTTCTTTTGCCTAAACTTCCCCACCCATTTGTGTGTGTGTGTGTGTGAGAGAGAGGGGGGGGCGCGGAGGGGAGGGAGAGGGAGAGAGAGAGAGAGAGGGGAAGGGAGAGAGGAGTAGTTTGAGGGTTGGGAGGAAAGTTAAGTTAGGAGGTGGGAACTGGAGTGTAATGAAAAGGTAGCATTCCTAAAACTAGGTCTTTAAAACTATTTTGTAGCTTAAGCCTTTGGTCCCTCACAAGTCCCTACAAGGGATGACCTTCAGAAAGAGCGTGTGGGCTTGTTGTCTCTCTGCCTTTGAACTGGGTGAAGAATGTGTCTGGAGATGGAAAAATGAATGGCTGGTGCTTTTAGCCTGCAGCGTGAAACTCACTGGAGGAATGTCTGTGTCTTCAAAGCCCGCTTCCTACTGCACTGTGTTAGATGAGCACTTGAAAAGTGTTCTTCCATTGTCAAGAGTCACACACACACACACACACACACACACACACACACACACACACCCCAAATCCAAACCAAACCAAACCAAACCAAAAAAAAAAGACATGCCACCCAATTCACTGGATCCTTTAGGTAGAATTTTTTAATGAATGTGCCTCCTTTGTAAGAATAGAGCTTCATTTGGCTCCCTCTCTACCCCACTGATAGGATTAATTGTTATTCATAGATCAGGTACTTTCAGGCTCCCTTCCCCACAACAAGTGGAATTTTTTTTTTTTTAATATAGTGACAGAGGTATTTGGAAAACATCATAGATCTAAAGAGTTCTGAATGAATTTCCAGTATAAGTAAATTGTGTTTATAAAATGTAAGTTTATATATATATATATATATATATATATATATATATATATATATATATATATATATATATTTAGCCCCAGACTCTCTTTCAGAAGGATCACCTTTCCTGAGGGGCAGTAACAACACTTATTCTTATGTGCCTTCAGGCTTCCTGGCATTCTTTTCTTACTACAAGTTGTGAGCTGTGTATGAGTGGGCTCCATTGTCCAAGTTGGTACTCATAAAACCCCGGTTAAATTGAAAACTTGTCATCAACAGTTCACAGAAGAGCCTTTGATCACAGAAGGAGAAGGGTTTAGGAAAATCCTCAGCAAAAATCAATAACATGAATATGTCTTAGGGAACCTAAATCATTTCATTTGTAAAACATTTAAAAAAACTAAAATTAGATTTAGTAATATCATATGTACTAAATATAGGCAAAATTATGATAGTCTTTATGATATGTTATAGATATGAATGTGTGGGTAAAACCCATTACAAATGTCTCATTCTGAAGTTACGATGTTTCTTGGGTGTGTTGAGGGTATGTGTGTGCAAGTCCTTGAGTGTGTGTGCCAGTGAGTATGTGTGTTCATATGTGTGTGTGGAGACTAGTGGTTGAGAGTGAGTGTCTTAGTTGTCACACATCTTATTTTTTGAGATAGGGTTTCTCCCTGAGCCTGGAGCTTGCCTATTTGGGTAGACTATCTGGCCAGTAAGCTCCAGGAACCCTTCCATTTCTGCCTTCTCAATACTGGGATTCCAGACATATCCTACCTACCATACCTGACTTTTTATGGATGCTGAGGATCCAAACACTGGTCCTCATGCTTGTGTGGCAAACATTTTACATACTGAGGCATCTCCTTAGCCCCTGCAGTGTGGCTTAAACTCTTGGGTACTTCTTCTGTTTCCCAAACCACTCATTTGAAGATTGACAGAAATTCCACTGTGTTGTGACAAGGTTTATTTCTCAGCCCCAACAGCG
Organism: Peromyscus leucopus; assembly: GCF_004664715.2. NCBI lineage: Eukaryota > Metazoa > Chordata > Mammalia > Rodentia > Cricetidae > Peromyscus > Peromyscus leucopus. Next base: position 30,760,324 of record NC_051074.1, read on the forward strand.
GCTCATCAACGTGTATTCTATTAATATAGTTCTTCTGATGTTAATTGTAGCTCACCGATCTAGGTCACAGCATAGTATTTTCACAGAGGTTTAAGATATCAAAAGCCCTGGGTGTGGTGGCACATGCCTTTAATCCCACCAGACTGGAGACAGAGGAAGCTGGATCTCTGGGTTGGATGCCACTTTGATCTAAATAGTGAGTTCTAGGACAACCAGGGCTACACAGTGAGACCCTGTCTCAGAACACAAACAAATAAAAAGATATCAAAAGCAAATTTACTTAAAAAGTAAGAAAAGAAAATTACTTACAAAGTAACTATGTATCTATCAGTTATATCTATTTTTAGAAAAGGCCGATTATTCAGTTTGTGATTCATAAGCCCCCTTCTAATGCGTCATTTCACTCCATTCCTCTTGGGTATATTATTGCCAATTAGACCCTCAGTTAAAATATGTGGGGAGGGCTGGGCAAAGCCATTAAATTTAAATGAATCCATTTGGCAGTATGGCCATTTTTAGCAGCTCTGTTAAGTGTCTCCTAGGTTCAGGAAACTGATCCCAATTGCTAAGATGTGAGGCTTTCCCCTTTGGTTCCCTAGAGTTCATTTAGTATTTGCTTTTGAAGTCAGTTAGTATCACGTCCAAAGTAATGCAATGTGTAGTCTAGGCTTAATTACAGCAATTCTTTTCTGAAATATTATTTGAGGGCTAAGTTTGGTGGTATGTGCCCAAATTCCAGCATCAGGGAGGCAGAGGCAGGTGGATCTTTATGAGTCCCACACCAGCAAGGGCTATCTAGTGAGACCCTACCTCAAAAATGGGAAATAAATAGCATTATTTGACATTTCAAATATAAAACCCGAAGGTGAGATCCAAATAAACGTATATGTAACAGCAAAAATGTTTACTCTTTACATAAAAGTCTCCAATGCCTCAAGTTCTGTCACATAAATCTAGTGTTTTATTTTAGAGATTCAGTTCTATTGGCCCTCTGCAGGCCCTTTGACATTGACACTAATTCCTAAAGCTTGGAAATGCTTTCCAACAGGTATGTATCGATTGTTAAGGGAGGTGGCTTCTCTCTGTGGCCACATTGTTGGTGGTTTCAAATACTTGGTGGAATGAGCTTGGCATTTGGTAGATCCTGTTTGTGGTATCTAGGTATGAAATGAATGGATGTTGCACCATGTTTCACTATGGGAAATATCTAGGCACGTTATCATCTATAAACTAGATCCTACCTGTTGAACATAGACATTTGCTTAAGGACATTTTTTTCCTGACACCATATGTGCCTGAACATTGTCTTAAATATCTCCACTTGTTGCACATTAAGCTTTTGTATTTTCTGTATGCAAACGTTAGATGATGAAATCAGCTTTCAGAAGATTGTATAGTGTGTGGTGGGGAATTTCTAAAGACTCAAATATTTGCAGACCAGATAGGAAGGAATACCCTGGTTAATGACTATAATGAGGCGTTAGTGAACTATTGCATTCTAAAAGTGGTTCTCTGGAGTGCACACTTCAAGCCCTGTTAAACAGGTCCTGAGAACAGGTCAAATGAGAGAGCTATAAAGGGTCAGTTTCCCAGGGGCACAAATAAGATGCACTGAGAGAAGGCACAAGGACTTCTGACCCCTTCCATGGACTGGAAGGCTTGACCATAGACACTAGTTCCCAGTTTCCTTATAAAACTCATGACCCTGTATACTGCATGTATATAAGTATTTCATCACCCTTGTGTGCTTGTGGCTTTAGCAACCATGATTAAGGCTGTCTCCCCATGAAACAAAGTCAGGGTGTTCTGATGTCATAGAGATATAGAATAAAGATATAGAAGAATATAGAACAAAAGGAAGGATATAGAAAGATAAGGATACAGAATAAAAGTAAGTAATATTTGAAATCTGTGTTTCTGCTTGAGAGAAATTGTCCAAGGTGAATGATCTGGAACAGGTGGCAGCTGGGAACACCAGTGCATATTAAATCACATGTTCATGGAGGTCATGAACCCTAGCCTGTGTTCCAGGGTTGGATGTTAGGAATTTTCAGGGATATTAAGTTTTCTTTTAAAGATTATATTCAAAACTGATCATCTATATATTAATCCTTTTCCAAAATTTTGTTTAAAAAGTAATGTGAGAAAATTATTTAACACATTTGCTTTCCTCTGGTATATTTTGTACACAAATTGGAAGGAAAGATTAATGTCTTGAAGTCGGTCTTATACAAGAAACTTTTATTTTGATATCACTATGTATTTTACAAGTAAAGATCTTCAGGAATATTTCTGTAAATCTGTACCTGGCTGGAGGAGATATTGCAGCTTTTGAGATTATTTTCTATAGGTGTCACAGCTTCTATGCTAGGACATTCCTTCTGACATGACTCATTCTGATTTTGTTAGTGTTAATGCATGATATGCCTGGCATTTAAATTTTTTGAATTGAGGCCTTTAAATCAAGAAGTTCAGACTATGTTGTATGACAAAAATTTCCCTGGAGAGATGCAACGCGCGCGCGCGCGCGCGCACACACACACACACACACACACACACACACACACACACACACACACACATCTGCTCACCCCATATGGAAACCTATGACCATCCAAAGAAAGTACAGATATCACCAAAGTCCAACTTGTTGAAACAATGAATTTTATTGGGATTACTTACAGGAGCAGAAATTACTGAAAGACAGCTATATCACCAAGGCCCACTGCTGGAGACTATTATTTTAAGACGTGTTACATTTGTTTATGCTGTGGAACATTTGTTTTAATGATGCAAAGATGTGTTGCATTCTTTTATGTTGCATTTGTTTAACACTGTGAAGCTGTGTTACTTTGCCTGTCTAAAACACCTGATGGTCTAATAAAGAACTGAACAGCCAATAGCAAGGCAGGAGAAAGGATAGGCAGGGCTGGCAGGCAGAAAGAATAAATAGGAGAAATCTGGGGAAAATGATTGGGAAAGAAGAAAGCAAGAGAACAAGGAAATGGAGGATTCTCGGGGTCACACAGCCACACAGTCACACAGTCTACCACAAAGTAAGAGTGAAAGTACGATATACAGAAGTAAGAAAAGGAAAAAAGCTCAGAGGCAATAGGTAGATGGGATAATTTAAGTTAAGAAAAGCTGGCTAGAAATAAGCCAATCTAAGGCTGGACATTTATAATTAAGAATAAGCCTCCGTGTGTGATTTATTTGGGAGCTGGGTGGTGGGCCGCCCAAAAGAACAAAAGAGCAAAAACAACCAACTACGTTTTGGTGCCCAACGTCGGGCTAGGGTAAAAGAAAAACCAACAACAGACCACATGGCCATGGGAGACAGCTCACAAAAGTTGGGAACTCTGGAGCACACTGCAGAGCCTGAAGGGAGCATAGAAGTCTAAAGGGTGTCCTTTCCAAGTGACACTGTTCTAAACCTTTCCCAGGCAACTCAGCTGCCTTCTGCTTCTTCCCGGCTGCTGTCTGGTCTCGGAGGCTTTTAAGATTTGCTCTTCTGAGAATCTTCTTTGCGGCTCTACTTTCTTCTCTCTGAGGGAGAACTATCTTCCTCAGAGTTTAAGCTTTTATTGCTTAATCTGTCAGGGAGGGGCTTAAAGAATCTGGTCAGTTTCAGGGACTTCCTGAAGCTATTTTGAGTTGTTTGCCTTCCTGTTTAAAGGGCTTCCCTGTGGGATGGAATTTTCAATCTTGGATGAAATGATTACATTAGACCTTATGATTGTTGTTAACCCATATTCCTGAGAAGCAAGTTTAATCACTAGAAGTCTGTGCAGTGTATGTTATCGTTTGCTTCTATTCTCATGAACTCCCTTTTCTCCTTAATTCCAAGTTACTCAGGTCAGCTCTCACCCTACTTGTCTCCTTTAGTGAGGTCACTTCATGCATCTGCAATACATTTTGAGTCCTTTGTCACATTCTGAATTCCATCCTACGGTCATTGAATTTGCAAATGATTTATTTAAATCTGCATTCACTTGAGATTCTCTATGCTATGGGTTTTGCAAAGTGCTTAATGTCTTGTGTTCAGTAGTAGACTGCCACACAGGGTAATTTAGTCTTAAGATTTCCCCTGATCAATATTTAATTCTCCCCAATCTTACAGCGGTCACCGGTCTCTGTATTACTTCTATGTTATGGTAATTGTTATAGTATATTAGTTACTTTACCAGACTGACTCCTTTTACTTAGCAATATGCATCAAAGATTCATCTGTATCTTTCCATGGCTTGGAATGTACCCTTTGTTTTATTGCTGATTAATAACCCATTATGGCTATACCACAGTTTGCTTGGCCAGTCCATTGGCCTTTTATGACATGTTTCTTTTTACATGTGTTTGAAGACCCTTGTGATGCCAGCCATCGGTTTTTCCCTCATTTTAATCATTTTTAGTTTTCAGTCATGGCTCTTCTCAAACCTTCGATTAACCCTGTGGTTGTTTCTGAAAACTATAGTGCATAGTTTTCACGTCCTGCATTGTTGTACACTGTTCCCATTGTACACTGCTTCTGATCATCCTACGCTCCCATTGGAGATTGCTTCCCATTTCCTGTGTCTCCTGACTTTAATATTTTCTATGTCAATGTTATTTGTTCACTGACAGCAGAACTCTGTGGATTTATGGGTCATCTTATGGCAACTGTGATTCTCAGGGATCCAGGGTAAAATTCTACACCTTTTGGGTAAGATGGGGTCAGAGGAGACAGAGGAGGGAGTCACCGGGGTGCACAGAAAAAAGTACTACAAACCCCAAGCCATCCATTTGTGCTCGCTAGTGCAATTCCACATACTCCCCCGTTTCCCTTTTAAAACACAGAATTTCTCTCCACCCCCTCTGAAATGGTTTCAGATTGTTCTGCAATTCTAGCAATAAAATTTCTGACATAGTAGATCATAAAGATTATAGCTGGCATCTCTTACAACTGTGTATGCGAGAGAGGAAGAGGGAATCTCATATATTTTAACCTTGGGTTACACATATAATTCTTTGGACACATTCCCTTATGATCACTTTTGTGCTATGTACTAGTTGACTGGAAAATTTGTTTTCAATAGCAAACCCAGAATTTTGTTTTGTTTTCTCTTCCCTCCCTCCCTCCCTCCTCCCTCCCTCCCTCCCTCCCTCCCTCCCTCTTTCTTTCTTTCTTTCCTTCTTTCTTTCTTTTTTTTACAAAGCCCTTTCACTAAAATGAATCACTTGGCCAAAGTTGTTTTTCTTTAACTAAACATCTTATGGTCTCTTGTCAGCTGTGTGCTGAAAATAGGAATGTATATCTCCTAATGGCTTGTATTTCAAAGTTTCCTGAAATAGTCTACATGGAGCCCCATAGGTCATTAGCTCACAGGCATTTGTGGTATCCTCTATAGCATTTCCATCACTGCTTGGTTGTGCACATTCCATATTGTCACCAGAATCTACGGGGATCTGTGTGACTGGGTTATGTTTGTGTGCAGAGTGTACCCGATGCTCAGGACTACATATGCTGGGCTATTTATGAAACAATTTCAGCTGACAGCTGAAGATCAGAAGATTCTATTTGGGGGAGTGTCCTAACTGTGAGTTTCTGCAGTGAAAAAAAAAAAAAAAAAAGAAACTCAGATAACACATGAAATGGGCTGCAGCGGTAACTTATTGCTTCCTGTTTTGTTGATAAGGATACTTAGAGCAGCTTAAGTCTTGAGTTCTGCTTTCCTGATCCAAGAGTTCTTGTAATCATCTTCTGTAAGAGGATTAGCAATTTCAAAAAAGTGCCTGTGGAGGGAAACAAGAGTTTACCTTCGTTTTTTTTTTCTTCCGTCTTGATAAGATCCCTCCATTTCCTACCACTCATTGTCCTTGTTAAGTGAAAAACTGATTGCTGACGTCCACTTATTCCCTATGTATTGTGACTGCAGAGTACTGACCGACCAATTCCATATATATATATATATCTAATGCAATACCAGGGTGATTGCTATAGGTTAGCAGTGACAGAATTGAACCAGCGTGGTCAGAAAAAGAAGACGTGTGGATTTTCTCCCTGCTCCTGTCTGCTTGGGGAAACCTGTCATTCTTTGACCTAATTTTCTGGTTCATAAAACTGGAGGAAGCAATATTTCCTCAATCCATCTTCCAGTGTTGTCTTGAGGGTCAAATGAAAGAATTAATGAAAGCATGTTTGAAGCTGCAAATTGCCTGTGGAGGTTGAGGTTCATAGTGGTCTGCATACATCCCACCAACTCCTTTTCACCTTCAGATCACAAGGAGACTCTGGGTGTGTTCTTTCCTTATTAGAAATATTTTTCAAATTCAGCTTGCTTGCCTGATTTCTTGGCTGCAGGAGTGTATCATGATCGAGTGTGTGAAGAGATGCATCACTGTTGATTCTGCAGCTCAGATCTTTATTTCATGGAATGAGCACGTTGTGCTGGTACATTCTAGGAAATTGGGTTGCATTCATTAGCATGGCATAGTAAAAAAATAAATGTGCTCCATGTGAGTTAAATTATTTTATAAGCTATAACTATGTTAGGATTAGAGATTGAAACATGTTTATTAAACTTAAAAAGATGTGTGCGTGTGTGTGTGTGTGTGTGTGTGTGTGTGTGTGTGTGTGTGTGTGTACAGTCTATAGTTCCTGTGGATTTAATTACATATTAACTATGGAAGATAAAAATAGTACTGAGTGCTCTTCCTTTTACAAAATACTTGGTGAAAAATATCTGTGCTCCTGACTCTCAGTTTTCCTCAGTGGGGAGATCCCCGGTTACAGTCTTGGCTGGGCAGAAAGGAGGACCATCTTGAAGAGATGGATAAAATAAATACCATAGTTCACCTACTTACTAAGCAAGCTAGATCAGCTCTTCCCTGTCGGCCATAGAATCTAAAGTATACATGTCCCAACAAGAAGGATCTGTGGGGAGCAAGAACTAGCCAAACAACCCTCTGCAATTCTATGCTCGTTGTTAGAAAATAACAGATAGTGTTGGCCATGTTGGTTGTGACTTTCAGATGTGCCCTGTTTTTATCAGAAGGGTTTACATTATGTACAGCTGCATGCTGGTCAACATCAGAGATTTCCGAAAGGATAATGACAGCATGCAGCATGGGTGTTGAGGGTGTCAAAGCGGAGCCCCCTTTTCTGTGCTTGGGTGCTTGGTATTAGGCAGTTGTCCACTAGCTCCCTCTGCTTATTTTTGTTTCAGAGTTATTTCTGGTAACTGCACTAGACCGGGAAAGGAAAAAAGAAAACAGAATGAGTATGAAGGGAGGAACACTGGTAGATGTGTGGGGGTTCATAGCACCAGGTTTACAGGTGAAGCATGGTTGGTTAATGATGTATAATCTCCTAAGGGTCAGGATTTAGAATTCGTTTTTTTCTGTCCTTTCAGAGTGGGTTATAAAAATTGTTGACCATGTCTCTTAAATTTATTTTGGAAAATGTTAGAGCTAAAAGTGTCCTTAGAGGTAGTAAAAATGTTTCTATTCCTAAATAGACTCAGGGTCAGGGATGTTAAGAAACTTGCTCAAGATGGTACAGTCATCTCATGGTAGAATTAGAGAACCCCCAAAATTCTGTTGCTGGCTTCATATTCCCTCCCATGCTTGGACTTCTAAAGGGATGCTTGTTTCTTTGATAACTCTGCACTCATGTGCTGTATAATCACATGTATGTGTCCAATAAGAATGTGTTACAGGCTTGCTTGTTTCTTCATTTATTCCTCAAGTGGTTATAATGGCAGACACCATTTTGGATGCTGGACACATTGCTGGAAGAAAGAGTGTGGTTATTTATGCCTATAATGCCAGCACTCTGCAGGAAGGACAATGATGAGTTCAAGGCCAGCGTGGGTTAGACTGTAAGACCTTGTTTAGAAAAAAAAAAAGAACTTGTTTCTTGCCCTCTTACGAGTTTATGTTCTAATTGGAGATGCATGTAATAAACTGAGGACATTCTTTCAGGTAGTGGGGGCTATTCCACCAAACGCAAAGGTAGACTAGTTTATGGTCAAAATGCACAATCTTACAAACTTCTCAGAGAAGCTAAGAGGACCATATTCAAATGTTATTATTATTTATATTTACTTGTTTGTGTGTGCATATGTGTATGTGTGCTTGTGTACATGCACTCATGTGCACCCTGACACAGGTGTGGATGCTAGAGGGCAACGTGTGGGAGTCAATTCTTTGCTTCTACTGTATGGTTTCTGGGGATTGAACGCAGGTCATCAGGATTAGTAGCAAATGTTTTTATCTGCTAGGCCATCTTGCCAGGCCTTTTAATTATTATTATTATTATCATTTTAAATTTAGGTTTAAATTGATGTTTTTTAAGTTTCTTTTGAAAACTTTTATCAAGTAAGAAGCCATTCAGGTTTTCAAATATATGGTTGGAAAAAATAGTTTATAAGAATAATTAAACGAATTAAAAGGTAGCTTGTTAAATGATGTTTCTCTTTTATATGTAGAGTTCTTGATTATTAGTTTTACCTAACAGTAATTTGTGAGCACTGGCAATTATCTGTCTATGACTTAGTCAGCCTTAACCATGAAGTTTTAAAACTGCATTCATGGTTCGTAGGACTTCATTAGTGTCCTTTTTTAAACCTTCTGTTTCCCTTCTGGGAGATGAATGGACTTCTTGGCTGCTTATCAGATGGTGAGTGTTGATACTGTGATGTTATATTCTATAAGATTGGAAATGCCAGACCTTCTACAATAGTTAGGCAATCCATGGTTGGAGTTTATGCTCAGTGAAGAATCTAGATTCATTTAGAAATTTTTGAAGCTCCTATTCTATTTGATTATGATTGACTGTGCATATACATGTTTCCTGGAGTCTTGATACAACATTTTCTGGCAGAGAAGTCCATTATCTTAACTGTTCCCACTGACAGGATAGTTTTGCTAATCTACTCTGATACCATAATGACAGGTCATGGTAGGTCCATAAACTACTGGTTGTCAAATGGAAGTTGTTTCTAAGACTCCCTTGAATGTCCTAGGAAGGCAAAAATAACATCACTAACATGTCTAGGTTCTTCCATACATGTGCTGATTGGCTGCAAGGACAGATCCAAGTATGGCTCTGTGCTTCCATAGAGTTCTGGAGGCTTAGTTACTTTTGCCTAACCTTCCTTAGAGCTCGTGGCTTCTGAAGACAATCCAGTTGTTTTTCGTTCAGCCTTACCTTCCCCTTTGGTCCCTGAATTATTGAATCTGGATTGCCCTGAGTTCGGGGTCCACATACTGCATTGTTAGTGACTGTCCTTGGCAAGGCAAGGGGAGTGGCCTGATTTGTCTTCATTTTTTTGATGTCAGTCACAACTCTTTTCCAATTGTGTGCAGGGGACTGTCATCATCCCCGTGCCTTTAGTGCATTTAGTGGGAACTCACCCTCAGAGTGATTCAGTGCTAGCTGTCCTGTTGAAGTTGTTAAGGTTCTATTACCAGTTTTGGTTCTCATTGTCTCCTCAGTTGCATGACACAATGCTGAAGTACACTGAGCATCATTACATGAACCATAGTGACCGTGAGCCGTCCCACGATAGAAGTGCTCCCTCGTTGTTGTTGGAGAATGGGTCACGTGCTAGGAAGAATCGAAAGTTTAGTAAATCTTCAAGGCCATTCAAATTGGTTTTATAACAGTAAAACCAATGGATTCAAATGGATTTTAAAGTCAACAAATACAGGGGCATGCTCATTGCAGTCTTGGTAGCTGCTGTTGCATACAGAGAATTAAGTTTTTGAGTAGCTCCCTGGGTTTATTTCTTTTCTTTCATATATATATATTGGAGGGATATATGGAGGTATGTGGTGTATAGAAGCCAGAGGTTGATCTTCTGTTGTTCTTCTCCTCGTTTGTTCATTTGTTTTGTTTTGTTTCATTTTTTTGAGATGGTGTCTCTCATTGGCCTGGATCTCATAGTTGGCCAGTGAGCTCATGGTGTCTTCCTGTTTCTGCCTCCTAGCACTGGGAGTACAGGCCCAGACCACCATGCCTCACTCATTGCAGAAGTGCTGGGGAGTCAAACGCAAGGGCTTCTGTTTATGTAGCAGGCAGGCACATTACTAACTGAACCATGTTCCCAGCCCCAGGTTTGGTTTGTTTCGATCTTTCCGATTTTTACTACCTTATTAATATTTCATCATTTAATCTATCTGTTTCAGTGTAGTCAGCATATACCAATACATACTTGTTCAAATTTACTATAAACCCAGCAAATCCTTGTATCTGGTGAACTGGGAAGAATAATAAATAGGTTTGTGTCTTCATGGATTGTGTACTCTTGTAATGAAAGAGACAAACGACAGCCAGAAGTAACCGTTTTGGGAAGACCCACAAAAGAAATGGTATGCTCTAAAGGGAGAAAGAAGAAAGGATAGGGTAGGCTATTTTTGAGCGAGAAGGCAGATTTAAGCAAAAAATATGTGTGTAGTTGAGGCAAGGAGGTAGAGCTGTCACTGTATGCCAGTGAGATGGCTCCGGGGAGGCTCCGTAGCTGCAGTAAGTTGCAATGAGAACAATTCTGGCATTTTCCAGCACATCTGGAGGAACAGGAGTACAAGGAAAGGAGTAATAGACTTGGACCAGACCTTGGAGAGACTGTGAGACCAGAGTAAGTTAGGTTTTGTTCAAAGTATGATGGAGAAGGTTGGCAAATGTGCCAGGACCACCCACCGTGCCACCAGGTGCTCTGGTGAAGAGAAGCGTGGTTCTACATGATCTGTTATTCCCCGTGTCTTCATGTTGGCACAGCCCATGAGCGGGGATCTCTTCAATGTAAGCTAAACCTACGTCTGACCTAGACTGCCATCAATTCGTTCCTAGTACTAGCCAGGCACATGCTAGGTGTAGCTTCAGCAATATACTGCTCTAGCCTCTGGACTGCCCATTGGCCAACCCAGGCCTGCTAAGAATTGCCGGTAGAGCTTGCTCTTAGATCTAATCCTACTTGGACACTGGGCCATTCTGGAGTGACTCTTGACACATACCTTGCCAGACATACCTGTTCTAGTTTCTTCAGGGTTGGATCGATGATAAAGAATAGCCAGGTCTTTACTTCCGAGGTCAGATCATTGTTTTAATCCTCCAAAAGACATATACTAGCTATAAATAATTTGACCCAGTTTTTAATATGTCTTGAATTGGTCCTTTTTATTCTGGAGTCCTTATCACCTGATGTGACCTGCTCACTTCCTGGCCTGTTTTACCCCATGCCCGTATTTCAGCACTCTTTTTATTGGAAGTAGTTTTTAGGTTACCGGATCTAAACTTAGCCTTGCTGATAACACTTGGCTACCAGTTGACTGGCACTGTGTGGAAGTCTCATTATGTTTTAGGAAGTACAGTGTAAGTTCATTTTAATCCTCTAATCATCCTGTGTGCTAGATAATAGTCGGCTTCAGCTTCTACACCTACATTTCAAACCAATTTTTCCCCTTAATATTTAAAGCCCACAGTAGAAACATGTAGCACCAATTAGGTATGGTGGGTTTACTTTGGTTTTTATTGCTCTCTATCCCTCTCTCATTCTCAAATCCCGATATTTCCTACTTCCTAGAAAATTATGTTGGTTGAATTAACTTTCAGTGGCTTTTTTTGAGTGCACCATTTGTCTTTAGGCACTAATTCCGTGGCTATTTCTGTTTTGAGCGGCTGTAGACAGCTGTTACTCGGAGTTTCAGGGAGGCAGGCTAGAGGGTGATGATACCCAATCCTACCATATGGTGGTGGGGGAGGGAGAGAGTGATCTTCATTACTTGAGTTCCTGCGATTGTAAGGCTCTAGCAGGGACGCAGATATAAAAACATTCAGTAATGAACTAACCATTCTTGTCTTCTTAGCTCACTCTGTTTAATAAATGGTGTCGATTCCTCCAGCCGTTCGATTCCGTGGGAAAAGAGGACATTTTGAAAACCTGCCAGACTTAATTAAAGTTAGTGAGAGTGACACTGGTGAACCATGAGTTTCACAAAGCGGGTGTGTGTGTGTGTGTGTGTGTGTGTGTGTGTGTGTGTGTGTGTAAATATTGGAACTAGCATAGTCAGGTGAAGCACTCAGGGAGACAGGGAGGCACAGAGATGCCCACTCCAGTGCTTCCGATACCTGAGGGCGAGGGCGGGACACTGTGAAATTAACAGAGGACTCAGAATACTGATAAAAAATCTCTGAGAGGTTTGATGGCAATGCCCTTCTTTTTGATTGTCCTGTAAAAACCTGACAAGAAATCAAAGATGCAACATGGATGGGAAAATAATCCAAGAAGTGAATGTTTATCATTTGCTGATACTTCATTCACCCTGGGACTGCTGTTAGCTGCACGTAGCCAGTAAAGTTTATATCATGTTAAACATACGATCAAATAGCTTTTTCCCATGTGTTTCATCCTTATTTTTCAATGTAAACTTTCAGTTGGGTCCATTTTAGCGTAAATACTGGGCTCACATTTCTAACGGGTTTACTTTTTAGCACAGCTCCTCCCTGGGCCCAGCTTTTTCACTTGTGGAACATCTATCCCTCCAGTTTCTCTGGTGAGGTGGCTGAGGAGGCTCTTGCCCTTTCTCTCTCCACCTTCTACAGAGCACAACTAGAGGACCTTAATTGCTCTAAAACCCCAAGGCCAGTTGTTGGGAGGCAGATGACAAAGCCCCACAGAGTCTTCACTTTTAGGAGCTCACAGAGGGGTGTTCATGCTCACAAGGCTGTTTTGGAAAACTCCCATAGATACAGGGGGATGGTAAGCAACTTTGTTGAATACCTAGCTAAGTTGCTGCTTACCCACAGGGTCTTCATAAAAATTCTCCAAGGCCCTGATGGCTGTATATATATGGTTCCGGCCCAGAGAAGGTAGAACAGAGAACGCTTCCTGACAAAGTTTCTCTGACAACAAAAGCCATTCATTCTGAGTTTGTTATTGGCTAGTCAGTGGAAATCGCAAGGTATGATATCATGTCTAGTTCCCATTTCAACTCAGCTGTAGGTCCAGAGGGAGGTGACTTTGAGAAAGATCTTTTCCTAAGAAAGAAATAGGAATTGATGAAGCTGTACTGTGAGTTGGGAGAGTAAGGGATGTAGTTCAAGAAGAGGGAAATGGAGTTGGAAGCAGACTCTTTTGGCTTAGGGGGGAATTGATAAGAAATAAAGTTTGCATGGTAGAGTTCTACATACAGAATTGATGACATTCCTGGAGCTGAATGTGCCTGTGTTCTGTTATGAGCACCCTACACACAGTGTTCAGACCTTCTTGACACTACAGCCCAACAGGCAAATGGTCTTTGAATTCACCTACAGGAGTTGATGCTACAGAGACCTATCATTTTGATCTGTTTGACTTCATTTTCTTGGGTTTGTACCTCCATCCTCATTTACTCTCTCCTTTCTTTCTGGTGTTTATTGAGACTGGAGACATGTTCCAGGTTTTTAGAACCTTTTCACAATAATATAAAACCCATATTTCCAAATAACTTTTATTTATTTGACAAGTTTATTTTATGACTTTACTATTTTTTTTTTTTTTTTTTTTTTTGGTTTTTCGAGACAGGGTTTCTCTGTGTAGTTTTGCGCCTTTCCTGGAATTCACTTGGTAGCCCAGGCTGGCCTCGAACTCACAGAGATCCGCCTGGCTCTGCCTCCCGAGTGCTGGGATTAAAGGCGTGCGCCACCACCGCCCGGCTAGACTTTACTATATTTTTATCATAGACACCCCATCCTCATTCTCCTCTTATTTCTCTGAACCCTTCTTATCAGCATGTCTTCCTCCTGCTTTCATGTTTTGTGTGTGTGTGTGTTTTAAATAATCCCGAGTTTAGTCGTGACTATTTTCATTAGCATGGGTGTTGGGATTATTTGCTGGATCATCATAGATGACTTCCAGGGATTGCACCCCTGAAGAAAAATATATCCCCACCCCTCTCCCAATAGGCATTAACTGCCAATGGTGCCTCAGCTAGGGGTGGGACCTCATGTACCCATCTTCTGTTCATGCTGGAATCATGTTTTTCTACCTAACTTATTGTATTCAGTTAGTGATTCATTTGGTTCTTCTGGGAACATAACAACTTTGCAGGGAGGGTGGCCAAGGCAAAAGCAGTGCAAGGAGAAAAAAAAAATCCTAAGACCAATATTTGGGTTGAGTGGAACCATTCCTGGGTTGTGGCTATTAAGGTGAGCAGGTTTAAAGCTCTCTCTGACGATGTAGCAATTGGCCCAAGGTTATGTTAAGTAGGATCTATTAGTTTCTTGAGTTACACTGTGGAGATTCACCACGAAGAGGAGACTGGGATTAGGATCTGTCACGACTTCTGGATTACCTTCACAAGATAATTATTTAAGTATCAAGATGGATTATTTGTAGCTTAACTAAGACAACAGATTAGGGGAATTCCAGGCTCATTATCTACAAAACTCTAGTTGTGTTCAGATTTCGTACCCAGATCATATACAATTTAGTTTTATCTTGAGGAAGAGGAGTACTCGTTGCAATTTCATGTAGACTTTACTCCGTTAAAGGTTGGATAAGAAGCAAAATTTTCAAGTACAGGTGACTGTGGACTGGAGTGGAGAAGGTGGTAGAGAAGAATTATTAAAGTATCCATCATGCAGTAGGGTTCTGAGGTGCTTTTGGTTTAGAGTGGCTAACTAAAATCTGCAGTCGCATGGTCTGTGCATGGCACAATTTTGTGGTGTAGTTGGTATTGACACAGACAGAGGCATACATAAGCATCCCCCGAAGTTGCGTGGCCAAAACCTTTAGTTACAACAACAGCTAGGTTGCATTCCAAAGCAATTATGTTGTCAAATACCTGGAGGGCTGGATTTTATTAGTCTGTTTTGCTCATTAAAACCAATAGTTAAGAATTGAATTCTCTGAGTCGTCACATTCCTGCCCACAGTGTGTTAGGTGGTAAGGCTGGATATAGAACCCAGTTTAATGTCTTAAGTTTAGCCTGGCATCCTGAGCCAGTAGGGTTGGTTTGCACAGAAGCAGTATGGAGAACCTTAGCAGTTCCTAAATCTTTACTGAATTGCATGTACGGGGGTGCTGCTCTGAGAAGAAATGAAGTGTAGCCTTGGGTTTCACACCGTTACTTTCACAAGTTGGACTTTGCATTATACATATTTGGTTCCAAGGCTTCTAATGGGCTGTGATGAAGATGGCACCTTGAACTTCAGACAGCTTTGATCACTAGTTTTGAAGCTTTGTTCTGCAAAATCTTTCAACAAAGAATAGCATTTGGTATCTGATGATGGTACGGAATTCCATCTTTTAAGAAAGCATATGTCTTCCCTAGCATTATTGGAAAATGAATAGAAGTGTGTGCTAGGGGATTAAAGGTTGGAGCCATGTGCATACATGGATAAAAGTGCTTGCCCTCATACGTGCACAAGTTTTTGCCAGCTGTGTACTTTTGTGGAGGTGGAGGAGCCAGGGTTTCCTCTAACGTGGAAACATTCCAGATGGACAAGAGTGTAAATGCCAGGTTACATTTTTAGGGGCTTACTAATGGAGCCATGAGAGATTAGGAGGTTACAAAAACATGGCTGTGTATATTTGTAGAGAAGTGTGGACTGGATTAGATTTGCTATCTGTGAGATCTAGTTTATTGACATTTTATAATTTAATTGGGTATTTTCAAAGGCTGGCTTTTGAGAATAGTATTTCAGGCAACGTTTTAGTAAAGGCACTTATTGAATCCTAGTTTTTAATCTTGTCATAAAGTGTAAAATAAACCAAACAAAATTAATTGTTCCACATAAATTAAAAGTCTTGTTTGGAGGGTGGGTGAGCATTTTCTCCTCCACTTTCTTCTAGCAGAGTGTTAGGAGGTGAAGTTCCTGGATGTATTTTCTTTATTAACTTCTGTCTATTTGACTTCTATTGTGACTTTTAATACTCGCAAGTTTTCTGTGAAGGAGGCAACAGGTTTTAAATTGTGCCCCCCCAAAAGGTTTTAATTATATTCTCCTCATAAGAAACTTGGAAACAAATTTCTACTTTGTTCTTTATTCATTTAAAAATTACCTTTGAAAGTATGTATCTGCTTTGATCCTGAAGGTTCCTGTTTGATTCATTTGGCTTTTGGGAGGACATGTGTTTCCTCGCATGCCAGCATTTACCATGCTATAGGAAATAGTAGGTTTCGGAATGTGCCTTGATTCAGCAGCTGTTTGGTGGTTGATGGCTCAGGACATTTGCCAGCTGCCATAGTTCTTCCATGGTTTATGGGAACTGAGCCAAAGCCCTTGAAGTTTTAGGTTCCAGAAGCCAGTACGTATGTGTCTTTTTTATCTAACTCAAGTGCTATGTTTAGAAATTTGTTTGCTGAAAAAAAAATCCCTGTAAAAGTTTTTCTCTGAACAAAACATTTCATTTGTAGAAAACACTTTTCCATTGCAAAAACCTAGCAGTTGTTTCTCACAGTTACATACATAAGCCTTTAGAATTGTCTTTCACAAGCACATGGGTACCTAACAAATATTACTTGCTAGTTGTAATATTTATTTGTGCTATGAGCCTATATAATTCCCCTTCCTAACTGCAGTTTTGGACTGTGAATTTTTTTTTTTTTGTCATTGTACTTCATGGGCCTCTTAAGTCACACTCTGGCACAGACTGGAGGGAATGTATAATTGCAAAGCATGCCTTATTCCACAATATCTAGATGAATCGTTTGTAATGTGGAAGCAACATTTTTGCTAGAAGATCTTTTAAAATCTCTTCAAAGATAATATCAGTATTGTTGTCCATCAAGGCTTAAAATCCCCCCCTCCCTTTTTTTGTATATTTTAGTACTCTGTGATTGGACTGTGTCCTACTTAGCTAATTATACTATTTTAACCATTTGTGTCTGATCAGTTCATCTCAGTTCCCCATCACTATGCCCTTTATGGTTCAGTTTTGTCTCTACAGTGGAATATAATTTAGGGATATAAAGGTGTCTTCAAAAATATTGCATATCATCTCAAATAAGGCAAGAAGCGAAAGAGGAAATCAAAACATTAATCTGATTGACTTTAATTATTTCTTGTGATAACCGTTTCCCTGAAGATTTAAGAGAATAAATACCCTTCCCACCATCATATACTTGGAGGAAAACAAAAGTCATATTTAGAATTCTAATTTGTCACTATTCAAGAGATCAGAATGCACTTACTTTCAATTGTCCTATAAATTATCCAAGGAAAATATATGTATGAGTGTGAAAGACGAGTAGCTGTCGGGTATTTTTCTTTATCGTGCTCTGTCTTACCTTTTGAGATAAGGTCTCTCGATGTTTCCTGATTCTGGCAGACTGGCAGGCCAGCAGGCCCGAGGGATCTTCCGCTCTCTGCCTCCCCAGTGCTAGGGTTACAGGTGCACAGTGTTAGAGCTTTTTTACGGGACCTTGGAGCTAGACTTTTGATTGTGTAGCAGGCACTTTCCTGGGTTGAGTCATTTCCCTGGCCCCCAAGGGCAGCTTTTCATTAGATTAGAGTTCTGTTGCTTGAAGGCAAGAATTTTAACAAGAACAACAAAAACAAAAAGAGGTGGTTGGTATGAGGCCACCCAGTTTTCTAAACCTGATCATCTGACTTGAGCTGACCATATTTATGGGTGGTACTAATTGAAAGAATGCATTAAAGGGAAAGGAAAAAGAAAAGCTGAGGGGAAGGGAAGAGAGAAAAAGGAAGTAGGGGACAAGGGACGAAAAGACAGTGCACCAGGTAATGTACAATCCTACCTAGGTTCACCCAGACCAGACCACCCCTATGTAGGCTTTCCAGCCAGGGTGGCCTCAAGCTTATGTTGCTGAGAGTGACCTTGGGTTTCTAATTCTCTTGTCCCTCACCTTAGTGCTAGGATTCCAGGCATGCACTTCCCTGTCCCGTGTATATGGTGCTGGAGAGCAACCTAGGACCTCATGTATGCTCAGCGAGCACTCTGCCAACTGAGGCACATCCCCAGCCCTCATTCAGACCTGAGAGCACAGCACCCAATTTCAA